>NC_137781.1:1810156-2338782 GCF_963455305.1 Plecotus auritus
CCCTGGCTCAGGGGGATGTGTGTGTGTGTGTGTGTGTGCGTGTGTGTATGTGTGTGTGTGTGCGTGTTCAGGGCGGGGCTTTCTCCTGACCTGTGTGAGTGAGTGTCCCATGGGAGGGTCACGCCTCTAGCATGTCCCAGCATCTCAACAGCCCCAACCCATTTTAAACTTTTTTAATAATATATATATTTTATTGATACTTTACAGAGAGGAAGGGAGAGGATAGAGAGTTAGAAACATCGATGAGAGAGAAACATCCATCAGCCGCCTCCTGCACACCCCCCACTGGGGATGTGCCCGCCACCAAGGTCCATGCCCTTGACCGGAATCGAACCTGGGACCCTTCCGTCCGCAGGCCGACGCTCTATCCACTGAGCCACACCGGTCAGGGCCATTTTAAACTTTTTAAAAAATATATTTTTTTTATTGATTTCAGAGAGGAAGGGAGAGGGAGAGAGAGAAACATCCATGATGAGAGAGAATCATGGACCGGCTGCCTCCTGTACGCCCCCTACTGGGGATCGAGCCTGCAACCCGGGCATGTGCCCTCATTGGGAATCGAACCTGGGACCCTTTAGTCCGCAGGCCGACGCTTAAGCACTGAGCCAAATCTGCTAGGGCCCCAACCCTAAAAAAATATATATTTTATTGATTTTTTACAGAGAGGAAGGGAGAGGGAGAGAGAGTTAGAAACGTCCATGAGAGAGAAACATCGATCAGCTGCCTCCTGCACGCCCCCCACTGGGATGTGCCCGCAACCAAGGTACATGCCCTTGATCGGAATCAAACCTGGGACCCTTCAGTCCGCAGGCTGATGCTCTATCCACTGAGCCACACCGGTTAGGGGCCCAACCCCATGTTATAGATGGGGAAGCCAGTCAGGGGTCCAACCCCATGTTATAGATGAGGAAGCCGGTCAGGGGTCCAACCCCATGTTATAGATGAGGAAGCCGGTCAGGGGTCCAACCCCATGTTATAGATGGGGAAGCCGGTCAGGGGTCCAACCCCATGTTATAGATGGGGAAGCCGGTCAGGGGTCCAACCCCATGTTATAGATGGGGAAGCCGGTCAGGGGTCCAACCCCATGTTATAGATGGGGAAGCCGGTCAGGGGTCCAACCCCATGGTATATATGGGGAAGCCGGTCAGGGGTCCAACCCCATGTTATAGATGAGGAAGCCGGCCCAGAGAGGGCAGGAGACTTGCCCAGGGTCACACAGCAGCAGTGGGCGGCAGGGGTCTGGGGTGCAATTGTGGGGTGCAGTGGGCACTCTCTGTGCAGGCGCTGAGCCCCCACTCGGCTCACCCACAGGCCCAAGAACAGGGGCAAGTTCTGCGTGGGCGAGCGGAAGCGCGTGCGCCTCTGCAACGTGCAGGGCTGCGCCCCGGGCAGCCCCTCCTACCGCGCCGTCCAGTGCAGCCAGTTCGACTCCACGCTCTACAAGGGCCGGCTGTACAAGTGGGTGCCCCAGCCGACTGACCGTGAGTCCCGCAGCTCCCCGAGCCGCGCCCTGGGCTCCCCCTCCCGCCCCCCCCCCCCCCCGGCCAGTGGGGCGCTCCCCGAGCCCCATCGGATGGCAGGATGGCAGCCTGTCGGTGCTGCTCGGGGCCCCCCACTTCCTCCCTCCCCCCCTGCGCCCGCCTGTGCGGGTGGTGAAGGGGGTCTTCCTGGGGGACCCCAGGACGCCTGCCCTGTGGTCCCTCACGGCTCCCGCACTTGTGCCCCCAGTGGCCCCCTGCGAGCTGCACTGCAAGCCGGCCGGCGAGTCCTTCAGCGACAGGTTTCGGGACGCCGTGCTGGATGGCACCCCCTGCTACGAGGGCCGCCTGGGCAACCGGGACGTCTGCATCAATGGCATCTGCCAGGTGCGCCCGGAGGGTCTCCCTCACTGCCCCGCCCCCTGGGAGGAGCCACTGCAGGCCCCGCCCCCTGGGAGGGTCTCCCTCACCGCCCCGCCCCCTGGGAGGAGCCACTGTAGGCCCCGCCCCCGGGAGGGTCTCCCTCACTGCCCCGCCCCCTGGGAGGAGCTCCACTGTAGGCCCCGCCCCCTGGGAGGAGCGTCATAGTAGGCCCCGCCCTCTGGGAGGAGCTCCCTCACCTGCCCTGCTCCCTAGGAGGGTCTTTACTGTAGGCCCCGCCCCTGGGAGGGTCCCCAGTGTAGGCCACGCCCCTAGGAGGGTCTCCACTGTAGGCCCCGCCCCTAGGAGGGTCCCCACCATAGGCCCCCACCCCCTAGGAGGGTCTTTACTGTAAACTGAGCCCCATGGGAGGGTCTCCCACCATAGCCCCGCCCCTGTGAGGGTCACTATAGGCCCTGCCCCTGTGAGGGTCTTTACTATAGGCCCCGCCCCTGGGAGGTGCCCACCATAGGCCCCGCCCCCGGGCGGGCCTCCTTTACCGGCCATGCCCACTGGGTGGGTCTCTGCCACCTGCCCCGCCCACAGCAGCCTCTGAGCTGCTCTCCAAGCTGCGCTTTCGGTTTCCGGTTCTGCCCTGACACCGCTGGGTGCAGCCCCCCTCAAACCCTCCACCCCGTCACCTCTCAGCAAAGCCCCCCACTCCTCCTGACTGACACCCTCACCCCCTCTGCTTCCGTCTCTCGGCCCCCTCGCCCCCCTCGGGCTTCTCCCGCAGGTTTGCACCTCTTTGGGGCCCAGCCCCCCCGCCCCCCTCCCCGCTGCCAGGAACCAACAGGGCCTCCACCTCCTTCTGGTTGACCCCGGGCCGGCCGCGGTTTCCCGCGCCATAGAAAGGGGACCGGATCCACTACGTCACCAGGTTAAATGAGGTCCTTGAGGAGGTCACCCCTGGAGCAGGGCGCGGAGCCTGGCGGAGTGAGGGAGCCTCGCCACTTGGGGGGCAACACTTTCAGCCTCACCCCGGGTCCGCGTCCCAGCCTCTGTCTTTTTTTTTTTTTTAATATATTTTATGGATTTCTTACAGAGAGGAAGGGAGAGGGGGAGAGAGTTAGAAACATCGATGAGAGAGAAACATCAATCAGCTGCCTCCTGCACACCCCCCACTGGGGATGTGCCCGCAACCAAGGTACATGCCCCTGACCGGAATCGAACCCGGGACCTTTCAGTCCACAGGCCGACGCTCTATCCACTGAGCCACACCAGCTAGGGCCCAGCCTCTGTCTTGCTGCTGCTTCTGAGGCCTGGGCACCAGGCGGAGAGCAGCAGGGGGTGCGAACCCCAGGGCCCGTGACCCCGATTCCTGTCCACACGGATCACCCACGGAGGGCCAGCCCCCCTGCCCCCCTGTCCCTCTCCCACTCCCTGCCCCAGCTCTCATCTCCTGCGGCCTCACAGCACGGATCCATCTACCTCCCCGGTTCACGTCGGAGGAAATCAGGGCTTGGGGGACGGGGGACAGAGCGGTTCGCCTTGGGGTCTCCGCCTCCAGCCCCGGGGCCTGCCCTCTGTGTCTTGCAGAATGTGGGCTGTGACTTTCGGATCGACTCGGGCGCCGTCGAGGACCGCTGTGGCGTGTGCGGGGGCAACGGCTCTACGTGCCACACCGTGAGCTGGGTCTTCCAGGAAAATGGGCCCTACGGTATGGCCGGGACCCCCTGGGGTGGGATCCCGGGCCGTCCTTGTCTCCCCTTGCCCCCCCTCCCCACCGTCTCCCCCTGGCTGTGTGCTTGGTCCAGGATCCAAGCAGATGAGACACTCGGCCCAGACACAGTGACCCGTCCCCACAGGGCGTCCTCCGGCCTCTGGGAGCCCAGGGCTCAGGCTCACACGGGGAGCTCTCAGCCCTTTCTGGGGGTTCCTGCCTTGTCAGGAAGCTTCAGAGACGCCCCAGCCCCACTCCCTCGGCTCCAAGTGTCTGCAGACATTCAGTGTTGACCGTGTACCCCGGTGAGGTACAGGGGGACGTGGCCGTTAAGGGCTCACCGTCTGATAGGGTAACGGGCCCTTTTAGCTTTCACCGATGCAGCGGAGGGAGGCCCAGAGGGCTGGGAGAGCACAGAGGAAGAAAAGTCTCCGGCCTGGGGGAAATCAGGGAGGGCTTCCTGGAGGAGGCGGCAGGGGAGCGGCATCAGAAAAAAAAAAGAGAGAGACTCAGGTGGAGCTTGTGCCCCCCCCACACACAGCGTGGCGGAAGGAAGGCCTCCGGTGGGGGCCGGCGAGGGAGGCAGGGTTAGCTCGCATCCCAGAGAAGCTGCCTCGCATGGCCGTCACCCCTCGGACCCCACGGCCTGATGGATGCACAGCCCCACGGAGCCCTTCCCCCTTGCTTCACCGTTCGGTGCCCTGGCATCCCCACCTCCTGAGACAGGGGGACCACAGCCCAGGGTTGTGACCCGTGCACAGTGCTCAGAGCAGTCCCAGGCACGGGATGGACGCCAGGACACGGGAGGACAAACGCCCGTGCGGAGGGAGGAGGGTGTCCCTGGGACCTCGTGTTGTTTGCTTATTTATTTACTAGTGGCCCGGTGCACGAAATCGTGCACGGTAGGGTCCCTAGGCCTGGCCGGTGATCAGGGCGATCAGGAGGAAGTGGGGGGGCCCGCTGGCACCTGCCTTGGCCGGCCTGGGGCCTGCGGGCTGGGGGCAGCTCCTGTGTTGAGCGTCTGCCCCCTGGTGGTCAGTGCGCATCATAGTGACTGGTCATTCCCCTGTTTGGTCGATTTGCATATTAGGCTTTTATTACATAGGATTTTAAACTTTTACTTTTCAAATATATTTTGTATTGCTTTCAGAGAGGAAGGGAGAGAGAGTGAGAGAGAGAAGCATCCATGACGAGAGAGAATCATGGACCGGCTGCCTCCTGCACGCTCCACAGTGGGGATCGAGCCCACCACCCGGGCATGCGTGCATGCATGTGCCCTGACGGGGAATCGAACCGTGACCTCCTGGTTCCTAGGTCAACGCTCAGCCCTTGAGCCACGCCGGCCGGGCATAAAGCTCCGAATCTTAAGCCAATGGTGGGGCCAGCGGGAAGAGAGGAGAGGGAGGAGGTGGGGGCAGCCAAGGACTCACCTCGGCACCACCCTGACCACCAGGGTACGTGGACGTGGGGCAGATCCCGGCCGGCGCCCGTGAAATCCTCATCAAGGAGGTGGCCGCGTCCGCCAACTTCCTGGCCCTTCGGGGCGACCCGGATAGGTACTACCTCAACGGGGGCTGGAGCATCCAATACCATGGCGACTACGCCATAGCGGGCACCGTTTTCACCTACGAGCGCGAGGGCGAATTGGAGAAGCTCACGTCCCCGGGCCCCACCAATGAGTCTATCTGGATCCAGGTGCCTGCCCCCGCCCCCACCCCCCCCACTGGCCACACCTCGTCCCTCCACCCCTGGCCAGGTTGGGAAATAAAGGCTGAGACCAAGGGACCCCGGGGGCAGTCACAGAACCTGGCTCTGGCCTGGCTGTCCTATGGGAAGTGTGAAGGGGGGGGGGGGGCTGCCTCAGTTTCCCCATCTCTAAAGTGGCCCTGGGTTCGAGGGGGTAGTTGGGTGGGCGGAGAGGATGCTGGGAGCTCACGGGCCCCATCCGCCCCCCAGATGCTGTTCTATGAGAAAAACCCCGGGTTGTACTACGAGTACACCATCCACCAGGAAGCCATCCCTCCAGGCGTGGCGTCTGAGTTCTCCTGGGCCTACGGGGCCTGGACCGAGTGCCCGGTCACCTGCGGCAGAGGTGAGGGGCGGGGGGCGGGGCGGGCGGGGGGCTTGTCCCTGGGCAGGGATGCCGCTGGCTTCGGCCTCGGTCCAGCTCATTGAGCCTGGCCTTTTGCTGCTCTGAGCCTCACTCTTCCCATCTGTAAAATGGGCCCATCTCATCAGTTCCCTGGGACTTGCACGCTAGCGGCAGCGGCGGCCGGCCACCCCGTGGGCCTCTGGCTACGTGCACATGTCATCCTCAGAGGTGGCTGTTATTTTTTTTATTTTTATTTTTAAATATATTTCTTTTTTTTTTTTTAAATGAACTTTTTTTTTTTTTTAAATATATTTTATTGATTTTTTACAGAGAGGAAGGGAGAGGGATAGAGAGCTAGAAACATCGATGAGAGAGAAACATCGATCAGCTGCCTCCTGCACACTCCCCACTGGGGATGTGCCTGCAACCAAGGTACATGCCCTTGACCGGAATCGAACCCGGGACCCTTGAGTCCGCAGGCCGACGCTCTATCCACTGAGCCAAACTGGTTTCGGCTTAAATATATTTCTTTATTGATTTCAGAGAGGAAAGAAGAGGGAGAGAGAGAGAGAAACATCCATGATGAGAGAGGATCATGGATCGGCTGCCTCCTGCACGCCCCCCTACTGGGGATCGAGCCCACAACCCGGGCATGTGCCCTGACCGGAACCGAACCCGGGACCCTTCAGTCTGCAGGCTGATGCTCTACCCACTGAGCAAAACTGGCCAGGGCGCTGTTATTTTTATTTAATATATTTTTATTGATTTCAGACAGGAAGGGAGAGGGAGAGAAACATCCATGAGAGAGGATCATGGATCGGCTGCCTCCTGCATGACCCCTACTGGGAATCGAGCCCGCAACCCAGGCATGTGCCCTGACCGGGAATCGAACCGTGACCTCCTGGTTCCTAGGTCGACGTTCAACCCCTGAGCCACGCCGGCCGGGCTAGGGAGCTGTTCATTGTTCCTCTCGTTTACAGACGAAGACTCTGAGGTTCAGAGGGGCTCCGTCAGCTGCCCGTGGCCTCCGACTAGGAATCCCTGACCCTCAGAACCTCCACATGCTTCTTCTCCCGGGGTGGGGGGGTGGGGCCTTGCTCTGGGGGGGCTCTGAGCAGAGTGGGCATGGCCATATCTGGAGGGGGGCGGCACTGAGCCCCATGCCTCACCGCCCCCCCCCCCACCCCAGGCATCCAGAAGCAGACCGTGTACTGTACGGAGCGGCACCACGGGACCGTGGACAACAGATACTGTGACTTCCTGGGCCCGCCCGAGGAACGCCAGAGGATATGCACCCAGGAGCCCTGCCCCGCCAAGTGAGCCCCCCTGACCCCTGACTGCCCCCCCCCCCCGTCCCCTCCAAGAGGCTCTGCGCCTCTCTCTCCAGGCTGCAGCCCAGCCCCCGGCCACCCCCACTCCAGCCTGAGATGCCCCTGCTTCCTTGGGTTTGGGTCCCTGTGTGAGCAGAGGTCTCTGGGGGTGAGGGTGGCCCCAGTGAAGGGGCTATGCACTGTCCCTGGGCCTTGGGGGGGGGGGGGGGCGTGGAGCTCCGGGAACACGGCCCCTGGGTTGAGGCCTCCGAGACCCCGTGCGCCGGGGGTGAGGGTGGGGGGTGGCCGGCCACACCTGGGCTGATGCCCCCCGTGCGCCTCCCCCCAGGTGGTGGGCCAGCGCGTGGCATCCTTGCTCCAAATCCTGTGGGCCCGGGGGCCTCGCCCGCCGGACCGTGTACTGCCTCCGCAGCCTGGGGCTGGGCTCCTTCATGGGTCTGCTGCCCTCCGACTGCCAGTACGCGCCCCCGCCGCCGGCCGTCAACCCCTGCAACCACCACGTGCCCTGCCCGGCCCGGTGGGCGTTCGGGCAGTGGACCCAGGTGAGCATCGGGGTGGAGGGGCCCGCCCCCAGCTCCGCGCTTTTTTAAAAAAATATACAGGCGGAGCGGCCAGATGAGGATGATCTCTGAACGCGTAATCATCCGGCCACTCCGTGTACATCCTATAGAATAAAAGGCTAATATGCACATGGTCCCCTCGACCAGGAGTTCGACCAGCAGGCAGGCCGGCCAACCGCCCACGTCCCCTCCCCCTGGCCAGGCTGGCCGGACCCCACCCATGCACGAATTCATGCACTGGGCCTCTCATAAATGTATATATATACTAGAGGCCTGTTGCAGGAAGATTCCTGCAAGAATAGGGCTTCCTGCCCTAACCGGTGTGGCTCAGTGGATAGAGCATCGGCCTGCGGACTGAAGGGTCCCGGGTTCGATTCCGGTCAAGGGCACGTACCTTGGTTGCGGGCTCATCCCCAGTAGGGAGTGTGCAGGAGGCAGCTGATGGATGTTTCTCTCTCATCGATGTTTCTAACTCTCTCTCCCTCTCCCTTCCTCTCTGTAAAAAATCAATAAAATATATATTTAAAAAAAAAGAAAAAAAAGAATAGGGCTTCCTGCTGCCTCGCTCCCTCCCGTGTCCGCTGCCTCGCTCCCTCCCGTGTCCGCTGCCTCGCTCCCTCCCGTGTCCGCTGCCTCGCTCCCTTCTGCAGCTCTTGGCTTCCTTCTACGCTGTCTTCAGTCTTCCCTCCCCGCCTGCATATGCAAATCAACCTCCATCTTTGTTGGGTTAATGTGCATACGCGCTCCTGATTGGCTGGTGGGCGTAGTGGAGGGACGGTCAATTTGCATGGTTCTCTTTTATTAGTGTAGATATATACACTGAGTGGCCAGATGATTATGCGTTCAGAGATCATCATCATCTGGCCACCCCGTGTATGTTTGTATTGATGTCAGAGAGGAAGGGAGAGGGAGAGAGAGAGAGAAACATTAATGATGAGAGAGCATCATGGATCAGCTGCCTCCTGCACGCCCCCCCACTGGGGATCAAACCCGAAACCTGGGCGGGCATGTGCCCTGAGCGAGAATTGAACCCTGACCTCCTGGTTCCTAGGTCGACGCTTAACCATTGAGCCACCTTGGCCAGGCGGCTCCATTCTTGGGATGGGCTGCAAGGGGGGGCCCTGATTGCCAGGCACCCTGGTGGGAGGGGGGCTGGGCCTTCCAGGTCCAGCCAGTTCCCAAACCCGGGGGGACTGGGATGCCGGGGGCATGTGGGGCCGGGTGGGGCCGGAGCGGGCTCTGGGGTCGGCGGTGAGCTCCTGGCCGACCCACCCACCCCGTGGCCGTCCCCGCAGTGCTCCGTGACTTGCGGGCCGGGCACGAAGCGGCGAGCTGTCGCCTGCACCCACGACACCGGGGTCCCCTGTGACGAGGCCGAGCGGCCGCCCAGCCAGGCCCCGTGCCTCCTGCGGCCCTGCCTGCAGAACCTGGGCCTCCCGGACGCCCCCGAAGGCTCGGGCAGCAGCGGCTTCTTCAGCCGGGAGCTGGACAATGAGGTGGACTTCGTGCCCCGGCACCTGGTCCACCACCCTCCGCCCCCCGCATCGCCGGCTGAGCCCACGGGCCAGGGCAACGCCATCGGCGAGGAGGGGCCGGAGCTGGGCCCGCCGGGGCCCGCCGTGGTGGACGACTTCTACTACGACTACAACTTCATCCAGTTCCACGAGAACCTGTCCCAGGACGAGGACGAGGACGAGGACGAGGACGAGGCACCGGGCCCGCAGCACCCCGTGGGCACAGGGGACCGGCCCGCCTCCCCACCACCCCAGAGCGGCCCCGCTGAGCCCCCCACACAGCCCCCCGCGCCTCGGCCCAGCCAGGCTGGCCCCCACCTGCCCCCACTTTCGGAGCAGACGCCCTGGGACCCGCTGCTCAACTTCTTACCCGAGGAGGATGGCCCCGCGGGGACCCCGGCCCGCGGGCCCCCCAGCTCACCCTGGCCCCCCGCTTCTGTGGGCGAGACGCCTACCACCTCCGGGAGCCCCGATGAGTCCCTGGCCCCCAGCTGGCCGCCCCCTCCGCGGTGGGAGAGCACCAATGAGGTCCCCGAGGATGAGGAGGGCGCCCTAGGTCCCCCGGGGATGCCCCTGCCGGGGATGCCCGAGTCACCCCCTTTGTCCCCCGCCTACCCCTCGCCGAATCCTGACTCCGAGGAGCTGTGGCCCCCCGTGGGGGGCGCTCCTCCCGCGGCCTCTCTGCCTGACGCTCACCCCGGCCTGGTCCCACGGGACCTGCAGACCCCAGCGGTGCCTGGGGACCAGGAGCCTGGGGCACTGACCCCCCTGAGCCCGGCTGGGGTCAGTCCCTCCGACAGCAGTAGGGTCCCCGAGGCCCCGCCGCCGGACCCCTTGGACCCGCCGCCGACCAGGAATGCCAGCTGGGAAGTGGGAGACTGGAGCCAGGCAAGTGTCGGGGGGTCACGGCCCCCCTGCCTCCGTTTCCCTGCTGAGCGGTGGGTGGGGTAGGCCGAGGGGCCCCACCTCCCTGTGGCTCTGGAGGCCGCACAGGCCCTTCCCTGACCAGCACGGGGGCCACTGATGAGGGGCAGCCGGAGTGTTCCTCTCCCTCAGCCTTGAATGCCCCCGAGGACGGGGAGCTCACCCCACCCCCACAGCTGTGGCTGGGGTGGGGCAGCCCCCCATTAGCAGGGCCCCCAGGCTCTCTCCTCCGGCTGTACCTGCTCTTGGGGCCTGCAGCGGTCCGAGAGGCATGGAACCCCACTGCCCCCCGGCTCCCCCTCCCAGACCCCAGATTGTCCCTGCAGGAGGAGGGACATTGGGGTGGGGGTCGGGGGGGGGGGGACCGGCAGAGGCCCAGTGAGGCCCCCAGACCCCCTTCCCAGCTGGTCTGTCTGCACAGCTGGGTCCCCTCCCCTGTGTCCCCGCTAAGCACGGACTTCTCACCCTCGCCGTCCCCTGAGGAGCCCATTTTGCAGATGAGAAAACTGAGGCCCTGGCAGCGCAGACGCAGACGCCCCGCCCCCGCTCCCCCTGCTCCCCGGGTGGGCGGGCCCGGATGTGGGGCTGGAGGGAGGGGTGGGGCGCCCGCCCTCACGCCCCCGGCCCCACCCCCCAGTGCTCCACCACCTGCGGCCTCGGTGCCTCCTGGAGGGTCGTGCGCTGCAGCTCCGGGCGAGAGGAGGACTGTGCGCCCGAGGGCCGCCCGCAGCCCGCGCGCCGCTGCCACCTGCGTCCCTGCGCCACGTGGCACGCGGGCAACTGGAGTAAGGTGTGTGCGTGGGGCGGCGGAGGGGCCTGCTGACCCACAGTGACCCAGGGCGAGGGGGGCGGGGTCCCAGCTGCAGGCCCCCAGCTCCCGGTTAATCCCTGCAGCTTTTGGGGGGGGCGCGGGGAGGTGTGGCCATCTGCTCCCCAGGCCTGCACCCTTTCTCACTCTTACCAAGTCCTTTTTTTTTTTTTAATATCTTGATTTCAGAGGAAGGGAGGGGGAGAGGGAGAGGGAGAAACATCCATGATCAGAGAGAATCATGGATCCGCTGCCTCCTGCACGCCCCCCACTGGGGATGGAGCCCACAACCCCGGCATGTGCCCTGACCGGGAATCGAACCCAGGACCCTTCCCTCTGCAGGCTGATGTTCCACCCATTGAGCCACACCGGCCAGGGCGCCCGGCTGACCTGGCTCAGTGGTTGAGCACCGACCTAGGAACTAGGAGGTCACAGTTCGATTCCCGCTCAGGGCACAGGCCCAGTTGGGGGCTTGATCCCCAGTGGGGGGCGTGCAGGAGGCAGCTGATCCATGATTATCTCATCATGGATGTTTATCTCTCTCTCCCTCTCCCTTCTGCTCTGAAATCCATCTATATATAAAAGCCTAAGTGACCGTCACAACCAAAACAACCGAACAGGCTGCGTGGGGTGACCAGGCCGGTGGGGGGGGGGTCAGTGAGGGGCGATCAGGCCGGTGGGGGGGGCAGTAAGGGGTGACCAGGCCGGCGGGAGGGGCAGTAAGGGACGACCAGGCTGGTGGGGGGTGGTCAGTGAGGGGCAACTAGGCCAGCGGGGGGGGGGGGGCAGTAAGGGGCGACCAGGCCAGTGGGGGGGCTCAGTGAGGGGTGACCAGGCCGGTGGGGGGGGTCAGTGAGGGGCGACCAGGCTGGCGGGGGGGGGCAGTAAGGGGCGACCAGGCTGGCGGGGTGGAAGTTAGGGGTGACCATGCCGGCGGGGGGGGCAGTTGGGGGTGACCAGGCCAGCAGAGGGCAGTTAGGGGTGACCAGGCTGGTGGGGTGGAAGTTAGGGGTGACCAGGCCGGCGGGGGGGGGGCAGTTGGAAGTGACCAGGCTGGTGGGGTGGAAGTTAGGGGTGACCAGGCTGGCGGGGAGAGCAGTTGGAGGTGACCAGGCTGGTGGGGTGGAAGTTAGGGGTGACCCGGCCAGCAGAGAAGCAGTAAGGGGTGACCAGGCTGGTGGGGGGGGCAGTAAGGGGCGACCAGGCCGGCGGGGGGCAGTTAGGGGCGACCAGGCCAGCGGGGTGGAAGTTAGGGGTGACCAGGCCGGCGGGGGGGGGCAGTTGGGAGTGACCAGGCCATCAGAGGGGCAGTTAGGGGAGACAAGCAGGCAGGCAGGTGAGCAGTTAGTGGTCCCAGATGGTGAGAGGGATGTCCTGGATTGGAGAGGGTGCAGGCTGGGCTGAGGGGACCCCCCTCCCCCGTGCACGAATTTCGCGCACCGGGCCTCCGGGAAGAATACATTAACCAGAAGAACCCAAACCGGCCAGGGCTCACCGACTCTCCTTTCTCCCTCCGGCCTCTCCCGGGCGGCCTCCCCCCGGGCCTTGGAGGGACACAGCCCGGCAGGGGAGGTGGGGTGTGGCCGGTCCGGTGGCTGTGGGTGCGCCTGCGCCCTGTCCACATGCCTGTCCCCCCTCCCCCCCGCCCCCAGTGCTCCCGCAGCTGTGGGGGAGGGCTCTCGGTGCGGGACGTGCAGTGCGTGGACACGCGGGACCTCCGGCCGCTGCGGCCCTTCCACTGCCGGCCGGGGCCTGCCCAGCCGCCCGCCCGCCAGCCCTGCGGGACGCAGCCCTGCCTGAGCTGGTACACCTCCTCCTGGAGGGAGGTGAGTCCGGGGCCTGGAGGGGGAGGGCGGCGGGGTGGGGGTCGGGCTCCCCGGCCTGCCCCTGCCCTGCCCCCTGACCCTGACCCCTGCTTGCTACCCCGTCCCGGTCCCCAGTGCTCCGAGGCCTGCGGAGGCGGCGAGCAGCATCGCCTGGTGACCTGCCCGCAGCCCGGCCTGTGCCCGGAGGCGCTGAGACCCAACGCCACACGGCCCTGCAACACGCACCCCTGCACCAAGTGGGCGGTGGGGCCCTGGGGCGAGGTGAGGGGCCCGAAGGCCGGCTCCCCGTGGGCACTGCAGACACGGGGGGGGGGCGGGGGGAGAGCACGAGGGGGGAGGGGGGAGGGCATGTCAGGGAGGCCTCCAGGGAGGGGGGTTCCAGTTGAGACCTCAGGGGGTCATTGGTGTGAAGGGGCGGCCCAGGGGCAGGCTGGCCGGTGTGGCTCAGTGGATAGAGCCTGGGCCTGCAGACTGAAGGGTCCCGGGTTTGATTCTGGTCAAGGGCACGCACCTGGGTTGCAGGCTCGATCCCTGGCCCTGGCCGGGGTGCGTGCAGGAGGCAACCCATCCAGGTGTCTCTCTCCCATCGATGTTTCTCTCTGTCTCTCCCTCTTCCTTCCACTCGCCCTAAAAATCAATGGGAAAATATCCTCGGGAGAGGATTATTATTGATGTTTCTTTTATTTTTATTTTTTGTAATATATTTCTTTATTGATTTCAGAGAGGAAGGGAGAGAGAGAGAGAAACATCAATGATGAGAGGGAACCATGGATCGGCTGCCTCCTGCACGCCCCCCCACTGGGGATCGAGCCCACAACCTGGGCATGTGCCCTTGACTGGAATCGAACCCGGGACCCTTCCGTCCGCAGGCTGACGCTCTATCCACTGAGCCACACCGGCCAGGGCTTCTTTTCCTTTTTTAAGTGTTTTTATTGATTTCGGAGAGGAAGGGAGAGGGAGAGAGAATCATGGATCGGCTGCCTCCTGCACGCCCCACACTGGGGATCGAGCCCGCAACCCGGGCCTGTGCCCTGACCGGGAATCGAACCCTGACCTCCTGGTTCACAGGTTGATGCTCAACCACGGAGCCACGCCAGCCGGTCATTATTGATGTTTCTCTCTCTCTCTCTCCCTCTCCTTTCCTCTCTGAAATCAATAAAAATATACTAAAAAACAAAAACAAAAGCATTAAAAAAACAAAGCTGATAAAAAGGTCAGATCCCAGCTGGGAAGGACAGACCTGGCCAGGGAGGCGACTCCTCCCTTGCTGCCCGTGGCTGCCCCGGCCTCCCCCCAGGCCCTCCCCAGGGCAGCAGGGGTGCCAGGGCCTGGGGACCCGCCGGCCCCCCAGGAGGCCTGAGGGGCGGGGCTGGGAGCAGGGAGAGGCTGTGGCCCACCACGAGGCGGGCGGTGACGGGGACCCTCTGCCCCCCCCCCCGCAGTGCTCGGCCCCCTGCGGGGGGGGCGTGCAGCGGCGTGTGATCCGGTGCGTGAATACCCACCGGGGGCTGCCCGAGGAGGACAACGGGCAGTGCAGCCATGAGCCCTGGCCCGCCAGCTCCCGCCCGTGCGGCACCCAGGACTGCGAGATCTCCGAGCAGCAGCGGCGTGAGTGTCCCGGCCTCGGGGAGAAGGGGGGTCGCCCTGCGGCACCCCCGGGGCAGGGCTGAGCAGGGGTGCCCTGGGGAAGCCGGGGCTGGATGGGGATCCAGCCTTCTCTGGCGCGGGAAGAATCGGGCAGCGGCCTCACCCCATGTTGCTGTGTGACCTTGGGGTGACCTTGCTCTGTGACCTTGGGTGACCTTGACGATCTTGCCGTGCGACCTTTGCTGCGTGACCTTGACGATCTTGTTGTGTGACCTTGGGGTGACCTTGCTGTGTGGCCTTGGGGCGACCTTGCTGTGTGACCTTGACGACCTTGCTAACCTTGCTGCGTGACCTTGCTGTGCGACCTTTGCTGTGTGACCTCGACGACCTTGCTATGCGACCTTTGCTGCGTGACCTTGGGTGACCTTGCTGTGTGGCCTTGGGGTGACCTTGCTGTGTGCCTTTGGGGCGACCTTGCTGTGTGACCTTGGGGTGACCTTGCTGTACGACCTTGGGCAACCTCTTTCTCCCTTTCTCTGGGTCACAGTGAGGCCGGGGATGTCCCTGAGGCCAGGCACTGGACCCCGCTGAGCCCCAGCCCGATCGATGCCTCCCTCCCAGGGTCCCCCACACGCCCAGCTTCTGGGCCAGCTGGTCCTCCTGGAGGAAGGGCCTGAGCCAGAGGAGGGTCAGGACACACACAGGCACACGCCCTCACACGCACACGCACACGCCCATGTGCCCACACATATACATGTGAATATGCATACATGTGCATGCACACAGGTATGCGCATACATACACATGCCCACGTGCCCACATGCATACACACCGAGTGGCCAGATGATGATCATCTCTGAACACATAATCATCTGGCCACTCAGTGTACATCCTATAGAATAAAAGGCTAATATGCAAATGGTCCCCTCGACCAGGAGTTCGACCAGCAGGCAGGCCAGCCAACCGCCCATGTCCCCTCCCCCTGGCCAGGCTGGCCGGACCCCACCCATGCACGAATTCATGCACCGGGCCTCTAATATATACATATACATATACATATATATGTATATATATGTATATGTATATATATATGTGTGTGTGTATATATATATATATATGTATACACACACACACACACACACTGAGTGGCCAGATTATTATGCGTTCAGAGATCATCATCATCTGGCCACTCAGTGTACATGTGAGTGTGCACACATGCACACACATAAACACAGGTGCACACACATACACATGCACACACACACACACACTTCCTGCAGCCCTGACACCCGCCATGCTGAGCACCTGGGCCCCCACTTCCCCTCTGGCCTCTGCGTCCTCGTCTCTAAAGAGCTGATGGCCCGCCCGTCCTTGGACAAAGCGGGGGATGAGGGGGGCGCCGAGCATCTGTGAGGACTCGGGGGAGAAGGGCCCAGAGGTTCTCGGGGGACACGGCGTCTTCCCTGGAAGCCACTGTCACCCCATCAGGACGTCAGGATACAGGCCCAGGCGCCTGTCCAGTGAGGGGACCCCACAGCTCCCAGCCCGTCCGCTGTCGGTCCCCAGCCCCTCAGGACGGCCGGGGGCCCTCGGGGCCTGGGGTCTGCCCCGTCTGCCTGCACTCCCAGCAGAAATGCCACCCGCCCGCCGGCCTCAGCCTGCCCTCCCCCTGCCCTCCCCCTGCCCTCCCCCTGCCCCGGCCTCCTGGCGTCTGCATGCGGCCGCTGACGCCACACACCTGCCTTCAGGGCGCCGCTGGGGCCTGCTGCTCTTGGCTCTCACATGGGTCCGAGGGCAGGGGTGGGGGTGGGGGGGAGGGCGGGAACAGAGGCCTTTGGGGCCAGAACCAAGGACAAGCTACCCCTGAGGTTCTGTCTTTGTTTTGCTTGTTCTTCCTCCCCCGAGGATATTTTCCCATTGATGTTTAGAGAGAGAGGGAGAGGGAGAGAGACACATCGATGGGTGGCCTCCTGCACGCGCCCCGACCAAAGCCGGGGAGGAGCCCGCAACCAAGGTGCATGCCCTTGACCGGAATCGAACCCGGGACCCTTCCGTCCGCAGGCCGACGCTCTATCCACTGAGCCACACGGCCGGGGCGGTTCTGGCGTTGGAGGGAGGTCAGGTGGCCGAGCCATGAGCTGCCCCCACAAGGGAGTTTCCCGGCTGCAGCCCGCCCGGGGGTGGGGGTGGGGGAGACTGGGATGCTGGCACCTGGAGTCCCCAGGATGTGGGGGTGACTCATGGGGCTGCGAGGCCCGACAGGAGGACGTCAGGAGAGCCTGGGAGCCCCAGGGTGTGAGGTCACCCCGGCGAGGCAGCTGCCGGCGTGGAGGCGGGGGCACGGACAAAGGAGGGAACCCCCCCCCCCCCGGCCCCCATGTTAAGAGGCAGCAACAGGACACACGTTCCGGCCGGGGTGGCAGCTGAGGGCCGTCAGCAGCACCGGGCGGGGTCAGAGGTCAGGGGCCTGGACGCAGCTGCTTCCCAAAATAGCTCCAGGGCCCTGGCCGGGGTGGCTCAGTGGATAGAGCGTCGGCCTGCGGACCAAAGGGTCCCGGGTTCGATTCCGGTCAAGGGCACGTACCTCGGTGGCAGGCTCCTCCCTGGCCTGGGCCCTGGTCAGGGCGCGTGCGGGTGGCAACCCATGGATGTGTCTCTCTCCCATTGACGTTTCTCTCTGTCTCTCCCTCCCTCCCCCACTCTCCCTACAAATCAATGGGGAAATGTCCTCGGGGGAGGATTTAAAATAAAATAAAAATAAAGTCAGTACTTGAAAACGAAACAAAGAAAACCAAAATAGTTCCAGGGAGCAGGGGCGGGAGCCCTGACCCCCCAGCCTCCGTGCCCCCTCTTTTTTTAAAAATATTTTTATTGATCTCAGAGAGGAAGGGAGAGAGAGAAACATCCATGATGAGAGAGAATCACGGATCGGCTGCCTCCTGCACACCCCACACTGGAGATCGAGCCTGCAACCCGGGCATGTGCCCTTGACTGGGAATCGAACCCGGGACCTTTCAGTCCGCAGGCCGACGCTCTATCCACTGAGCAAGACAGGCTAGGGTGCCGTGTCCCCTCTTGACCCCCCGGCCCCCGGCCCCCCCCTTGACCATCCGGCCCCCATGCCCCCGCTTGATCCCCCGGCCCCTGTGCCCCCCCTTGACCCCCCGGCCCCCGTGCCCCCCTTGACCCTCCGGCCCCCGTACCCCCCCTTGACCCCCTGGCCCCCGTGCCCCCCTTGACCCTCCGGCCCCCGTACCCCCCCTTGACCACCCGGCCCCCGTGCCCCCCTTGACCCCCCAGCCCCTGAACCCCCCTTGACCCCCCGCCCCCCGTGCCCCCCTTGACCCCCCGGCCCCCGTGCCCCCCCAGGCTGCGAGCTGGACCGGCTGCCCTTCGGCTCCTGTGAGAGGCTCCGCCTCCTCGGCCGCTGCCGGCTGCCCAGCATCCGCGCCCAGTGCTGCCTCACCTGCCACGGCTGACCCCGCCCCCGGCTGGCAGGACGGGAGACGGACAGACAGACAGACCACTGACAGCCGCACGGACCTCAGTGCCTCCCCCCGCCCCCCCCCCGCCCTTCGCGCCCCAATGGTGCTACACCGGCCCCGCCCTGCAGGCTGGGGACCCTCAGACAGGTGTTTTTTTATTCCCACAGTTTGTTAACACATTGTTATTTTGTTATTGTTGTTGTTATTATTATTATTATTATTATATAAACAAGTATCTACCGTGTCCACGTGTCACCTGGCTGCTTCTTCTGGGGGGCGGGGGGGACTCCAGGTCTGAAGCTCTGCCTCCTCCCTCCCCAGCCCCTCAGGACGGCCGGGGGCCCTCAGGGCCTTCGGGCCCTCGGGCCCTCGGGCCCTCCCCCCCCCCCCCCCCGCCGCCTTTTAAAAAATATATATATTTTTTAATTGATTTCCGAGAGGAAGGGAGAGGGAGAGAAACATCCATGATGAGAGAGAATCATGGACCCGCTGCCTCCTGCACGCCCCCCACGGGGGACCGAGCCCACCACCCAGGCGGGTGTCCTTGTTACAGAAGACTGGAAAAGCACCAAGCAACGCTTAGAGAGATGGAGTTACACCTCATTATTATTATTATTATTATTATTATTATTACTAGAGGCCCGGTGCATGAAATTCATGCACAGGTAGGGTCCCTAGGCCTGGCTGGCGATCAGGGCCAATCAGGGCCTTCCTTCCCCGGCTGCTACCTGCTGGCTGCGGCCTGCCTTCATCCCACACCGCCCCCTGGTGGTCAGCACACGTCAGAGTGAGCGCTCAAACTCCTGGAAGGTCGAACTCCTGGAGGGACAATTTGCATATTCGCCTTTTATTATATAGGATTATTATTATTATTATTATTATTATTATTCGAGAAAACTGTATTTCAAATTCTGGGCCTCAACATGGAGGAAGTTCCCCTACTTATATCTTTTCACCCTCTTTGTCTCCCAAATATGGTTTTTTTCCGGTCCGCTTTGCACGTTCTTTTTTAAAAAATATATATATTTTATTGATTTTTTACAGAGAGGAAGGGAGAGGGATAGAGTTAGAAACATCGATCAGTTGCCTCCCTGGGTGCTGGGTCCCCCGTGACCCTGACCTGCAACCCAACCACCCGGCACCTGCCCCCCAGCCGCTTCCTGCCACTCGCCCTCGGAGCCAGGCCCAGGGCTCACACAGGCCTGGACGCATCAAAGTGTCCTGGGTGGCCCCGGCCGGTGTGGCTCAGTGGATAGAGCGTCGGCCTGCGGACTGAAGGGTCCCAGGTTCGATTCCGGTCAAAAAATCAATAAAATATATTTTAAAACATACAAAAACAAAGAAACAAAAAAAAACAAGTGTCCTGGGTGGCCCGGCTGGCCGGCGTGGCTCCGTGGCTGAGCATCAACCTAGGAACCAGGAGGTCAGGGTTCGATTCCCGGTCAGGGCACATGCCCGGGTTGTGGGCTCCATCCCCAGTGGAGGGCATGCAGGAGGCAGCCGATCCATGGTTCTCTCTCCTCATGGATGTTTCTCTCTCTCTCTCTTCCTCTCCCTTCCTCTCTGAATTCAGTGAAAATGTATTTTACTTGATTTATTTATTTTTTAATATATTTTATTGATTTTTTATTTTTATTTTTTAATATATATTTTATTGATTTTTTACAGAGAGGAAGGGAGAGGGATAGAGAGTTAGAAACATCGATGAGAGAGAAACATCAATCAGCTGCCTCCTGCACACCTCCCACTGGGGATGTGCCCGCAACCAAGGTACATGCCCTTGACCGGAATCGAACCTGGGACCCTTCAGTCCGCAGGCCGATGCTCTATCCACTGAGCCAATCCGGCGAGGGCAGTGAAAATATATTTTAAAAAATAAAAGAAAACCATTCTTTGGGGATGGAGACCTGAAGCTGAATGAAGCATCAACAGAGTCTGTGGCAGTGGCTGCCCGCCCCCCCCCCCCCCAACGGGGCGCCCCTGGGCCCAGATGCTCTCCCGTCACCACCCCTGCCCCCCATTTCATACCAGAAGCCCAAGGCTCTGAGGGCAGCAACCCACCTCCTGTGAGCTCAGGCCGCCCAGGGCCAGGCGGGATGCTGACCTTGGACTGACCTTGGACAGAGGTCACCAGGACAGGGCCATGGTGCCGGGGGCTTGCGTGAGACCAGGACAGCCAGGCCATGGAGGGTTCGAGGGCCCGGCTGGCTGGCTTCCTGTCTGTCTTTGCCGACCCAGGAGGCCCCGGGACCTGCCTCAGTAATGCTTTCCACACAGTCCATGCCCTCAGGAACCCCAGGTCTCTCTGCATCCTGTCCTGGCGGTGGTGGGGGGAGGGCTCTCCTGCTCACACCGCCTGGGGACCCTCTCTGGGGGCCCCGCCTCCACCCCATGAGAGGACATTTGCTCTTGATCACTCAAGTGTTTTTCCCATGATGATGGGGATGTGGGGGTGGTGTCTCCGGGGTCAGCTGGGCCTGAGCTGTCCTCCCAGGCAGCAGGCAAACAACTCGTGACTCAGGCAGGCCTGGCGCCGACGGGGGAGGCAGGGTGCCTGCCTGCCACCCATGGCGGGGGGCTGCCCAGCTCCCGGCTCCCAGCCCAAGCTCCAGCCCCCGCTCAGCGCCCAGCCTGGCTTTGCTACAGAAAACACTGAATTATAGTCACGTTTCTCACCGACGTCTTTAGTTCCTCTTGCTGGTTGAGGGGCAGTTGGGAAGTCACACGCCTCCTCCTGGGCCCCAGGGTCCCCTGCAGAGACGGGAAAGCGCCCCCCCCACTCCCCCCGTGCCTGCTGGGTTAGAAGATCGTGCTCTGGCCGGTGGTGCTCAATGGTTAGAGCGCCAGCCTGCGGACGGAAGGGTCCCGGGTTCGATTCCGGTCAAGGGCATGTACCTCGGTTGCAGGATCCTCCCTGGCCCGGGCCCTGGTCGGGGCGGATGCAGGAGGCAACCCATCGATGAGTTTCTCTCACATCGAAGTGTCTCTCTGTCTCCCCCTCTCCCTTCCACTCTCCCTAAGAATCAATGGAGCCCTGGCCCGTGTGGCTCAGTGGACAGAGCGTCCGTCTGCAGACTGAAGGGTCCCGGGTTCGATTCCCGGTCAAGGGCATACGCCCGGGTTGTGGGCTCGATGCCCAGCAGGGGGCGTGCAGGAGGCAGCCGATCCATGATTCTCTCTCATCGTGGATATTTCTATCTCTCCCTCTCCCTTCCTTTCTGAAATCAATAAAAAAATATATTTAAAAATAAATAAATAAAAATCAATGGGAAAACGTCCTCGGGTGAGAATTTAAAAGGAGAAAGAAGAAGGGGGTGCGTTGGAGGCGCCAGGAATCCCGCCCCCCGATTTGTAGAACCAAACCGTGAGCTGCAGAATCTGGGTCCTTGGTACAGGGGCCCAGAGGCGGGGCCAGGGCACCCGCAGGATTAACCACCTCTGACCTCTGACCCCGGGAGTTCCCCTGCCGCCGTCCCCCCCGCCCCAACCCACTTGGGGTCCCCTGGTCCAGGGACCCTGACTCCTGAGCCCGCTGCTGGGGAAGCTGTGCCCGGGCCCCTGTGAACTCCCTCGGCCTCGGAGCCCCTGGCAGGGCCGCTGGTCAGGGGAGACCCGCTGGGTGAGGTCTGTGGGTTCTGGCAAATCTGCAAGGGAGGCCACCCCCTAATCGGAGATCCGGAAACTGCCCTCCCCCCCGCCCCCAGCCCCGCATGCCCTGTTCTGCCTCCTGCAATACCACGTGTGACCACAGCGTGGCAGCATTTACCTACTTTTTTTTGGGGGAAAAAAATCCCATTCATGAAGGTCCATGGACAAGTTCCTTGTCGAGTTTTTTTTTTAATCGTCCCCCGAGGATATTTTTCCATTGATTTTTATTTTTAAATATGTATATATATATATATAAAATATATTTTATTGATTTTTTACAGAGAGGAAGGGAGAGGGATAGAGAGTTAGAAACATCAATGAGAGAGAAACATCCATCAGCTGCCTCCTGCACGCCCCCCACTGGGGATGTGCCCGCAACCAAGGTACATGCCCTTGACCGGAATCGAACCCGGGACCCTTCCGTCCGCAGGCCGACGCTCTATCCACTGAGCCACACCGGTTAGGGCTTTAAATATATTTTTATTGATTTCAGAGGGGGTGGAGAGAGGGAGAGAGACATGAGAGAAACATCAATGAGAATCATGGATCAGCTGCCTCCTGCACGTCCCCCACTGGGGATCGAGCCCGCAACCCGGGCCTGTGCCCTGACCGGGAATCGAACCCGGGACTTCCTGGTTCCTAGGTCGACGCTCAACCACTGAGCCACGCCGGCCGGGCCAGGAACCCTCTTAAAGGTTGTTTTTTAAAAATCCTGGCTCTAAACCGAAGGAGGGGCTGGCGATGCAGCTGTAGCTCCGCTGAGTCTGACCTCAGTGAACTTGCAGGTTCAGGCCGGTGTGGGGCGGACGCTGGGCACAGCTGGATCCTAATCCGAAATACAGAGATGTCCCTATAGTTTCTTTTCTGCTGCCTGCAACACCGCCGAACGTCCACAGGGGGGCAGCATTTACCTGCTTTTCAAATTAAAAAAAATATACTTTTTGTTTTCATGGGCCTCAAAATTCTGGGACAGATTTTTGGTCAAGCTGTTTCCATGAAAAAAGTACCGGTTTTAAAAACTAATAACTTAGGCCCTAACCGGTGTGGCTCAGTGGAGAGAGCGTCAGCCTGCGAACGGAAGGGTCCCGGGTTCGATTCCGGTAGAGGGCATGGACCTTGGTTGCGGGCACATCCCCAGTGGGGGGTGTGCAGGAGGCAGCTGATGGATGTTTCTCTCTCATCGATGATTCTATCCCTCTCCCTCTCTGTAAAAAATCAAAAAATATATATATATATTTAAAATGACTTAGAGAAAAAAGAGAAAAAAGACAAGAAAAGGGAAAAAAATGCCCTGATAACTAAAGACTGTCACACACACGGAAGAGCCGACGGGCCCACAGGCATTGTCAGCGCTGCCGAAGGAAAGGAGAGTCCTGTGGACCATTTACCTACTTTTCAAAGACATCGGTCGTCGGAAAACGGACAACCGACTCGTTGGCTCTGCTGGGAGCCTGGATGGGTCCCCGGCGTTCAGAATGGTCGCCGTAACTTATTGGGGGGGCGGGAGGCTCTGAACCCCCGCCCCCCCCCCCCCCAGCTCAGCTGTTAGCAGTAGCTGTTTCTCCCCCAAATCCCGGGAGCAGCTGTTAGTACTGACTGGACGGATTTGGGCTCCGGGAGAAACACAGACTCACTTGCTCCGAAGCCGAGAAAACCGAGACTGTACATGCGTGCCCTGCTCTGCCGTCTCCGCACACGCGTGTGCAGGTCTTTTTTTTTTTTTTTAAATATATATTTTATTGACTTTTCCCACACATAGGAAGGGAGAGAGTGAGAAACATTGATGAGAGAGAAACATCCATCAGCTGCCTCCTGCACACCTCCCACTGGGGATGTGCCCGCAACCCAGGTACATGCCCTTGACCGGAATCGAACCCGGGACCCTCGAGTTGGCAGGCCGACGGTCTATCCACTGAGCCAAACTGGTTAGGGCGCGTGTGCAGGCCTTTACAAAAAAGTTCCGGGACTCTTCCCCCTCCCCACGTGGGAGTCTGTGCTTGTTTCTCAGTAAATTTCCACCTTTGTTATAAAAAAATTAAAAAAATTTATTTTTATTGATTTCAGAGTGGAGACGGGGGCGAGGGAGAGGGAGAGAGAAACATCCATGAGGAGGGAGAATCATGGACTGGCTGCCTCCTGCACGCCCCCCACTGGGGACCAACCAGCAACCCGGGCCTGTGCCCTGAGCGGGAATCGAACCCTGACCTCCTGGTTCCTAGGTGGGTGCTCAACCCCTGAGCCACGCCAGCTTCCACACCGTCCACTGGCCTGGTCAGGGAGCAGGGCCTGGGCTGGGGGCTCCCAGCCCACAGAGGAGGGGGAGGGGGTCCCAGCCCCAGCTCAGCCCCTGCCGGGGTGCTGGGGAACTGCGGGAACCCCCAGCCTGCGGCATCAGTGCCCCCTCCCCCCTCAGACACCCCGGAATCTCTGGAGCTGCCCCTCCTCCACACCATGAAAAAAATGGGTCTTTATCATTGGTGTGTTTTTCTGATGGTGGTGGTGGTGGTGGGGGGGTGTCCCCGGGGTCAGCTGGGCCTGAGCTGTCCTCCCAGGCAGGAGGCAAACAGCCTGTGACTCAGGGAGGCGGGGTGCCTGCCACCCATGTGGGGGGATGCCCAGCTCCTGGCTTCCGGCTGAAGCCCGCCCCGCAGACACCCCCATGACCCCACCCTTGTCCGCAGCTCAGCGATGGCTCACAGCGCCTCACAGGGCTGCCCCCAACCAGGGCGTCCTGTCCCCCCCCCCCCCCACACACACACACAGAGCGAGCTCAGGGCAGGGACCCCGAAACACCCCTGCAGGCCCCCAAGGCCCCGCCCCCTCCCCGCCCTGGGGCTCAGCCCCATACCAGGGGCTGTGACTGCATTCCAGGTCAGAATGTTATACAAATGAGTTTATTTTTCCTTTTAACATGACAACCCATTCAAAGGTGGACGGGAAGGTGACCCGGCGGCTGCGGGGACACCCAGGCCGGCCCCCCGCCAGTCCAGGGCCCCCGCACGCACGGGCGGGGAATTGTGCGCGGAGACAAGGAACAGGGGTGGCCGCAGGCCCAGGGCACTTCCTATGGCGACCCCGGTCTCGGCGGCCGAGGGGCAGCTACCTGGGGGTGCAGGTCGTGAGGGTCAAGGCTGGAGGTCAAAGGTGGCCCAGCGGGGAGACCACCTGCGGAGGCTCAGGCCCCCCCAACACCCTGACAAACGGACCCGGTACACAAAATAGATGCGCGGTCCGCAAACGGCGGTAAAAATCGGCTACAAAAATAGAAACTGTGGTGAAATGTACAAAAGTATGAACAGGTGCTCCCCCCTCCAGGGCCAAAAGCCGCCCAGGGGAGGCCGGGGGTCCCCGCGGCGTGATGGGGGCCGCGCAGCCCGGGCAGGTGCGGGGGGCCGGCCCGTCTCTCCAGCGGCCTGAGAGGGAAGCGTTGGCTCAACACCGGGGACTGGACCCTCCAGTCCGGGGGGCACGAGTCCGCGCCGTGGGGGCCCCGGCCTGGAGTCAGGGCGGCATCGTCTCCGCGCCCCTGGCCGCCCCCCGCCCCCCGCCCCCCGCCCCCCCAGACCCTCCTCGAAGCTCCAGCCCTTCCCACCCGCGTGGCGCCCACGCCCCTGCGCATGGAGGTCCCGCCCGGGGGAGGCGCCGCCTCGGCCCCCGCCCCACGCCACGCGGCCCCGGGTCCAGCTCAGGGGCCTTCTCCGCGGGCAGGGCGCGCGGGTCCGGGAAAGGGACTGGGGGCGTGAAGTCTGAGACGCGGGAGGGACGGATCCAGGGAGCCGGACCCCATTCCCACGGCGGCCAGGCCCAGCCCGGGGGGGAGGGGGGCCCAGGGAGCAGGGAGGCTGCCCCCCAACAGGCCCGCCTCGCAGGGCAGCTCCCCGGGAGCCGGACCTCAAACCCCTGCTCCCAGCGGCGCAAACCCACGTCCGGCCCCTTAAGGGAGGCGAAGGCGGTGGGTGAACGGAGACCCGGCACGCGGCAATGGCTGCGGGGGGTGAAGGGGAGGGGACCCCCCCGAAACACACCCCCAACCAGAGAGAAAGCGCGTCTTCGCCCTGGTCTGAGTGCGCGCCTCCTGGGGGCGTGAACCTCCAGGGAGACCGGCCGCACCCCGGCCTCCCCGCGCCCCCTGACCGAGGCCCTGCGCCCCCTGACCGAGGCTGCGGGGTGGCCTGCCTGCAGGACGGGAGCCAGTCCCCCCAGGAATCCCGTCCCCTCTGAAACGCACGGAGCGTCCTCAGGACTCGGGGTGCCTGCCGATCGACCGGCCGACACCGGGGAGGAGTTGGGGTGCGTGCGTGTCTGCAGAGGGGCCCCCCCAGGCTGTGAGGTCCCTACGGGCCGCTTCTCAACAAGGGAAGTCGCTTCTTCGCTCGGACCTCAGGCCACGGACGCAGCCACGCGCCCCCCACGGGAGGCCGCCCACGCCGGGGTTCTCGGGGCGCAGACCCCCACACGCTGACCTCCCTGTAAACAGGCCATTGAGAAGCGCGGACCGACCCGTAGGCCCGGCCGTGCACCCGTCGGTTGGTCGGGACGCACGGGCCGGGATGCGTGGACGGAGCGCGCGGCGGGAAGAGGCTGTAAACAGAGGCGCCCCGGCCGCGTGGGCGTGGGAGGGGGCGCGGCTCGGCACGGGCGGGGGTCCCGGCCGCGGGCTCACGTGTCCTCCTCGTCGCTGACCAGCGCGCCCTTGTCGGGGCTGGCGTCCCGCTCCCGCAGGAAGTCCTCGCGCATGGCCTCCAGCTCCGTCAGCTCCAGCCGCACCTTCTCCAGGTGGTAGGCCCGCCGGTTGCGGATCTGGCGCAGCGGGAACGGGTTCAGGTCCCCGAAGGCGATGCCGATCAGCTTCCTGGGGAGGGGGGGGGTGTGGGGGGGCACAGGGCTCGGCGTCAGCGGGGAGGCCTGGGGCCCGGACTGCAGGCTGTGACGCCCCGCTCTGCACCCCCGCGACCTGTCCCTGCACACAGGACACAGGGTCCCCGCATGCTCTGTTCCAGGTCTCTGTTCCGGCTCCTGAGCTCCCCCTCCTCCCGCCCCCCAAGTTCTGCAAACACCAGGCTGCTCCTCCTCTGTCCCCCTCGATGCCTGGGGAGGGCCGGCGCGTCCTGCACACTCAGCCCAGGCCCGTCCCAGGGACCCCGCCGCTGTGGAGGCCGGAACGGGTTTGTGGGGGCGGGAGGGTGGGGTGGATAAAGCATCTTTCCCGGCACCTCCTTGGGGCCTGCGACCCAGACGGGGAGGCCAGGCCGCGCTGGGGAGCGGAGGGGCGGGCAGGGTCCCCGGGGGCTCACCGGGCGTCCAGGATCGTGCGCGTGAAGTAGCGGAGGTACTTGAAGATGGACATGGAGTCTTGCAATTTCAGGATCTCCTCCTCCTTGTATTTGAAAAGCGCCAGGGCGAAGCGGAAGATGACCTGCGGGAGGGGCGGGGTCTGTACCCAGAGCAGCACATGGGGTTCCGGAGGGACAGGCTCCAGGGGGGAACAGGCTCCTAGGGAGACAGGCTCCTGGGCCCGGAGCAACCACCCACTGGGGAGTGTTCCCACCGGGAAGGGCCCCCCCCCCTTTTTTTTTTAAATCCTCATTGGAGGAAATTGCCATTGCTTTTTAATTTTAAAATATACACTGAGTCGCCCTAGCCGGTATGGCTCAGTGGATAGAGCGTCGGCCTGCGGACTGAAGGGTCCCAGGTTCGATTCCAGCCGAGGGCACATGCCCGGGTTGTGGGCTCGATCCCCAACAGCCGATCAATTATTCTCTCTCATCATTGATGTTTCTATCTCTCTATCCCTCTCCCTTCCTCTCTGAAATCAATAAAGAAATATATTTTAAAAAAAATTAAAAAAAAGTTTAAAAATATATATATACACTGAGTGGCCAGATGATGATGATGATCTCTGAACGCATAATAATCTGGCCACTCAGTGTGTGTGTGTGTGTGTGTGGGTGTATTATTAGAGGCCCGGTGCATGAATTTGTGCATGGGTGGGGTCCGGCCAGCCTGGCCAGGGGGAGGGGACATGGGCGGTCGGCCGGCCTGCCTGCTGGTCGAACTCCTGGTCGAGGGGACAATTTGCATATTAGCCTTTTATTCTATAGGATAGACACGGAGTGGCCCGATTATTATGCGTTCAGAGATCATCGTCATCTGGCCACTCCGTGTACATATATTTTTTATTGATTTCAGAGAGAGGAAGGGTGAGGGAGAGGGAGATAGAAACATTGATGATGAGAATCATGGATCGGCTGCCTCCTGCACGCCCCGCACTGGGGATGGAGCCCGCCACCCGGGCATGTGCCCTGACCGGGAACCGAACCCTGACCTCCTGGTTCATAGTTTGACGTTCAACCACTGAGCCACGCCGGCCGGGATTCATTGCGTTTTTAGAGAGAGGGGAAAGGAGAGAGAGAGAGAGAGTGAGCGAGAGACACTGATGTGCGAGAGAAACAGCAATAGGTCGCCTCCTGCGTGCACCCTGATCGGGGCCGGGGATGGACAACCTGTCGGCGGGGGGACGACTCTCCTACCAATGGGGCCTCCTTACAGAAACATCGGGGGCAGGCCCTTGGCGGGGTGCTCCCTCCCGCATTCGGCCGACACTTCCCGTCAAGAAGGAAAAAGAGCCGGAATCACGTTTACATAAAACGAACATCAGCCCTGGCCGGTGTGGCTCAGTGGACAGAGCGCCGGCCCGAGGACCGAGGGGTCCTGGGTTCGATTCCCGGTCAAGGGCACGCACCTGGGTTGCAGGTTTGATCCCCGGCCCTGGTCAGGGTGCGTGCGGGAGGCAACCCATCGATGAGTCTCTCTCACATCGATGAGTCTCTCTCGTCTCTGCCCCCTTCCACTCTCTAAAATCGATGGGAAAATGTCGTGTGAGGGTGAACAGCAACAACAACAACAAAAAAGAGAGCCCTGACCGGTGTGGCTCAGTGGATAGAGCGTCGGCCTGCGGACTGAAGGGTCCCGGGTTCGATTCCGGTCAAGGGCATGGACCTTGGTTGCAGGCACATCCCCAGCGGGAGGGTGTGCAGGAGGCAGCTGATGGATGTTTCTCTCTCATCATGGATGTTTCTAGCTCTCTATCCCTCTCCCTTCCTCTCTGTAAAATATCAATAAAATATATTTTAAAAAACAAACAAACAAACAAACAAAAAAACAAAGCTAGCCCTGGGTGGTGTGGCTCAGCGGGTAGAGTGTTGGCCTGGGGACTGAAGGGTCCCGGGTTCGATTCCAGTCAAGGGCACATGCCCGGGTTGTGGGCTCGGTGCGGGCTTGGTGCAGCCGATCAATGATTCTCTTTCATCATTGATGTTTCTCTCTCTTTCTCTCTCTCTCCCCCTTCCTCTCTGAAACCAATAAAAATATATTTAAAAAAAGAGAGACTGGGAGGCGGGGGGCGGAGCCCTCCTCCCCACCACACACCCTCACGTCTCTGCCCGCCTCTCCCCGCATTCCCTCGATCACAGGTCTCCTTCCTACCACATTCTCTCAGTCGCGTCATCTGAGCGTGTCGTGGACTCACTGAAAACCGGTGTTTTACAAACACCCAGTAGCCGGGTGGGAGGCCTGTGGCAGGAGGCTCTGGAGTTGACCCGCGTTTGCCCCTGACCCTCCGCGTAGCGACCACTGGGCCTCTACCTTCCCATCCACACAATGGGGGCGACTCCACGCCCCTCACAGAGGGTGAGGCTCCGCGTCTAAAGCATCCAACCCCGTGCCGGTCTGAGCGCTCAGTATTTCTGAGGAACGAGCAAGTGACTGCCTTGTCCTGCGACCCCAGGGGCACGCCAGCCTCCGGGATGGCTCTGGCCCAGGTGAGCCGGCCACTCTGCTGCGGCACTGCCCACACTCCCCGCGGGCACCCCGCCCCACTGCCCACACTCCCCGCGGGCACCCTGCCCCACTGCCCACACTCCCCACGGGCACCCCGCCCACTGCACACACTCCCCGCGGGCACCCCGCCCACTGCCCACACGCCCCGCGGGCACCCCGCCCCACTGCTCACACTCCCTGCGGGCACCTGCCCCACTGCCCACAACGCCCCGTGGGCACCCCACCCACTGCCCACACTCCCCACGGGCACCTGCCCCACTGCCCACACTCCCCGCGGGCACCCCGCCCACTGCCCACACTCCCCGCGGGCACCTGCCCCCCTGCCCACACTCCCCGCGGGCACCTGCCCCCCTGCCCACACTCCCCGCGGGCACCTGCCCCCCTGCCCACACTCCCCGCGGGCACCCCGCCCCCCTGCCCACACTCCCCGCGGGCACCCCGCCCCACTGCCCACACTCCCCGCGGGCACCCTGCCCACTGCCCACACTCCCCGCGGGCACCCTGCCCACTGCCCACACTCCCCGCGGGCACCCTGCCCACTGCCCACACTCCCCGCGGGCACCCTGCCCACTGCCCACACTCCCCGCAGGCACCCCGCCCACTGCCCACACCCCGCGGGCACCCCGCCCACTGCCCACACTCCCCGCGGGCACCTGCCCCACTGCCCACACGCCCCGCGGGCACCCCGCCCACTGCCCACTCCCCACGGGCACCCCGCCCACTGCCCACACTCCCCGCGGGCACCCCGCCCACTGCCCACACTCCCCACGGGCACCCCGCCCACTGCCCACGCCCCGCGGGCACCTGCCCCACTGCCCACACTCCCCGCGGGCACCCCGCCCACTGCCCACACTCCCCGCGGGCACCCCGCCCACTGCCCACACCCCGCGGGCACCCCGCCCACTGCCCACACCGCGCGGGCACCCCGCCCACTGCCCACACTCCCCGCAGGCACCCCGCCCACTGCCCACACTCCCCGCAGGCACCCCGCCCACTGCCCACACTCCCCGCGGGCACCTGCCCCACTGCCCACACGCCCCACGGGCACCCCGCCCACTGCCCACTCCCCACGGGCACCCCGCCCACTGCCCACACTCCCCGCGGGCACCCCGCCCACTGCCCACACTCCCCACGGGCACCCCGCCCACTGCCCACGCCCCGCGGGCACCTGCCCCACTGCCCACACTCCCCGCAGGCACCCCGCCCACTGCCAACACTCCCCGCGGGCACCTGCCCCACTGCCCACACGCCCCACGGGCACCCCGCCCACTGCCCACTCCCCACGGGCACCCCGCCCACTGCCCACACTCCCCGCGGGCACCCCGCCCACTGCCCACGCCCCGCGGGCACCTGCCCCACTGCCCACACTCCCCGCGGGCACCCCGCCCACTGCCCACACTCCCCGCGGGCACCCCGCCCACTGCCCACGCCCCGCGGGCACCTGCCCCACTGCCCACACTCCCCGCGGGCACCCCGCCCACTGCCCACACTCCCCGCGGGCACCCCGCCCACTGCCCACACTCCCCGCGGGCACCCCGCCCACTGCCCACACGCCCCGCGGGCACCCCGCCCACTGCCCACGCCCCGCGGGCACCTGCCCCACTGCCCACACTCCCCGCGGGCACCCCGCCCACTGCCCACACTCCCCGCGGGCACCCCGCCCACTGCCCACACTCCCCGCGGGCACCCCGCCCACTGCCCACACGCCCCCGCGGGCACCCCGCCCACTGCCCACACTCCCCGCGGGCACCCCGCCCACTGCCCACGCCCCGCGGGCACCCCGCCCCCTGCCCACGCCCGCAGCCCACCTTGGGCCCCTCGTACAGGAAGGAGTCCCAGATCTTGAAGAGGACGTCGCTGACCACGCTGTCCACGAACACCACCAGGAACCAGTTGAAGGTGATGAGCGTGTAGTCCACCTTGTGCTGCTCCAGGTGCGCGTGCAGCCGCGGCAGCTTCTCGTTCATCAGGTCCCGGAACACCCGCTGGTCCACCTGAGGGCAGAGGCCGAGGCTGGGCCCGCCGTGCCCACCCGCTCCGGAGCGCGGGCCGGGGCCGGGCAGGCGGCAGGTGCCCGAGCACCCTCCCCACGGGCCTGAGGCCCACTCCCTGCCCCCCCCCCGCCCCCCCCCCGCCCCGTGAACGCAGGACCGTCGCTGGCCAAGCCCGTGTGGACGTGGGGCCCTGTCCACGGAGCCACACCCCCGACCCCACCAAGGGGCGTGCGGGCCTCAGCACGTCCACGCGGATCCCAGGGCTGTGGGCGGGGCCGATGGCCGGCGGTGCCCTCTGAGCCCACGGCTGCCCACGCAGCGGGACACACACCGCGCCCCCGAGATGCGCACCTCGGACGGGACCCGGGGAGCACGCCCACCGGCCGGCCGCACTGCCTCCTCAGTCCTCCCACCCGCCTCCTTCCTGCCCGGGTCTGGGTCCTCCCCGGGGTGCCTCCCAGGTGCCCCTCAGAGCCTGCGGCACATGCACCCCGGCCCGGCCTCGGCCCCGGGAGAAGCTGAGCGGGCACCCGGGCTCCCGGCGGCCAGGACCCTGCCCAGCCCGCCAGGCGGCCTTGCCCGGGGCACAGGGGGCTGAGCTGGGCGTGAGCAGCAGGCCTCCTGCTGGGCCGGGCGCTGAGGGGGCCCCGCCCCTGCCCTCGGGCCTCCCCCCTCCCTGGCCCCCGCCCCCAGGCCGCCTGCGCCTCCCGCAGCGGCAGCGCGGGGGACGCACCTGGGAGCCCAGGAGGGTCTTGGTGTAATAGTCCCGCGGCATGAACACCTCCACGATGGCGACCAGGCACCAGAAGGCGTCCTCCTGCTCCAGGTACAGCAGGGCCACCGCCACCAGCCTGCGGGCGGGCGGAGGGGACAGGTGAGCGCCCACCGACCGACCGGGCCCCTCCCCCTCCCCCCCCCCCCCCCCCCCCCCCCGCCCCGTCCCTGCCGCCCGAGGCCCAGTCTCATTCTCCGAGCAGCTGCAGGCGTTTCCTAAAGTCTCAGGCAAAGCTGCACATCCTCCCCCTTCATTCGCTGCTGTTTTTAATAGATTTTTAAAAAATGTATATTTTATTGATGTTTTTACAGAGAGGAAGGGAGAGGAATAGAGAGTTAGAAACATCGATGGGAGAGAAACATCCATCAGCCCTGACCAGTGTGGCTAAGTGGATAGAGCATCAGCCTGCGGACTGAAGGGTTCCAGGTTCGATTCCGGTCAAGGGCATGGACCTTGGTTGCGGGCACATCCCCAGTGGGAGGTGTGCAGGAGGCAGCTGATGGATGTTTCTCTCTCATCGATGTTTCTAACTCTCTCCCTCTCCCTTCCTCTCTGTGAAAAAAATCAATAAAATATATACATTAAAAAAAAAAAAAAAAAAGAAACATCCATCAGCTGCCTCCTGCACACCTCCCACTGGGGATGTGCCCGCAACCAAGGTCCATGCCCTTGACCGGAATCGAACCCGGGACCCTTCAGTCCGCAGGCCGACGCTCTATCCACTAGGCCACACTGATGAGGGCATTAATTTATTTCTTTTTTAAAAATGTTGTTTATTGTCCAGCCGGCCTGGCTCAGTGGTTGAGCGTCGACCTAGGAACCAGGAGGTCAGGGTTTGATTCCCGGTCAGGGAACATGCCCGGGTTGCGGGCTCCATCCCCAGTGGGGGGCGTGCAGGAGGCGGCTGATTGCTGATTCTCTTTCATCATGGATATTTCTCTCTCTCTCTCTCCCTCTCCCTTCTTCTCTCTGAAATTAATAAAAATATATTTTAAAAAACAAAATATTTTTATTGATTTATTTTTAGAGATAGAGAGGAAGGGAAAAGTAAAGAGGAAGAAACATCAATTCGATAGAGAAACATCGGTGGGTTGCCTCCCACATGCACCTGCAAGCTGAGTACGTGCCCTGACCGGGAATCAAACCAGCGACCTATTGGGGCACAAGATGGCGCTCAACCAGCCAAATATATATATATATATATATATATGTACTAAAATGTGTATATATACTTTTTAAAAATTATTTTTAAATACTTTTTTATTGATTTCAGAGAGGAAGGAAGAGGGAGAGAGAGAATCATCAATGATGAGAGAGAACCATGGATCAGCTGCCTCCTGCACACCCCACACTGGGGATCGAGCCCACATCCCGGGCATGTGCCCTGACCGGGAATCGAATTGGGACCCTTCAGTCTGCAGGCTGACACTCTATCCACTGAGCCACACCAGTTGGGTTCTCTCTATATATACATGGAGTGGTCAGATGATGATGATCTCTGACCACATAATAATCTGGCCACTCAGTGTCTATCCTATAGAATAAAAGGCTAATATGCAAATTGTCCCCTCGACCAGGAGTTCGACCAGCAGGCAGGCCGGCCAACCGCCCATGTCCCCTCCCCCTGGCCAGGCTGGCCAGACCCCACCCATGCACGAATTCATGCACCGGGCCTCTAATATATATATATATATATATATATATATATATATATATATATAATATACACTGAGTGGCCAGGTTACTACACACACACACACTCTCTCTCTCTCTCTCTCTCTCTGAGGGGCCAGGCTACCACGGTTCAGAGGTCACCACCGTCTGGCCGCTCCGTGTGTGTATTTTTTAACGGGCTCTTTATGGCCGAGCAGGAGGGCGCTGGGGGGCGGGGGCCCGAGGCCGCAGACGGCCGCGCACCCAGCACGGGGGCGCACCCACCTGTTGAGGCCCTGGCAGTAGCCGATGTCGGGGTTGCGCCAGGAGAAGGCCAGCAGCACGTTGCGCAGCGGCTGGATGCCGTCGGAGGCGGGGCCGGCGTAGTGCCGGTTGCTGGGCAGCGTGCGCACCAGGTCCAGCTCGATCTGCTGCGAGGCGGGGTTCTGCTTCCCCAGCGCCGCCCGCAGCAGGGCCGCGAAGTAGCCGGGCGCCGCGCCCTCCCCGCAGCTTGCGCGTGTGCAGGTCCACGCACCAGCGCCACACCTTGGACCGGTGCTCGTGCGGGACGCCCGCCCGGACCAGGCCCTTCAGCTCCGGCGAGCGCGCCATCTCCCGCGTCATGGTGCCCGCCAGGTAGTTCTCCCACTTGACCCCCGTGGACACCTCCTGGTTCTCGGCCAGCGACAGGCCCCGGAGGTCCAGCGCCCGCACCTTGGCCACCAGCCTCTCCTCCTCGTCGTCCTCGGGGACCGTCCGGAACCCGTAGATGTCGTACTCGCTGCGGGGGAAGCACGAGGCGACAGTGAGCGGCCGGGTCCCGGCAGAGAGGCCGGGAAGGGCCCGGCCGGTGTGGCTCAGAGGGTAGAGCGTCGGCCTGCGGACCGAACGGTCCCGGGTTCGATTCCCGTCCAGGGCATGGACCTGGGCTGCAGGCTCCTCCCCAGCCTGGGCCCTGGTCGGGGCGCGTGCAGGAGGCAACCCATCGATGTGTCTCTCTCCCATCGATGTTTCTCTCTGTCTCTCCCTCTCTCTTCCACTCTCTCTAAAAATCAATGGAAAAATATCCTCAGGGAAGGATTAAAAAAAAGAAAAAAGAGCCCTGGCTGGTGTGGCTCAGTGGCTAGAGCGTCGGCCTGCGGACTGAAGGGTCCTGGGTTCGGTTCTGGTCAAGGGCACCTGCCCGGGTTGCAGGCTCGATCCCCAGTGGGGGCGTGCAAGAGGCAGCCGATCCATGATTCCCTCTCATCACGGATGTTTCTATCTCTCTCTCCCCCTCTCCCTTCCTTTCTGACATCAATAAAAATGTATTAAAACATTTTAAAAAGAAAAGAAAAGAAAAAAGACCACAAAGGGATGCTGGACGGGAGCGCAGGTGCGCCGGGCCCTCGGGGACAAAACCAGGCATTTGAACCGAGCGAGGAACAAACTTCTCCAGCTCTGCAGGGGGTGACCGCGTGCGGGGCGGCCACAGGGCACCCCACAGAGGCCCTCGACTCACACAAGCGCCCGGATGTGTGATGGTGCAGAGCTCAGGCCACGCCTTCCCCGAGGCCAGGAGCGAGGAGGCTGCCTAGGCTCCGAGGTCGGGACGGGGGCTCGGCACCGCATCCGATGACAGGCAGGGCCCCGGGAAGCCCCTGGGAATCGCCGCTGCTGCTTCCCCCCCCCTGCTGTCCCCCCGCCCCCGTTCCCCCATCCCCCGCCGCAGGTCCCCGACCTGACGAGACGCGGCTTCACCAGCGCCTGCTCGGCCTGCTCGGGGCCCTCGACCTGCAGCGCGTCGGCCAGCAGCTGGGCGATGACCTCACGGGCGGGCCCCTGCTCCTCGGCGCACACGGGCGTCTGCATCTCTTGCAGGAGGATCAGGTACTTGCTCTCCACCTGGCACAGCTTGGCCTCCAGGCTGGCGTACTGCGGGGGGAGAGGGGGTCACCCACGCGGAAGGGACAAGGGACAAGGGACGGGACAGCGGGCTCGGGCTCCGCGGCGGCCGGGAATGCCGGGCCCCAGGACGTGAGCCAGAGACGCTGGGCCTGCGGTGAGACATGATTGACGCCCGGGCACCTGTCCCGTGAGCCTGGCCCGCCACGGCTCCCTCCCCGCCGGCTGGCACGGAGGATGTCCGGATGCCGACCCAGTGTCGGTGCTGGACAGGTGCGGGCGGCGCGGGGAAGCAGGCCACAGGCCGTGGCCAACACCATGCCCGGTGCCCGTTGGCACACAGGCCACACGCGGCCTCCCCACGCGCCATCGACACCTTCTGAGGACTACGGCCCAGGACCGGCTCCCAACGGCCACCTTGGCAGGCAAATCAAACACACACCCCCGCCCGGCTGGTGTGGCTCAGTGGATAGAGCGTCGGCCTGCGGACTGATGGGTCCTGGGTTCAATTCTGGTCAGGGCACAGGCCCGGGTTGTGGGCTCGATCTCCAGTGGGGGGTGTGCAGGAGGCAGCCGATCCATGATTCTCTCTCATCATGGATGTTTTTATCTCTCTATCCCTCTCCCTTTCACTCTGAAATCAATAAAAATATATTTAAGCCCTAACCGGTGTGGCTCAGTGGATAGAGCGTCGGCCTGCGGACTGAAGGGTCCCGGGTTCGATTCCGGTCAAGGGCATGTACCTTGGTTGCAGGCTCGATCCCCAGTGTGGGGCATGCAGGAGGCAGCTGATCAATGTTTCTCTCTCATCAATGTTTCTATCACTCAATCCCTCTCCCTTCCTCTCTGAAATCAAGTATTTTCTAAAAACTATTGAATGAGAAAGCTCATAAAAAAATCTTTGGGCCCTGACTGGTGTGGCTCAGTGGATAGAGCATCGGCATGCAGACTGAAGGGTCCCGGGTTCGATTCCGGTCAAGGGCATGTACCTTGGTTGCGGGCACATCCCCAGTGGGAGGTGTGCAGGAGGCAGCTGATGGATGTTTCTCTCTCATCGATGTTTCTGACTCTCTCTTCCTCTCCCTTCCTCTCTGTAAAAAATCAATAAAATATATATTTTTAAAAAATGCAAACGACCCTGCTCAGGCCGGTTGCTCAGTGGTTAGAGCGGCAGCCCCAGCAGCGAGGGGTCGCGGGCTCGATTCCCGGTCAAGGCCACGGACCTGGGTTGCAGTTCCTTCCCTGGCCCCGGCCGGGGCCTGTGTAGGAGGCAACCAATCGACGTGTCTCTCTCACATCGATGCTTCTCTCTCTCCCTCCCTCTCTCTCTCTCTCTCCCCCTCCTCCCCTCTCCCTGAACTACCGGGAATTGAGTCGGAGACGCTAAAAAAAAAAAAAAAAAAATACCCCTTCCACTCTCTCTACAGGAAAGCAATGGGAAAAACATCCTCAGGTGAGGACTTAAAAAAAAAAGCAAAGAACTTTAACTTGGGCCTCGGAATCGCAGGGAATTGGTCTGTAATCGCCACTGCACCTGCGGCTGGAGCCAGGTCTTGGGGTGCTGCTGCCTGCCTAACCCCGACACGGCGACACGGCCCGCGGCGTCCGCACTGTGTGGATTTCAACTACGTTTTGGCGCCAGCGAGCACGTGCCTCCAGCCTGCGCCCTGAACGGCTTTCCAAACTAGTCCCTTCCTCCCTCCCTTCCTTTCTTTTAAATATATATTTTTTTTATTTCAGAGAGGAAGGGGGAGAAAGAGAGAGAGAGAGAGAGAGGGAGAGAGAAACATCCATGATGAGAGAGAATCATGGATCGGCTGCCTCCTGCACACCCCCTGCTGGGGATGGAGAATCGAACCTGGGACCCTTCGGTCTGCAGGCGGACACTCTATCCACTGAGCCACACCAGCCGGGAGTCCATCTCCAAATGGCTTCCGAGCTGCACCTCCCACCAGGTGAGGGGTGCCCCCCGACCCCCAGCCCACCTTGGCCATCAGGTCCCTCTCTCTCCTCTCCGCATTTCTCCGCAGCGCTGAGAGCTCCAAGATTTCCTTGTTGAGAAACTTGTTTTGGGTCTTGTACCCCTGCAGGTTATCCTGTTCGAAAAAGAAAAAAAAAAAACACACAAAACCATCAATTCACATTGGTTGAATGCGGACTAATTTTTCTACATGGAGCGGCCAGATGATGATGATCTCTGGACGCATAATGATCTGGCCACTCAGTGTATATACACTATATATATATATATATATATATATTAGAGGCCCGGTACATGAATTCGTGCATGGGTGGGGTCCAGCCAGCCTGGCCAGGGGGAGGGGACATGGGCGGTTGGCCGGCCTGCCTGCTGGTCCAACTCCTGGTTGAGGGGACAAAGTGCATATTAGCCTTTTATTCTATAGGATGTACACGGAGTGGCCAGGTTATTATGCGTTCAGAGATCATCATCTGGCCACTCATGAATATATTTTTTTAAATGTTATTTTTTCAAAGTATATTTGTATTGATGTCAGACAGGAAGGGAGAGAGAGAGAGACAGAGAGAAACATCCATGATGAGAGAGAATCATTGGTTGGCTGCCTCCTGCACGCCCCACACTGGGGATCGAGCCTGCAACCCGGGCCTGTGCCCTGACCGGGAATCACTCCATGACCTCCTGGTTCCTAGGTGGACGCTCAGCCACGGAGCCACGCCGGCCGGGCTAAACCATTCATACTTTGCTGCCTCGCCCAAGGGCCCTGCCATGTTAGAGTGAGTCTTGAGGAACTGAAAGCGGATTACCAGGCACTTTTGGGTTAATCTCTGGGCCCCCCCCCCCCCCCACCGGCAGCGAAGGCAGGCAGGACCCATGGCGCCGGGGAAGGAGACGGGGAAGGAATTTATGTCACGGTGGTGACTGTCCTGAACCGGCCACAGAGGGGCCACCGTGCGCCTCCGTGGGTGACCTGGGAGGGTGACGCCCTCGGGCGTATAAGCAAAAGGCCCCTCGGCCAGGAAGCAGGGAGGGGAGGGAGCCGAAAGGGCTGGAGCAATGGCAGCCTCGCTGAGGCCAGGAGCCCTCGAGGGACGTGGACGCACAGAGACCGGAGGGGCTCGGGGAGCCCTCACCTTGAGCCTGTCCAGCTCCTGCTGGTCCCGGCCGGCGGTGGGGGAGCCGGGCGCCGGGGCGGGGGAGGCGGCGCGGCCCTCGCCCTCGCTGAGCTGCCGCGACAGCTTGATGATGACCTCGTCCTTGGCCCGGATGGTCTCCGTGAGCATGCCCAGCTGCTCGCTCAGCTCGCCCACCTTGGCCTTCAGCGTGCGCACCTCCTGCTGCAGGCTCTCCTTCTCCAGGCCCAGCCGGTCCAGCTGGCGGGCCAGGCCCAGGATCTGGTCGTCCTTCTGGTGCAGCAGCGCCAGCGTGTCCTGGGGGGCCCCGTCGCACAGCCGGCTGCTGGCGAAGTACTTGTCGTACTGCGAGGAGCGCACCGTCTGCTGCAGCAGCCGCACCAGCTCCTGCAGCCACGGGGGTGGGGGGGGGACGGGGAAGGGGGATGGGATGAGAGAGCAGACGTGTGACACGTCCACGCGGAGCCACATGGGGAGGTGAGGAAACGCGGAAACCTGACTCGGAACATTTTATTTTTTATCCTCACCCGAGAAAAATGATCGCCTGAGGATAATTTTACATTGATTTTTACTTTTTACTAGAAGCCCGGTGCACAAAATTCGTGCACAGGAGGGGGGTGTCCCTCAGCCCAGACTGCACCCTCTTGTAATCTGGGGACCCCTCGGGGGATGTCCAACTGCCAGTTTAGGCCCGATCCCTGTCTGATCACCCCTAACCACTCTGCCTACCTGCCTGATCGCCCCTAACTGCTCACCTGCCTGCCTGATCACCTCTAACCACTCTGCCTGCCTACCTCATCGCCCATAACTGCTCTCCTGCCTGCCTGATCAGCCCTAACCACTCTGCCTGCCTGCCTGATCGCCCCTAACTGTTCACCTGCCTGCCTGATCGCCCCTAACCACTCTGCCTGCCTGCCTGATCGCTCCTAACTGTTCACCTGCCTGCCTGATTGCCCTTAACCACTCTGCCTGCCTGCCTGATCGCCCCTAACTGTTCACCTGCCTGCCTGAAAGCTCCTAACTGCTCACCTGCCTGCCTGATTGCCCCTAACCACTCTATCTCAGCCCCCGCCACCTCGGCTTCATCAGGAAGGACATCTGGAATGACGTCCGGAAGGTCGTTTGGCTGTCCAGTCTAATTAGCATATTGCACTTTTATTATTACAGATTTTATTTTTTTTAGGGCCTTCCAGTGAAAGGCAGAAGACCTGCTGGACAATTTCAAAAAGAGCCGTAAGCACTTGCACTGATTCTGAGAGAGAGTGGAAGAGAGAGGGAGAGACAGAGAGAAACATCAATGTGAGAGAGACACATTGATGGGTTGCCACCAGGGCTGGGGCCAGGGCCAGGGAGAAGCCTTCGGTCCGCAGGCCGATGCTCTACCCACTGAGCCACACCGGCCAGGGCCCTGGAAACAATTTAATACTGAACTTCCTCTGGAAGGATCTCACAAATAGAGAGGAGATAAAACCGCCTCCATGAAGACGGGCGCAGAGGACAATCACAGGAAACAGGAAGCCACGGCACACACACGCCGTGACCAGCGGCGGTTCCGGTGAGCACGCCCGGGCCGTGTGAAAGCCGTGAGCCTGACACTGAGTCACACCGGCCGGCTGGGCAATTAGGGTCATTATGGGCCGGATCAGTCAAGAAGGAAAGTGCTGTGGAATAGGACACGGGAAGTCCTTTTTAAAAATATATATACATGTTATTTTTTTATTGATTTCAGAGAGGAAGAAGGAGAGACAGGAACATCCATGATGATCGCCCTGACTGGTGCGGCTCGGTGGATAGAGCGTCGGCCTGCGGACTGAAGGGTCCCGGGTTCGATTCCGGTCAAGGGCATGGACCTTGGTTGCGGGCACATCCCCAGTGGGGGGTGTGCAGGAGGCAGCTGATCGATGTTTCTCTCTCATCGATGTTTCTGGCTCTCTATCCCTCTCCCTTCCTCTCTGTAAAAAATCAATAAAATATATTTAAACCTGGGCGTGTGCCCTTGACCGGAATCGAACCGTGACCTCCTGGTTCCTAGGTCGACCACTGAGCCACACCGGCCAGGCAGGACTCACAAAGTCTTTTAACTGCTCAGGACTCTGGGCTGAAGCTGAGAGTGAGAGCAGGTGTCGGGGGAGTGAGTGAGGGGCGGACACCCCCTCCCCTGAGCCCCCCGGGGTCTGCACTCGGCCTGGAAACTCAAACGCGGCCCGAGAGCCAGGAGGAGGAGGAGGAGGGTGAGTTACCTTCTGGCTAGACAGCTCCTTACGCAGGCGCTCCAGCTCCTCCTGCTGGCTCTGCACCTGCCGCTGCACGTCCGGGTCCGAGGCCCTGCTGGTGCCCGGTGCCCCCGGCGTCCCCTCGGGGGCGGGGTCCCCGCTGCTGTGGCGGCTCTTGTACGACCCGATCATGTCTTTCAGGGGGCGCTTGCCTTTGTAGGGAACACGGCCCAGATCGAAGAGGAACCCCGAGCCGGTGCCTCCTGCACGGACACAGAACTGGCGTGGAGACTCCGGGAAACCCCAGCCTCTCGCCGTCACTCGCCTTCCCTCCGAGGAGGCCGCCCCCCCCACCCCCCAGCCGCCTCTGCCCCTCCGGTCCGTCCCTGGTTGCGCTGAGTCCAGCCGGCCGGACGCTTCCTGACAAGGCCGCACGCACCACGTGGCCACGTGGACGGATTGCACTCTGGCTGGATTGCACAACCTCTGCCTCGTCAGGCCCCAACGGGGATGCATGACAAAGCGGCTTTGGAAAACCCAAGCTGCGTTTCCAAAACCTCTTTTCTTTTTCTTTTTTTTTTTAAAAATATATTTTATTGATATTTTACAGAGAGGAAGGGAGAGGGAGAGAGAGTCAGAAACATCGATGAGAGAGAAACATCGATCAGCTGCCTCCTGCACACCTCCCACTGGGGATGTGCCCGCAACCAAGGTCCGTGCCCTTGACCGGAATCGAACCCGGGACCCTTCCGTCCGCAGGCCGACGCTCTATCCACTGAGCCACACCGGTTTCGGCGCAAAATCTCTTTTCAAAAGCTCAGTTGCCTACGTCGGTGTTCACACCACCGTTTCCCATCTCGGGCACGTTGAGACCAACGAGAACAGAGACACAGGTCTGGGGAGGATGGTGGGGGGGTGTCTCCAGGGCCCATGGTACCCTGGGAACACGGGGTCCCCTCCCCCAGGGCACCCCATGGGGCCAGACAGCAGGTTCCCAGAACAGGCATCAGCCATCCTAGGGACCCTTTGCTAACTTGCCCTTAGTCAAAAAGAAACAAAAAACTCCAAATGTACGTAAATATTGTAAACACACGTTATTTTTTTATTTTAAACTAGAGGCCCCGTGCACGAAATATGTGCACTTGCGGGGGGTCCCTGAGCCTGGCCTGTGCCCTCTCAGAGTCCAGGAGCCCTCGGGGGATGTCCGACTGACAGCTCAGGCCCGCCCGCCTAAGCCGGCAGTCAGACATCTGTAGCGCTGCGCTCGCCAGCCGTGAGCCCGGCTTCTGGCTGAGCGGCGTTCCCCCTGAGGGAGCGCACCGACCACCAGGGGGGAGCTCCTGCATTGAGCACCTGCCCCCTGGTGGTCAGTGGGTGTCATAGCGACCGGACGTTCCGCTGTTAGGTCCATTTGCATATTAGCCTTTTATTATATAGGATGTATTTTTACTGATGTCAGAGAGGAAGGGAGAGGAAGAGAGAGAGAGAAACATCCATGATGAGAGAGAATCACGGATCAGCTGCCTCCTGCACGCCCCCCCCACTGAGGATCTAGCCTGCAACCCGGGCACGCGCCCTGACTGGGAATCAAACCCGGGACCCTTCCATCCGCAGGCCGACGCTCTATCCACGGAAATTGGTATTTAAGGGTACCGAGGGACCCAAGTACATTTTAGTGTAGACGGATTCAAAGATGCATTTGAAACGTCAAGGGAGACACACGGAGTCAGCGCTGTACAGATTTCATTCTCAGAAAACCAGAAAACAGGCAAGACGAACCTGAACTGGGTGTGTGGGGTGGGGGGGTGGGGGGGCCTGTGGCCTCCTCGATTGAAAGGCCGAGGGAGGCAGACATGGAAGGAACAATGGGGAAATGAGATAACGTCCAAGCGTTACTATAACCGTCCTCAGGTTTAACAATGAAGCTGGAATGAACGTGTTTTTTAGGAGCCCGGCCGGCGTGGCTCAGGGGCTGAGCATCGACCTAGGAACCAGGAGGTCAGGGTTCGATTCCCGGTCAGGGCACGGGCCTGGATTGCAGGCTCGATCCCCAGTGTGGGGTGTGCAGGAGGCAGCCAATCCGTGATTCTCTCTCATCATGGATGTTTCTCTCTCTCTCTCCCTCTCCCTCTTCCTCTCTGAAATCAATAAAAACATAGCTTAAAAAAAAGAACAAAGAGCCCTGGCCGGTGTGGCTCAGTGGACAGAGCATCGGCCTGAGGACTGAAGGGTCCTGGGTTCGATTCTGGTCAAGGGCACAGGCCCGGGTTGTGGGCTCCATCCCCAGTGTGGGGGGTGTGCAGGAGGCAGCCGATCCATGATTCTCTCTCATCATGGATGTTTCTCTCTCTCTCCCTCTCCCTTCCTCTCTGACATCAATAAAGATGTTTTTTAAAAAATAAACAAGAAATGAAGAGAATGCAGACTCCCTGCCGGGCAGGCTCCCTGCTCCCTGTGGCCGGAGGCGGCGGTGGGGAGCGAGGGACCGGGAGGGAGCCCGTCCGTACCTCTGTTTCCCTCGGGCGCCTGCCTCCGCCTCTCCTCCTGCGTCGCCGACTCCTCCAGGTCCTTGGGGCTGGGGTCCAGGAGCTCCCACTCCTCGTGTGTGTAAAACACGCTCTTCCGGCTGTCCTGGCCCCTTCCCGGGCGGAAGGAAGACATGGAATTCCTAGGGGGGAAACGAATGCGTTTTTGTTTTTTTTTAATATTTGCTTTCATTTTTTCTTATTTTTTAAAATGTATATATGGCCAAAACCGGTTTGGCTCAGTGGATAGAGCGTCAGCCTGCGGACTGAAGGGTCCCAGGTTCGATTCCGGTCAAGGGCATGTACCTTGGTTGCGGGCACATCCCCAGTGGGGGGCGTGCAGGAGGCAGCTGATCAATGTTTCTCTCTCATCGATGTTTCTAACTCTCTCTCCCTCTCCCTTCCTCTCTGTAAAAAATCAATAAAATATGTTTAAAAAAATGTATATATGTATTTTTTTACAGAGAGGAAGGGAGAGGGATAGAGAGTTAGAAACATCGATGAGAGAGAAACATCGATCAGCTGCCTCCTGCACACTCCCTACTGGGGATGTGCCCGCAACCAAGGTCCATGCCCTTGACCGGAATCGAACCCGGGACCCTTCCGTCCGCAGGCCGACGCTCTATCCACTGAGCCACACCGGTCAGGGCCAAAATGTGTTATTTAAAGAAAAGACACCGTACAACAGAACGTCACCTCACACGCCTGGGGCTGGATGGTCCGATAGGATCAGACGCTGGGAGAGCACACGTCGGTGCTGTTACCATGGAGACACCAGCCACTGACGGGTAAGCCCAAGGCGTCTCCCCGAAGACCCAGCCTTTCCCCGACGCGTCCCCCCACGTGCACAGCAGCACGAGCAGGAACAATCATTTCGGCGCTATTCACGTTAGCAACAGAGTATAACCTGGCCCGGCCGGCGTGGCTCAGGGGCTGAGCATCGACCTGTGAACCAGGAGGTCAGGGTTCGATTCCCGGTCAGGGCACAGGCCCGGGTTGTGGGCTCGATCCCCAGTGGGGGGCGTGCAGGAGGCAGCCGATCCATGGTTCTCTCTCATCATGGATGTTTCTGTCTCTCTCTCCCTCCCTCTCTTTTTTAAATCAATTAAAAAAAGAAAAAAAGCCCTAACTGGTGTGGCTCAGTGGATAGAGCATCGGCCTGCAGACTGAGGGGTCCCGGGTTCGATTCCAGTCAAGGACATGGACCTTGGTTGCGGGCACATCCCCAGTGGGAGGCGTGCAGGAGGCAGCTGATCGATGTTTCTCTCTCATCAATGTTTCTAGCTCTCTCTCCCTCTCCCTTCCTCTCCGTAAAAATATCAATAAAAAATATTTTTAAAAGAAGAATATTTATAGAAGACAAAAAACCCCGGCACCCTGAAGGTCAAAACGCACTATACATGTCATCCAAGAGAACAAAGACCTGGCTGGCGTGCAAAGAAGTACGGAAATCCTATTCCTCGGGAGGAGAAAAAACAGTAGCTAGAACCAGACCCAGGAGGGACAGGTGACAACATTCCTACAGGAAATCACCACGTGTCCTCACACGTCCCCACCCCCGCCCCCGGGACTCACCTGAGCTCGGCGCCCCACTGCTTCAGGGAGAAGTTGATGGAGTTGGGGGGCCCCGGGGCCGGCTGGCTCGCGGCCTGTTCTCCCACCAGCTCTCCGGGGGCCGCGTCCACAGCGAGGACGGTTCGGGCTTTTTCGGCGGAATCGTTGGGGTGTGGGTACAGGAAGTCTGGGAGAGGGGCAGACAGAGGTTGGTGACTCCGAGCTGCCCCAGGGACCCTGACCCGCCCCCCCCACCCCCCCCAAACACAGACCGATTTTCTCCGCAAACACCTGTACTGTACACAGGGCGGCGTAGCTTTAACGGAGACGGCGCAGCAACACCTGGGTGGCTTCTGTGTTCTGCAACCGTTTTGACCTAAAGTAGATCATAGAGCCCTGGACGGTGTGGCTCAGTGGGTAGAGCGTCGGCCTGTGGACTCAAGGGTCCCGGGTTCGATTCTGGTCAAGGGTACGTACCTCGGTTGCAGGGCCGAACCCCGGCCCCGGTCGGGGTGCGTGCAGGAGGCAACCAATCCATGTGTCCCTCTCACATCCATGTTTCTCTCTCTCTCTGTCTCTCCCCGTCCCTTCTACTCTCCATAAAAATCAATGGAAAAATATCCTCGGGGGCCCAGCCGGGCATGGCTCAGCGGTTGAGCGTTGACCCAGGAACCAGGAGGTCCGGGTTCAATTCCCAGTCAGGGCACAGGCCCGGGTTGCGGGCTCGATCCCCAGTGGGGGGCGTGCAGGAGGCAGCTGGTCCATGATTCTCTCTCGTCATGGATGTTTCTTTCTCTCCCTCTCCCTTCCTCTCTGAAATCAATAAAAATACATATTTTTAAAAATGGCAAGCTAGTCACAGGGCATACATCGAGTCCCTGGCGTCCGGACCCCCCTCCAAGCCGCGGCTCCAGGACATGCCACGGGGCCTGCTTGAGAGAGAGGAGGGCGGGGTGCTACCCTACCCGTCCACCACCAGTGCTCCCTCTTTTATTTCTGATTTTTAAAATATATTTTTATTGATGTCAGAGAGGAAGGGAGAGGGAGACAGAAACATCCATGACGAGAGAGAATCATGGACCGGCTGCCTCCTGCACGCCCCACACGGGGGATCGAGCCCACAACCCGGGCCTGTGCCCTGACCAGGAATCGAACCCTGACCTCCTGGTTCCTAGGTCGATGCTTAAACACTGAGCCACACCGGCCAGGGCTCCACTGATTTTTCTTTTTATTTTTTTTAGAGAGAGTGGAAGAGGGAGGGAGAGACAGAAAGAAACATCGATGTGAGAGAGACACATCAATGGGTTGCCTCCTGCATGTGCCCCGACCAGGGCCCGGGTGGGGGAGGAGCCTGCCACCGAGGTACGTGCCCTTGACCAGAATCGAACCCGGGACACCCTTCAGACCGTGGGCTGACGCTCTACCCACTGAGCCACACTGGCCGGGCCTTTGGATGGCTCTTGACTAGATGGAGCCCTGAACCCTGGCGGTGGGGACGCCGGTCCGATCAGCTGAGCTCTGGGCTGGGGCAGAGCACACGCCTCTAAGCGGGGCCAGGAAACTGCCTCGAGGACCTGGGGGGCCGCGTGCAGCCCCCCCTTCCTGTGTGGGCTGGCCGCGAGGTGAGGCGGCCCCTCCGCGGGCCCCCAGGGCGAAGACAAAACCCCAAGGTTACGAGGCAACCCCGGCCTTGCTGCAACGGGCCCACGCCGGAAAGCTTCCTGGGGAAGTGGGGCCGGGGGTGGGGGCGGGGAGCAGAGCCGGCGCGGAGGCCAGGAGGGCGGTGGCCAGGCGGCCCGTTCTCAATGCTATTGTTTGCCGTGAATAAGAAGCGGCTTCCCGGCTTTTGCAATACTGTTACTCCTGCCTGGTTGTCGGTCTGTACGGGGACGCGGAGCCGCCAGCATCCCGGGTCCACGTGGGGACAGCAGTGGTCAGGGGACTCACTGCCTCAGGACACGGACGGACGGGCACGCAGAAGTCCCAGAATCCCCCGAGTCTTTATCTCCCAGCACCCGCGGACAGAGGCTGTGCTTGAGGAGTTTGCTGTTAGACCTACGCTGTTCCTTTTTTTTTAATAGATATATTTTTACTAGAGGCCCGGTGCACGAAATTCATGCACGGGGGGGGGGGGGGGTTTCCCTCAGCCCAGTCTGCGCCCTCTCCAATCCGGGACCCCTTGGGGGATGTCCGACAGGCCCTAAACCGGCAGTCGGACATCCCTTTCTCAATCCTGGACTGCTGGCTCCTAATCGTTCACCTGCCTGCTGGCCTGATTGCCCCTCACTGCCTCTGTGTGCTGGCCTGATCACCCCTAACTGGCCCCCCTGCTGGCCAAGTCACCCCCAACTGCCCCCTCCCTGCCGGCCTGGTCGCGCCTAACTGTGTCTCCCCCCCCCGCCCCCGCTTGCCTGGTCACCCCTTACTGTCCCCCCTGCCAGCCTGGTTGCCCCCAACTGCCCCCCTCTGCTGGCCTGGTCGCCCCTAACTACCCCCCACTGCAAGCCTGGTCACCCCCAACTGCCCCCCACTGCAAGCCTGGTCACCCTTAACTGCCCCCCTCGTTGCCCCTAAGTGCCCCCTCCCCCCCGCAAGCCTGGTTGCACCTCACTGCCTCCCCTGCCGGCCTGGTTGCCCCCAACTGCCCCCCTTCCGGCCTGGCCGCCTCACGCAGCCTGCTGTTCAGTCATTTGGTCGTCCCTCACTAACCCCCCTGCTGGCCTTGTCGTAGGCAGCCATCTTGTGAGGGCGTGAGGGTTAATTTGCATGTTACCTCTTTGCTAGATAGGATTTTTATTGATTTCAGAGAGGGAGGGAGAGAGAGGGAGAGAAACATCCATGATGAGAGAGAATCACGGATCGGCTGCCTCCTGCACGCCCCCCACTGGGGATCGAGCCCGCCACCCGGGCATGTGCCCTGACTGGGAATCGAACCCTGACCTCCTGGTTCCTAGAAGGAAGCTCAACCGCTGAGCCACGCCGGTCGGGCGCAGTTCCGTTATTTGTTCTTAGCAGCGATCTAGACATTAGACATGGGTGGACGTCTAGTCCCGTGTACACATGCACCTTCAGACACGCCGCTGCTCTGAGGATAAAGTCCCAAGTCCCAAACCTGGAGGTCAAGGCTCCCTCAACCGCAGCCCGGCTGAGCCTCAGGCCCGGCTCCCCCCACTGCTCCCCACCGGGGCCAGCGCCCCCCTCCTCTCCTCCCCTGCCCCTGGCTGACTCCTGCTCCCCCTACAGGTCTTAGCCTGGCGGCCCCCTCCTCAGAGAGGCCCTGACCACCCACGGCCAGGCTCGCCCCGCCCCCCAGGGGCCTCTGCACCCCTGGGCCCTCACACCATCTCGCGCCCTCTTCACGCCCGCCCACGGGACACGCTGTGAGGGAGGGGAAAGCCGCTCACAGGGGCCTGCGCTGCTGAACGGATGAGCAAACGTCACAGGCACAAACGCTAAACTCCCACGTGACGGGCCCCGGGCCACGCGAAGGGAGCCACACGTGGGCTTCCGTGTCTCCTCGGCCCCCAGGCCACCGCGTTTCGGCTTAAAAGGAGGAAGGACCGGGCGGCCAGCGCGGCTCCGTGGCTGAGCATCGACCTAGGAACCGGGGATCAGGGTTCGATTCCCGCTCAGGGCACCTGCTTGGATTGCAGGCTCCATCCCCAGGGTGGGGCGGGCAGGAGGCAGCCGATCCATGATTCTCGCTCATCACGGATGCTTCTCTCTCTCTCCCTCCTCTCTGAAATCAATGAAGAGAGATATTTTTAATTTTTTTAAATATATTTTTATTAATTTCAGAGCGGGAGGGAGAAGGAGAGAGAGAATCATGGATCGGCTGCCTCCTGCACGCCCCACCCTGGGGATCGAGCCCGCAACCCGGGCATGTGCCCTTGACTGGAATCGAACCCAGGACCCTTCAGTCCACAGGCTGACGCTCTATCCACTGAGCCACACCGGCCAGGGCAAGAAATATATATTTTTTAAAAAACGCAAGTCTTCTTAGAGAACATGCCTGGGTCACAGGCGGGGTCTTTGCGAAACCTCCCCCATGTCTACACAGCTGTGTGAACTCTAACCCCTCTGCCCAGCCCACATGACGTGCAGGCGTGGGTTCTGTGCCTCCAGGTGGGCGGAGGGCCAGGCTGGCCCGGGAGTCGCACGGGGTCCCACCCGCACACGCCCCACCTGCCGACGCGGCCGTGTCCCCTGCAGGGTGCTGGGCCCTGACCTTGCCCGAGCCCCAAGGTCACTCCAGGCCTGCATACAGCTCTGGCCGAGGCGGCGCCCGGGGAGCGTGGGGGGCCGCCCCCGCATCACGGCTGGTCAGGCCCCGGACCTCCGCGCCCACTTTCCCCGCGAGGCTGGCGTGCGGGCCGGATGGCGGCCACGCCCAGGAAGTGACTCACCTGGGGCGCCCCTGGCCACGAGGCCCTGGGGGCAGTCGCCGGGGGTGGGCGACGTCCTGCCGTCCCCCTTGACCATGTCCAGGCCGTTCCAGTGCTCCCAGCGCTTCTGCTGCAGCTCCTGCAGCCAGTAGGTCATGAGCTGGCGGTTGGGGGCCTGGGGAGAGAGGGCACGGGGTCACGGCCGCGGGAAGAGCTCAGAGACACGCGTTTCGTGAGGACAGACCGCACGCCTGGCCCTGCGAGGGAGGGCTGAGAGGAACGGGCCCAGGAGAAGTCCATTTCAGACCGACACCGGGGGGTACGCTCCAGCAATCAAAGCAGCAGCCGCAGCCCGGCCGGCGGGGCTCAGGGGCCGAGCGTCAACCTAGGAACCAGGAGGTCAGGGTTCAATTCCCGGTCAGGGGCACATGCCCGGGTGGCGGGCTCCCTCCCCCAGTGGGGGGTGTGCAGGAGGCAGCCGATCCGTGATTCTCTCTCCTCATGGATGTTTCTCTCTCTCCCTGCCTCTCTGAAATCAATAAAAATATATTTATATTAAAACAACAACAAAACCCCACCGTGACCCACCCAGCACATGTGAATATTAAGTACATGTGTGAAAGAAAGCAGATCCAACACGCTACATGCTGTATGATTCCATGTATGTGACATTTTAAAATTTATTTTTTTAAATATTTTTATTGATTTCAGAGAGGAAGGGATGTGTGTGTGTGTTGGTGCACGTGTGCACATGCATGAGCGTGCACACACACGTATGTGATTGTGCACATGCAGTGCGTGTCTGCACGCACATGCACGTGCATACATGCATGTGTGTAGCTGTTATGTGCATGTGCACATGCCTGCAGACAAGTGTGCGCATGTGTGGCTGTGTGTACATGTCTGCACGTGAGTACATGCATGTGTGCGCATGTGTGCACATACATGTGTGTGTGCTCTGGTCCTCCATCAGCTCTCTTGCCTGCTCCCACCCCCCTCCAGGGTGAGGACCACCAGCGACTGTCCAGGCACCTGCCTCCCCACCCCGCCCGCACGGGCTCCTCCGAGTGTCTGTGCTCCGAAAAGCGGGCGCCCCTCACGGGGTCCGGTCCCTCCCCGGCCCCCCCAGCTGTCTCCTGGGACGCATGCCCCATGAGAAAACCTGCTTTTTACAAGGAGACCGCCTCCCTTCCCCTCTCCGAGCAGCCCGTCTCCGCAGGGAACACCCAGCCACCTGTCCATCAGCCCCCGCTACATGCCTGCCCGGGGCAACGACCCCCTTTGGGGTCACGTGCCTCCCAGGTCCGACCCATCATTCCTGCTGTAGAAACCGGCCCACACGGCCCCACCCCTCCAGGGCGCCATGAGCAGGTTCCTTTCCCATAAAAACAATCCTGCCCTGACCGGTGTGGCTCAGTGGATAGAGCGTCGGCCTGTGGACTGAAAGGTCCCGGGTTCGATTCCGGTCAAGGGCATGTACCTTGGTTGCGGGCACATCCCCAGTGGGAGGTGTGCAGGAGGCGGCTGATCGATGTTTCTCTCTCATCGATGTTTCTAACTCTCCCTCTCCCTTCCTCTCTGTAAAAAATCAATAAAATATATTTAAAATAAAATAAATTTAAAAAATCAATAAAATAAAGTATCTTAAAAAACATATGTATATATATCTAAAGGGCTTACTTTTTCCTTTAAAAATAAAATAAAAAGCATGTCCTGGGGGGCGGGGCCCCAAGGGCTGGGTGGGCACAGCTGCCGTACCCGACGTCTGAGCACCCAGGGCCCGTCCGCAGGACAAGAGCCAGGCCACCCGCGTGCGGTTGCGGAGGAATCCGGCCCCGACAGCTGGCTGACCCCACGGGGGCCCAGCTGCTCCCACAGGCCTTTGTCCCACACCCAGGAGCCCGTCCCGTGGACCCCAGGCACTTCCTTCCCTCCACGCCCAGCTCTCCCCTTGGAAAAGTCCCAGGATCCAGTCCTCTGAGCCCAGCCTGTGTGGTTCAGTGGTTGGAGCTCAGGGCACACGCCCGGGTGGCGGGCTCGATCCCCAGCGTGGGGTGTGCCGGAGGCGGCCGATCCATGGTTCTCTCTCATCATGGATGTTTCTCTCTCTCTCTCTCTCCCTCTCTCTAAAATTCAATAAAAACTTATTTTTTTAAAGTGTGAACAATACAGGAACCTACTGCACGGAGCCGTGACGAGACTGACCGAGTTATTTCGTGTGAGGCTCGCAGCACCGGCCGCCCTCCACGTGCGCGCTCTCCGCGGCCCAGACCTCCCAGGCGCAGTCCCGATCCAAAGCTCCCGGTGCCCCCCGCCCCCGCAGGGCAGAGGGAGGAGGGCGCGGCGGGGACGAATCGAAACACCCATGATGAGAGAGAATCATGGATCGGCTGCCTCCTGCACACCCCCCACTGGGGATCGAGCCCGCCACCGGGCATGGGCCCTGACCAGGAATCAAACCGTGACCTCCTGGTTCGTAGGTCGACGCTCAGCCACGGAGCCACGCCAGCAGGGCGGTAAACCCTCTTCTCACCCCTGGCCACCAGGCCCTGTGCGTCCCATGCTTAGAACCCTTGGGGGCTCATAGGGCCAAACCATCGTGCGTGGAGCCCTGGCCCACACTGCCCCACACCCCGTGGGACCAGAGCCTGGCCCTCATGCAGCAGCACGCAGAACCGGCCTCCTTGACCCCTGCTCCTACGGCACTAACACCCACCTGCAAACTCCTATTCGATCCTCAAGACCCAGTTAAAAAATCCCATCTGAGCCCTGGCCGGTGTTGCTCAGTGGGTAGAGCGTCGGCGTGCCGACTGAAGGGTCCCGGGTTTGATTCCGGCCAAGGGCACATGCCTGGGTTTCGGGCTCCATCCCCAGTAAGGGGCATGCAGGAGGCAGCTGGTCCATGATTCTCTCTCATCATGGATGTTTCTTTTATTTTTTTTTAATATATTTTATTGATTTTTTATAGAGAGGAAGGGAGGATAGAGAGTCAGAAACATCGATGAGAGAGAAACATCGATCAGCTGCCTCCTGCACACTCCCCACTGGGGATGTGCCCGCAACCAAGGTCCATGCCCTTGACCGGAATCGAACCCGGGACCCTTCAGTCCGCAGGCCGACGCTCTATCCACTGAGCCACACCGGTCAGGGCTCATCATTGATGTTTCTATCTCTCTCTCCCTCTCCCTTCCTCTCTGAAATCTATAGAAATATATGTTAAAAACAATAAAATCACCTTCATTTTAAAAAAAGGAAAAGAAAAAAAATCCCATCTGAGATTTCAAAGAGGCCGCCTGGCGTCCCTCACGGAGCGGCTCCGTCACCCCTGCACATACGACATGGATGACACAGCTGCTCAGCCACCACTTAGCGTGTGAACTCAGGGCTCCCACATTTACAGGCCCCACGCCCGACGGCCAGGAAGGAGTCCACGTCCCGACGGGGGGGTGGTGGGGAGGGAGTCTGACCCCCTGGGGGGGAAGCAGGCGACCCCCACCCGCCACTCGGGATGGGGGGAGGCCCGTGCCTGGCCTCTGAGGGTGGCTCCCTGGGTTTCCGAGCCGGGTCGAAGGCCATTCTCCCGTAAGCCGCGGCGAGAAGCACGGGAATATAGGAAGCCGCCTGATAATCCAGGACGAGACTCAGAGAAAAATAGCAGACCAGCCCTGGCCGGTGTGGCTCAGTGGATAGAGCGTCGGCCTGCGGACTGAAGGGTCCCGGGTTCGATTCCGGTCAAGGGCATGTACCTTGGCTGCGGGCACATCCCCAGTGGGAGGTGTGCAGGAGGCAGCTGATGGATGTTTCTCTCTCATCGATGTTTCTAACTCTCTCTTCCTCTCCCCTCCTCTCTGTAAAAAATTAATAAAATATAAATAAAATATATTTAAAAAAATAAAAAGCAAACATCTTGCCCTAGCTGGTGCTGCTCAGTGGATAGAGCGTCGGCCTGCAGACTGAAGGGTCCCAGGTTCAATTCCCGGTCAGGGCACATGCCGGGGTTGCGGGCTTGATCCCCAGTCGGGGGCGTGCGGGAGGCAGCCGATCCATGATTCTCATCATGATATTTCTCTCCCTCTCCCTTCCTCCCTGAAATCCATAAAAATATATTAAAAAAAAAAAAAAAAGCAAACATCTCTATGGAAAAGCCCTTCTCGGCGCCATCCTCAGCTCACACCTCTTTGAGCGTTAACGATGCATGAGGTTAGAGCTCGGGGGGAAGGACGGGGAGGAGGGAGCCCGCCCACCCACAAGTCAGACGCAAGCCGCGTTCCAGGAGAGGGGCTGGTGAGGGGTCCGGCCTCCCTGGGGCCACCTGGGGGGGCAGCCACCTGGGGCGCAGCCTCCCCCCAGACACATGAGGTCAAGGACAAGGTCAAGCCCTGCCCGCTCTCCCCGTGGCAAATGGGGAAGTGACCACAGGCTTTCTGTTTCAGGGGAAGGGCAGCCACGTGGCCGCCCGCTGACCACAGGCCCATGGCCACGGCTCTCTGCCCGCGGGGCCCTCGCACAGTGAGAGTTGGGCGGAGAGCTCAGGGTCAGCAACACCCTTCACCACAGCCAGCCAGCAAGCGCCTGCATGTCCCCCCCGCACAGGCTCCACACCCCACTCACCCCGCACCCACAGCCAGCCAGCAGCGCCTGCATGTCCCCCCTGCAAAGGCTCCACACCCCACTCACCCTGCACCGCCCCGGGTTTCTTTTTAAACACACGGAGTGGCCAGATGATGATCTCTGGACGCATAATAATCTGCCCACTCTGTGTGTGTGTATATATATGTTAGAGGCCCGGTGCATGAATTCGTGCATGGGTGGGGTCCAGCCAGCCTGGCCAGGGGGAGGGGACATGGGCGGTTGGCCGGCCTGCCTGCTGGTCGAACTCCTGGTCGAGGGGACCATTTGCATATTAGCCTTTTATTCTATAGGATGTACACAGAGTGGCCAGATGACTATGCGTTCAGAGATCATCCTCATCTGGCCACTCTGTGTATATATATTTTATTGATTTCAGAGAGGAAGGGAGAGGGAGAGAGAAACATCCATGATGAGAGAGAATCACGGATCAGCGGCCTCCTGCACGTCCCACACTGGGGATCGAGCCCACAACCCAGGCATGTGCCCTGACCAGAATCAAAGCCAGGACCCCTCAGTCCGCAGACCGAGGCTCTATCCACTGAGCCACACCGGCCAGGGCTTGGTGTTTTTTTAACTTAAAACTAGGTCACATGGATGCCTGACTTAAAAATGAAGTATCAGCCCAGCCGGCGTGGCTCCGTGGTTGAGCGTCCACCTAGGAACCAGGAGGTCAGGGTTCGATTACCGCTCAGGGCACAGGCCTGGGTTCGGGGCTCCATCCCCAGTCGGGGGCGTGCAGGAGGCAGCAGGTCCATGATTCTCTCTCTCACCCTTGATATTTCTCTTTCTCTCTCCCCCTCCATTCCTCCCTGAAATCCACAAACATGTATTTTTTTTTTTAAAACACGAGCCTGCTCTATTGGGTCACACTTTTCATTCCCTCACCCCTCACGCCTTGGCAAGGCCAGACCAAAGGAACTCGAGGGCCTTGTGCGCCGGGGCGGACGTTCCCCATCGCTGAGCTACGCACGCGAAGATGCCCAAGCCCCGGAGCGCCTTCTCCGGGTAGTCAGCGCCCTCGCAGGCCCCTCGAGGCGGCCAGGCCCTCAGAATTCTTACTCAAAAGCCCGGCTCCCTGGCCCGGGGCCACATCCACGTCAGGGTCCCCCCCCCTCCCCTTCGTTTACGATGGAGAGAGGCCAGACCTCCCTCAGAGTCACAACCTGGCAGACATTCGATGGGGACCCCCGACGCCCCTAGAACGACAGACAAATCTGGATTCTCTCCATGTTTTCTGTGTTTTTTTTTCTGAAAGCTCTTGCGATTCTCTGACCGTATCAAGCGGTCATCTAGTCTTTTTCAAAGTCTTAACACGGCAGCTCCTTTCTCTAAAGAAATGTATTTTTACGAGGAGGCCTTCCTTCCCCCGGCTGCCGGCACCCGCTTCCCTCGCAGCCCTGGCTTCGTCCGGAAGGTCACCCGGAAGGACGTCTGGTCTAATGAGCATATTATGCTTTTTATTATTATAGATTGATTTCAGAGATGAAGAGAGAGAGAAAGAGAGAGAGAGAGAGAGAGACCGCAACATCCATGATGAGAGAGCCCAGCTGGTGTGGCTCAGTGGTCGAGCGTCAACCTATCAACCAGGAGGTCACGGTTCGTTCAATTCTCCGTCAGGGCACGTGCCCGGGTTGTGGGCTCAATCCCCAGTGTGTGTGTGTGTGTGGGGGGGGCGTGCAGAATGAAGCTGATCAATTCAATGATTCTCTTTCATCATTGATGTTTCTCTCTCTCTCCCTCTCCCTTCCTCACTGAAATCAATAACAATGTATCTGTTTAAAAAATGAGAGAGAATCGCCCTGACCGGTGTGGCTCAGTGGATAGAGCGCCGGCCTGCGGACTGAAGGGTCCCGGGTTCGATTCCGGTCAAGGGCATGGACCTTGGCTGCGGGCACATCCCCAGTAGGAGGCGTGCGCAGCTGATGGATGTTTCTCTCTCATCGATGTTTCTAACTCTCCCTCTCTCTTCCTGTCTGTAAAAAAATCAGTAAAATATATATTTTTTAAAAATGAGAGAGAATCATGGATCGGCTGCCTCCTGCACGCCCCACACTGGGGATCAATCCCGCAACCCGGGCACGTGCCCTGATGGGGAATCGAACCCTGACCCGCAGCACGCACTCCGTCCCTCCCTCCCTGCGAGGCCAGACGCTGCCCGAGAGGCAGGGATGCCGTAGTGAACCCCGACACATCTCTGCCCGCAGGGACCCTGCGCTCCAGGGGGGCCACAGCATCGGACGCTCCGACACCAGGACACGACCAGACCCAGTTCGGGGAGCGACCCCGCGTTGAGCCCCTGGCCGCTTCGGGGTTCCGAGGGCTGCGTGCTAAGCTGCTACCTATCGGGTGACCCCGAAACCTGCCACCTCCCTGGAGGGGCCCTCTCAGCCTCGAGCCCCTCCGAGGGCCTCGTGCGTCCACGGGCCGGCGTGTTCCGCTTGAGGGCGGAAGGGTCCTGGGTTCGATTCCAGCCGCGGCTCGATTCCCAGCCCTGGTCGGGGCGATGTTTCTCTCTCTGTCTCTCCGCCTCTTTTCACGCCCTCTAAACGTCAACGGACAAATATCCTCAGGGAAGGATTAACCCAAAAAACAAAAATAAAAAACGAATAAAAAGGCCCTGGCCGGTGTGGCTCAGTGGATAGAGCGTCAGCCTGTGGACTGAAGGGTCCCGGGTTCGATTCCAGCTAAGGGCACATGCCCGGGTTGTGGGCTCGATCCCCAGTGTGGGGTGTGCGGGAGGCAGCTGATCGGTGATTTTCTCTCATCATTGATGTTTCTATCACTCTCTCCCTTCCTCTCTGACATCAATAAAAAACATATTAAAAAATAACAATAATAAAGGGAAACACCCTTATTTAAAAAAAAAAAAAAGAAAGAAAGAAAAGAAAGACAGCCTGGCCGGCATGGCTCCGTGGTTGAGCGTCAACCTAGGAACCGGGAGGTCAGGGTTCGATTTCCGGTCAAGGGCACATGCCCGGGTTGCGGGCTCCATCCCCAGTGTGGGGCGTGCAGGAGGCGGCCGATGCGTGATTCTCTCCCATCATGGATGTCTCTCTCTCTCCCTTCCTCTCTGAAATCAACAAAAATGTATGTTTTTTAAAAAGACATTATTTCCAGGCCCCTGAGCAGATGTCCCAGGGCGGGACCGCGCAGCCAAGGAGGCCGGCCCACCATCTGTCTCGGACGGACACGCCGGGATCGCCCGGGCTGACGAATGTTTGTCAGGCAGCCCAGAGCAGCGTCAGCACCGGAGAATGCGCTTTACTTTCCCCACCCCAGAGGCTCGGGGATGGGAACACGTGACTGTTCGGCTACGGGTGACTCGGAAACCAACACGCATGCTCACGGGGGCACCCGACGCCTTCAAGTAGGGGCTGAGGCCCGGCCGGCGTGGCTCAGGGGCTGAGCGTCGACCTAGGAACCAGGAGGTCAGGGTTCGATTCCCGGTCAGGACACACGCTCGGGTGGCCGGCTCGATCCCCCGTGGGGGGCGTGCAGGAGGCAGTCGGTCCGTGATTCTCTCTCATCATGGATGTTTCTCTCTCCCTCTCCTTTCCTCTCTGAAATCAATAAAATATATATACACGGAGTGGCCAGATGACGATGATCTCTGAACGCATAATAATCTGGCCACTCCGTGTCTATCCTATAGAATAAAAGGCTAATATGCAAATTGTCCCCTCGACCAGGAGTTCGACCGGCAGGCAGGTTGGCCAACCGCCCATGTCCCCTCCCCCTGGCCAGGCTGGTTGGACTCTACCCGTGCACGAATTCATGCACCAGGCCTCAAAGATATATATGTGTGTGTGTGTATATATATATATACACATACACACACACACACACACACACACACACACTAGAGGCCTGGTGCACGAAATTCATGCACGGGGGTGTGTGTTCCTCAGCCCAGCCTGCACCCTCTCCAATCTGGGACCCCTCGAGGAATGTCCGACTGCCCGTTTAGGTGGATCGAGCCTAAACAGGCAGTCAGACATCCCTCCCACAATCCAGGACTGCTGGCTCCCAACTGCTCGCCTGCTTGCCTTCCTGATTGCCCCTAACCGCTTCTGCCTGCCAGCCTGATCACCCCCTAACCACTCCCCTGCCAGCCTGATTGATGCCTAACTGCTCCCCTGCAGGCCTGATTGCCCCTAACTGCCCTCCCCTGCAGGCCTGGTCCCTCCCAACTGCCCGCCCCTGCTGGCCATCTTGTGGTGGCCATCTTGTGTCCACATGGGGGCAGGATCTTTGACCACATCGGGGCAGCCATCTTGTGTGTTGGGGTGATGGTCAATCTGCATATCACTCTTTTATTAGATAGGATATATATATATATATATATATATATACACACTTATACACACACACACACACACACTGAGTGGCCAGATTAGTACGCGTCCAGAGAGATAACACAATCACATCTTCCACATTTCGGACCCTCGCTGTTCCCAGACCCCGTCCTTTCGCAGAGGGCCCGGGTTCGGGTTCACGGTGGCAGGGAGATCGGGGCCCCCTCTCCGGCCTCCGTTCCCTGGTCTGTAACCCAAGGCGCTGGGCCAGATCCCTACGTTCGGGACGGGGCGGCTTACCAAGAAATTCCGGGATCAGCTTACATCCAGACTCAAGCACTAACACAGCCCCACAAACCACAGCTGCTCCGGGGAAGGCGGGGGGCGGGGGGGGGCGCGCCTTAAAAACCAGAACCACATGCGAATACCAGAAGCACATGGCCGAGTTCCCGCTCTCCCTCTCTTCCGAACCCGTCCGTCCAGAGACGTGGGATCTGGAACCTCGACTCTGAGCAGGGGCCCACCCCTCTCACCTACAAGGCCCCTCCGGAATCGGGGCTCCCCTGTGGCCGAGGAACCCCGACGGGAAGTGTCAACGCGTAGGCAAAGCCCTGCTTGCGTCTGAACGGGTTTGAAAAGGAAGATAAATTGCTCATTTTCACTCCCTCCTCCCCAATATGTTTGTATTGATTCCCGAGAGGAAGGGAGAGAAAGAAACATCCACGAGGAGAGAGAATCACTGATCGGCTGCCTCCGGCACAGCCCCCACGGGGGAGGGAGCCCGCCACCCGGGCCTGTGCCCCGAGCGGGAATGGAACCGTGACCTCCTGGTTCACAGGTCGACGCTCCGCCACGGGGCCACGCCGGGAGCCACGCCGGGAGCCACGCCGGCCGGGCCGAACGTTTTTAAATGAGACAAAGGGATGGAGGGCTGCGAGGCCATCTGAGAAAATCGCAAACAGGATGCGGCTGTGCCTTTCCACAAACCGTTCCGGGAAACGCTGCGGCGGGGACGGACGGCCCGTGGACGGCCAGGACGAGTCATTCCTTGGCAGGAGGCCCCGTGCGCTCACGGGCTCGGACACCCGGGTTCACACGCGTGCTTCCAGGCAGGCCGGGGCGAGCCGGGCCAGCCAGCGGGGTGACCCTGCCAGCGTCCTTTGCAGACTCAGGCTGCCTGTGCCCACTCGGAGACGGTGGGGGGTGGGGGGTCTGTAAGGACGCCCCGGGGAGCAGCTCCACGACGGGGCTCAGTCCTGCGCGCAGGGGCCCAGGGAGCTGGAGGCACAGCCCACTCGGCAATGCACTTGGCCCGCTCTGCAGAGGGCTTTCCAGAAAGCTGTCCTCCGTCCTGGCCAGGCCCAGCCCAGCTACAGCACGGGGGAGGGGGGGAGAGAGAGAGGGAGGGAGGGAGGGAGAGAGAAAGAGAGAGAGAGAGGGAGGGAGGGAGAAAGAGAGAGAAAGATAGAAAGGGAGGGAGGAAGGAAGGGAGGGAGGGAGGGAGGAGGCAGAGAGAGAACGAGAAAGAAAGAAAGAGAGAGAGAGAGAGAGAAGGAAGGGAGGAAAGGAGGGAGGGAGGGAGGGAGGGAGGGAGGGAGGGAGGGAGGAGGCAGAGAGAGAGAAAGAGAAAGAAAAAGAGAAAGAAAGAGAGAGAGAAAGAGAGAGAGAGAGAAGGAAAGGAGGGAAGGAGGGAGAGAGGGAGGGAGGGAGGAGGCAGAGAGAGAGAAAGAGAAAGAAAGAGAGAGAAAGAGAGAGAGAAGGAAAGGAGGGAAGGAGGGAGAGAGGGAGGGAGGGAGGAGGCAGAGAGAGAGAAAGAGAAAGAAAGAGAAAGAGAGAGAGAAGGAAAGGAGGGAAGGAGGGAGAGAGGGAGGGAGGGAGGGAGGGAGGAGGCAGAGAGAGAGAAAGAGAAAGAAAGAGAGAGGAGGGAGGGAGGGAGGAGGCTTCCCCCCCACCGACCAGGCCGGCAGGCAGCAGGGGCGGGAGCGGCCAGCACGGGACCCCCACACTCACAGCAGGAGGGCCCCTCGGAGATGACGGGGCTCCCAGGGCCGGGGGTGGGGGGCCTCTGGCCCCGGGGACACCCCGTTCTGCGCTCCTGTCTCCCGCTGGAATTAGGCAGCCGTCCCGCGCGAGGCCGAGCTGGTGGAAGGGAGCGACCCCGTCCCACCTCCCCAGCCAACACGAGGAGCGAGAACAGGGGCGCTGCCCCCCACTGGCTGCGGGACCTCAGCGGGGACCCTGCCACTCGGTCCGGAGCACTGAACGCGGGCGCTGCAATCACCAGCTGCGCCGTGCACCCCCGGGGGCCCCCCAAACACACGCTCCGCAGACGGGGCAGCCGAGGCGCAGGAGGTGAACGCACTCGGCCAAGGTCAACATGCAGTCCTGAGCGCCAGGGTGGGGTCGCACGGGACACCCCGGGATGTGAGATCGCAGAGGGGTCCGGGGAGGGACGCACTGGACACCCCCGGGATGCGGGAGGGCAGAGGGGGGCCCGGGGAGGGCGCACGGGACACTCCCGGGATGCGGGAGGGCAGAGGGGGGTCCGGGGAGGGACGCACGGGACACCCCCGGGATGCGGGAGGGCAGAGGGGGGCCCGGGGAAGTCGCACGGGACACCCCCGGGATGCGGGAGGGCAGAGGGGGTTCCGGGGAGGGACGCACGGGACACCCCCGGGATGCGGGAGGGCAGAGGGGTCCGGGGAGGGGACCCCAGGTACCGGGCATGGGATGGGGCCACGGGACAGGGTCTGGGGAGCATGCAGGGAAAGGCAGGCACCCCGGGGGCGGGAGGAGCGCTCCCAGGGCAGAGCGACGCGGGGCCGGGGCCGGGGCCGGGGCCGGCGGGGCGGGGTCCCACCTTGAGCACCGTGACGGCGTCCGCGCTGTGCACCTGGAAGTGCGCGGGCGGCTCGGCGCCGGGCTCGGCCGCCTCGTCGGGGCCGTCGTAGCTGAAGCAGGCGTCGGCGATGTCCAGGCGGCCGAGCGGCAGCGCGTCCTGCGGGCTCTTGAAGTAGTAGAGGTAGCAGCGCCGCGCGTCGAACACGAACCAGCGGCTGCGGTAGCCGCGCAGCGGGCCCTTGCCCGACAGCTTCTGCAGGTAGCCGCACAGGCGCGCCGGCTCCCGCCCCGGCCCCGCGCCCGCGCCCGCGCCCTCGCCGCCGCCGCCCTCGTCCGCGCGGGGCCCGGGCCCCGGCATCGCCCGCCGCGCGCCCACTGCCGCCGGCCCCGCGCCCGCCCGCGCTGCTGCCGCCGCCGCCGCCGCCGCCGCACCCACCGGGCCGCCCCGCCCCGCCCTCGCGCGCAAGGCAGCCTGGGGTTTGTAGTCCCGCCCCCGCCACGCCCACAACCACTGGCCCCACGCCTGCCTGCGCCGCCGCCCCCGCCCTCCCGCGCAAGGCAACCTGGGATTTGCAGTCGCGCCTACGGCCTGCGCGCAAAGTCGCCTGGGACTTGTAGTCCGCCCACGTGGACTCCGGAGCCCCCTGGGGGTGGGGGAGTGAGGGAGTGGGAGAGAAGGGGGGGCGTGCGGGGGTCAAGCCCCGCAGGTGAGGTCTGGGTAGGCCACTCCGTGCTCGCTGCCCTCTTGTGCGGCCCTGTTGCACCTCTACCTGGGAGTGGGTATATGGGGGTGCGCAGGGCTCGGAGTCCACCAGGGTGTCCCAACACCTTGGGCACAAAAGTGTTTTAGAAAAATACATTTATTTATTTTGTATTGGCTTCGGTGAGGAAGGGAGAGGGAGAGGGGGATAGAAATGTCCATGATGAGAGAGAATCATCAATCAGCTGCCTCCTGCACGCCCCCCACTGGGGATGGAGCCCACAACCGGGGTATGAGCCCTGACCTCTGGTTCCTAGGTTGATGCTCAACCACTGAGCCGCCTTGGCTGGGCTCCACGTGTTTGCTTTTTAAAAGTTAACCCTCACTAGTGTGGCTCAGTGGATAGAGCCTCGGCCTGTGGACTGAAGGGTCCCGGGTTCGATTCCGGTCAAGGGCATGTACCTTGGTTGCGGGCACATCCCCAGTGGGGGGTGTGCAGGAGGCAGCTGATCGATGTTTCTCTCTCATCGATGTTTCTAACTCTCTCTCCCTCTCCCTTCCTCTCTGTAAAAAATCAATAAAGTATATTTAAGATAAAAAAAAGTGAGCGCTGACTATCCGAGAGAGCCACCACCTGCCTCCCCAAGCAGAGGGAGAGCGGGTACCTTCCTGGGGAAGGAAGGTCTCTTAGGTGAAACGCCAGCGTCCTGTGGCCAGGAACCCGCTGTATACCGCCCGCCTGGGTCCCGCCTGGGCCCCGTGAGGGTGCGCTGGGTGCCAGAGGGCCAGCCCTGCACGGCCACTGCTCACATGAGCCCCTGCCCCCTCGGCCTCCAGAAAACCCAGTGACCAGAAGGAAACGGCCAACCGGGGAGGAAGTGGCTGCGTTTGCTGAAAAGGGGAAATTTGGGCTGCCGACTTGCTTTTCGCATTTCCTGCCCTCATAGAGGGGTGCGTGTGAGGGGCATGGACTGGGCCCTGGAGGCCAGCGGAGGGTTCCACGTGAAGGGAGGGGCTGTGTGATCCCCAGTTTCCTCGCCTGTAGAATGGCACAGTGATAGCACTGACCTCCGGGAGCTGTGGTGAGGCGTAGACGAGATGATAAGTGCAGGGTATTTGGCGCAGCCCGTAATGTCCCGTAAGGCCTCCGTCCCGTAGCCAATTCCTCCACCACACACACACAGCCCCAGCCCTGCTCCCTGCCTCTGCCTGCTGTGGGTGATGTCCAAACTCAGACAGGGACTGGACACCTGGCTCTTGCTCCAAGAAGCTCTCAGCCCCCGCCCGGCAAGGCTCGGTGGTTGAGCGTCGACCTAGGAACCAGGAGGTCACAGTTCGATTCCCGGTCAGGGCACATGCCCTGGTTGTGGGCTCGATCCCCAATAGGAGGCATGCAGGAGGCAGTTGATCCACGATTCTCTCTCCTCATTGATGTTTCTCTCTCTCTCTTTCTCTCTCTCTCTCTTCTCCCTTTCTCTCTGAAATCAATTAAAAAAAAATATATATATATATATATATATATATATATATATATATATATATATATATATATATACATACACACTAGAGGCCCGGTGCACAAAATTCATGCATGGGTAGGGTCCCTAGGCCTGGCTGGCGATCAGGGCCCATCTGTGGGGCGACCAGCGGGTTAATTGGGGCCCCCCCACTGGCACCCGCCTTGGCTGGCCTGGGGCCTGCGGACTGGGGGCAGCTCCTGCATTGAGCGTCTGCCTCCTGGTGGCCAGTGTGCATCATAGCAACCGGTTGTTCCACCGTTCAGTCGATTTGCATATTAGCCTTTTATTATATAGGATTAGAGGCCCGGTGCACGATATTCGTGCGAGAATAGGCCTCCCTTCCCCTGGCTTCACTCCCAGACGCCCGGGAGCCGGCCAGTCCTCGCTTCTGTCCGGAACACCTCTCCTGTAGCTGCCTCCACTGCCCGCCTTCCCCTCATAGCAGGAGTCCTGCCCCTCCCGGCCGCTCCACACCTGTGTATGCAAATTAACCCCATCTTTAGTGTGTTAATTTGCATACTCACTCTGATTGGCTGTGGGCATAGCGGAGTGATGGTTAATTTGCATGTTTCTCTTTTATTAGGTAAGATATACTGTATATATCAGGGGTCCTCAAACTACGGCCCGCGGGCCACATGCGGCCCGCCGAGGACATGGATCCGGCCCGCCGGGTGCTGCTGCCTGTCCTGCTTAGCAGCTGACGCATCCCGGGCCCGCAGTGCGCATAGGAATTTGTTCATAGTTTTTTTTTTAAACTATAGTCCGGCCCTCCCACGGTCTGAGGGACAGTGAACTGGCCCCCTGTTTAAAAAGTTTGAGGACCCCTGGTGTGTGTGTGTGTGTGTGTGTGTGTGTGTGTATATATATATATATATATATATATTTTTTTTTTTTTTTTTTTTTAAGAGAAGCTCTCAGCCTAGGCAGGTGATGGAGCTTCAGAGAGAGGAGCCCACCAGGGGCCCTCTTGGCGGGAAGGCACAGAGCCAGCTCCCAGGAGGCCTCATTTCCCTACCAAAGTGGCAGGCAAATAGATGCACCTCGGGGTTCTCTTTCCTAGAGTTCAGGCATCAGAGGTGCTGACCAGGCTCCCAGCCCGGGGGCCGGGGGGCAGGGGACCAGGGCTGGGACAGGCGGGGGCCTGGGCGCCCCTGGGCGCTGAGGGGTGGAGGGTTGGCCGTCAGTTCCTCTGCACGCTGCGGGGTTCTTGTGCGTCCAGCTGCCCGGACCTCCACACCGTGTTCAGAGAGGATGGAACTTTTATGATTTTAAATTTATTTTTAAATATATTTTTATGGGTTTCAGAGAGGAGGGGAGAGGGAGAGAGAGAGAGAGAAACATCCACGATGAGAGAGAATCATGGATCGGCTGCCTCCTGCACGTCCCCCACAGGGGATCCAGCCCGAAACCCGGGCATGTGCCCTTGACCGGGAATTGAACCCTGACCTCCTGGTTCCTAGGTCAGTGCCCAACTATTGAGCCACACTGGCCGGACTGATGGAAGTTTTTTGTTTTGTTTTGTTTTTAAATATTTTTATTGATTTCAGAGAGGAAGGGAGAGGGAGAGAGATAGAAACATCCACGAGGAGAGAGAATCATGGATCAGCTGCCTCCTGCACGCCCCCCACTGGGGATCGAGCCCGCAACCCAGGCATGTTCCCTTGACCGGAATCGAACCCGGGACCCTTCAGTCCACAGGCCGACCCTCTATCCACTGAGCCACACCAGCTAGGGCTGATGGAAGTTTTATGAAGACGAAATGAAGCTGCTGCCGTATTCCATGGTGTAGACGGTTACGTATTCATTTATTCATTTCCATTTTGTGCTTTTCTCGTTTTAGATTTTGGAGCCGGTGTGGGGCGTGCAGGAGGCAGCCGGTCGATGATTCTCTCTCATCATGGATGTTTCTCTCTCCCTCTCCCTCTCCCTTCCTCTCTGAAATCAATCAACATATATTAAAAACAAAACAAACTCTAGCCGGTGTGGCTCAATGAATAGGGCATCGGCCTGTGGACTGAAGGGTCCCGGGTTCGATTCCAGTCAAGGGCACCTGCCCGGGTGGTGGGCTCGATCCCCAGGAGGGGGCGTGCAGGAGGCAGCTGGTCCATGATTCTCTCTCCTCATGGATGTTTCTCTCTCTCTCTCTCTCCCTCTCCCTTCCTCTCTGACATCAATAAACATATATTTAAAAAAAACAAAAACCAATAACAACAAGTGGCTGACGACATGACCTGCGAGCGTCTTTCTGGGTGACCTTTTTCGGGGTTTCTCCCGCGAGGGGGGGCCAGACGCAGCACCCACAGGAGAAGGTAACGTTCGGAGGATCCGTGACCATCCCCTGGTCTTGCGGGAGGAGCATGACCTTGAGAGAGGACGGCCCAGGACAAGGAAGTTTCGAGGCGACAGACGGAAACTTAGAATTCTGGGGACTTCCCAGCCCCGGGCTGACGTGGAGCGGGGCTGAGTGTACGGCACGTGCTCGGTGACTCCCAGCCGCTGTCCCCAACCCCCAGAGCCTACGGGGTGGAGGGGGGGTCCTTTCTCTCCGCTCTGTTTTTGTTTGTTTTTTAATATATTTTTATTGATTTCAGAGAGGAAGGGAGAGGGAGAGAGAGAGAGAAACATCCATGAGGAGAGAGGCCTGGCTGGCATGGCTCAGTGGTTGTGCATCGACCTAGGAACCAGGAAGGAGGTCAGGGTTCGATTCCCGGTCAGGGCACAGGCCCGGGTTGCGGCCTCGATCCCCAGTGGGGGGCGTGCAGGAGGCAGCCGGTCGATGATTCTCTCTCATCATGGATGTCTCTCTCTCTCTCTCTCCCTCTCCCTTCCTCTCTGACATCAATAAAAAATATATTTTTTATTTTTTTATTTTTATTAAATATATTCTTTATTGATGTCAAAGAGGAAGGGAGAGGAAGAGAGAGATAGAAACATCTATGATGAGAGAGAATCATGGATCGGCTGCCTCCTGCACGCCCCCCGCTGGGGATCGAGCCCGCAACCCGGGCATGTGACCTTGACTGGGAATCGAACCCGGGACCCTTCAGTCTGCAGGCTGACACTCTATCCACTGAGACACACCGGCCAGGGCGGAAAAAAAAAATATTTTTTTAAAAAGATGATGATCCCTCGCTGGTTTGACTCAGTGGATAGCGTGTCGGCCTGCAGACTGAAGGGTCCCGGGTTCGATTCTGGTCTAAGGGCACAGGCCCGGGTTGCAGGCTCCAGTGGGGGGCATGCAGGAGGCAGCTGATCCCTGATTCTCTCTCATCATTGATGTTTTCTCTCTCTCTCCCTCCCTCTCCCTTCCTCTCTGAAATCAATAAAAATATATTTTTTTAAAAAAGATGGTGAGAGAGAATCTGGATGGGTTGCCTCCTGCACGCCCCCCACTGGGGATCGAGCCCGCAACCCAGGCCTGTGCCCTGAGCGGGAATCGAACCCTGACCTCCTGGTTCCTAGGTCGACGCTCAACCACGGAGCCGCGCTGGCCGGACCCCCTTCCGTTTTCACAAATGAAACAGCCACAGTGAGGTTACTGCCTCACGGAAGGCCACGGAAGGCCACGGAAGGCCACGGAGCCAGCAGATGGGATGATTCTAAACCCATTTATCAGACTGCAGCGCCCCCCAGAGGCCACCCAGGGGGGGGGGAGGAGCTGAACAGAGGATGCAGAGGGGACTCAGTCAACCCGCAGACCTTCAGGGAGCTCAGGAGATGCCCCAGATCAGGGCCTCACCCGCCCCCCTCCACCCCCTCCACCCCCCCCCCTCCACTCCCCTCCTGCCCCATGTCTTTTTTTTTTTTTTTTTAATATATTTTATTGATTTTTTACAGAGAGGAAGGGAGAGGGATAGAGAGCTAGAAACATCGATGAGAGAGAAACATCCATCAGCTGCCTCCTGCACACCTCCCACTGGGGATGTGCCCGCAACCAAGGTACATGCCCTTGACCGGAATCGAACCCGGGACCCTTCAGTCCGCAGGCCGACGCTCTATCCACTGAGCCACACCGGCCAGGGCCCGCCCCACGTCTTCTGAGGGTAAACACAGACCCCTCTCCGGGCCTGCCTTAGGCATCCCCATCGTCACCCAGGCCCCAGGTTGTCCAGGCCCTGCCCCCTCTCCGGGACACAAAGCCTTTGCTTCCAATGCAAATGCCCGGGTTGCCTCTGAAAAGCCTCTGCCTCAGAGGGAGGTGAGAAGCGAAGGCGAAGGCGTCATGGAAAATGATGGAGGTGGAGACCATCTCTCCGCATTTGAATACTTCCAGGCCTCAAGGTCGGCAGCGGCCCCACTCACCCAGAACGGCTCGGAATCGCGGTTCTATTTTTATTTTATTTTTCCATTGATTTTTAGAGAGAGTCGTAGGGCGGGAGAGGGAAAGAGAGGGAGAGAGAGAGAGGGAATCCATCAGTGAGGAGAGAGCATCATGGATCGTCTGCCTCCTGCACGCCCGCCTCCCCCCCACGGGGGATCCAGCCTGCCACCCGGGCAGGTGCCCTGACCGGGAATTGAACCCTGACCTCCTGGTTCATAAGTCGACGCTCAGCCCCTGAGTCACACCCGCCAGGCCTTAGCCCCTCATTCTTTTTTAAACACATTTTATTGATTTTTCACAGAGAGGAAGGGAGAGGGAGAGAGAGTTAGAAACATCGATGAGAGAGAAACATCCATCAGCTGCCTCCTGCACACCTCCCACTGGGGATGTGCCCACAACCAAGGTACATGCCCTTGACCGGAATCGAACCCGGGACCCTTCCGTCCGCAGGCCGACGCTCTATCCACTGAGCCACACCGGCTGGGCCTTAGCCCCTCATTCTTAAACATTATGCGGTCAAATGTGGTCCCCATAATGACCCTCGAATCTAGACGATACATTGTGAGTGGAAAGTGGAATTAATCAGCCCAGAACTGTACCACAATGCAGGCGGACTTCATTCAGGGCTGGTCTTTATTTTATTTTTTAAATATATTTTTTATTGATATTTTACAGAGAGGACGGGAGAGGGAGAGAGAGTCAGAAACATCAATGAGAGAGAAACATCCATCAGCTGCCTCCTGCACACCTCCCACTGGGGATGTGCCCGCAACCAAGGTCCATGCCCTTGACCGGAATCGAACCTGGGACCCTTCAGTCCGCAGGCCGATGCTCTATCCACTGAGCCACACCGGTTAGGGCAGGGCTATTTTATTTTTTAAAAAATATATTTGTATTGATTTCAGAGAAGAAGGGAGAGGGAGAGAGAGAAAAACATCCATGAGGAGAGAGAATCATGGATCGGCTGCCTCCTGCCCCCCTCTCCCCCCACGGGGGATGGAGCCTGCAACCCGGGCCTGTGCCCTGACCGGGAATCGAACCCGGACCTCCTGGTTCCTAGGTCGACGCTCAGCCACAGAGCCAAGCCGGCCGGGCCGTGCATGGAAGTTAAACCCCCTGCTTTGTCCCAGCGGCCTTGCTGTGGACATCCCTCAGGGCTGGTCTTGAGCTGAGAGAAAGGCTGAAGGTTAAGGAAAGAGGTCAAGGCCGGCGGGTGGGGGGGCAGCTCACCTGCTGGGTGCCACTCGGGGATCCCCTCCCCTCCCTCTCTGGGTGCAGGGGCGACCCTCCCCCAGTGTCTGCAGCCAGCCACGCCCCCCCCCCCCCCAGAGGTGACAATGGGCCCCTGTGTGTGGCTGGTGGTTGGGGCGGCGTGGACTCGGGGACGCAGGCAAATGAGCTGGGGTGCACGCAGATATAGGGGCTCCTGGGCTCTGCTCCCGCCTCCGAGCTCTGCCAGCATGCAGGGCAGCCCGGAGCCGCTCGGCGGGGGGCGGGGGCCCGCGGGGCCGGGGAACAGCCAGGCGGGGGCCGAGCTGCGGGAGCTGGCCCTGAGGTGGTTCATGGAGACGCAGGCCCCCCTCGTTCTGCAGGACGGGGCCCTGCCCCCTTGGTTCCACGGATTCATCACCCGCAAGTAAGGGCAGGCGCCCCCATCCCCCCCCACACACCCCGTCTACATGTCCCAACCTGGCTCCCAGCCCTTTGGGGAGGAAGAGATGGTCTGATCTGGGGCCTTTAGGACAAAGCTGGTTCCCACTTTCTCCCTGGGCTGGGCAGGGACCCGGGGGGCTGTGGGCAGGCGAGCAGACATGGGGCGGGGGGGGCACCCCGTTCCCTGGGGCATCGGCTCCACTCTGCACACAGACTGGGTCCCGGACGGGCAGCAGGGCCAGGATGGCTCTAAAGAACTTGATGAGCCTGGCCGGTGTGGCTCAGCGGTTACGAGTCGACCTAGGAACCAGGAGGTCAGGGTTTGGTTCCCGATCAGGGCACAGGCCCGGGTGGCGGGCTCGATCCCCAGTGGGGGGCGTGCAGGAGGCGGCCGATCCGTGATTCTCTCCCATCATTGGTGTTTCTCTCTCTCTCCCTCTCCCTTCCTCTCTGACATCCATAAAAATATGTGTTTGTTTTTTTCTTTTAAACTGGATGAACACCCGGGGGCTGAGCGTTGTTAGCCACGAGGCGACAGCCTTTTTTTTTTTTTTTAAATGTATTTTATTGATATTTCACAGAGAGGAAGGGAGAGGGAGAGAGAGTTAGAAACATCGATGAGAGAGAAACATCGATCAGCTGCCTCCTCCACACCTCCCACTGGGGATGTGCCCGCAACCAAGGTACATGCCCTTGACCGGAATCGAACCCGGGACCTTTCAGTCCACAGGCTGACGCTCTATCCACTGAGCCAAACCGGTTTTGGCGCGACAGCCTTTTTAAGCAGGGACTGTCCCAGGAAAACCTGGGGGGCCCAGGCACCCCAGACACAAAGGCCAAGTCCAGCCGGCGTGGCTCAGGGGTTGAGCATTGACCCATGACCCCACGAATCATGGACCGGCTGCCTCCTGCCCGGTTCGGTGTGCGGTCAGGGCACATGCCCGGGTTGCACAGGCTCGGACGGAGGTGGGGGCCCCCGGGGGCACGGCCAGGGCCCCTCAGCGGCTGGAAGGGCACGGGTCCAGCTCACGGCGTGCCCCCTGGGCAGGCAGGCGGAGCAGCGGCTCAGGGACCAAGCTCTGGGCTCCTTCCTCGTCCGCCTCAGTGACCGGGCCACCGGCTACATCTTGTCCTACAGGTAAGAGAGGAGGTCTGTGTGTGTGGGGGGGAGGTTGGGGGGTGCAGGGGGGAGAAGGGGGAGATGTCCAGGCTCCGGCTCCATTACCAGGCCTTGCAGGTAAGCACAGGCCTGTGGTCCCTCATCCCTCCCTCCCTCCCTGACCACCTAGGATGAAGCCCAGCGGGGAAGGGGTGGGTGGGGACAGGGAGAAGGCCCCCTGGTGGGAGGCGGGAGGTTCGGGGGGAACTCTGAGCCCAGGAGAGAAGGAAGAACAGCAAGATTTCCCCTTTTTCTTTTCTTTCTTTTTTAAAAATATTTTTTTATTGATGTCAGAGAGGAAGGGAGAGCGAGCGAGAGAGAGAAACATCCATGATGAGAGAGAATCACGAATCAGCTGCCTCCTGCACACCCCCCACTGGGGACCGAGCCTGCAACCCGGGCATGTGCCCTGACCGGGAATCGAACCCGGGACCCTTTGGTCCGCAGGCCGACGCTCTATCCACTGAGCCACACTGGTTAGGGCTCTTTTTATTTTTTTAAAATATATTTTTATTGCCCACCCTGACCGGTGTGGCTCAGTGGATAGAGCGTCGGCCTGCGGACTGAAGGGTCCCGGGTTCGATTCCGGTCAAGGGCATGGACCTTGGTTGCGGGCACATCCCCAGTGGGGGGCTTGCAGGAGGCAGCTGATCGATGTTTCTCTCTCATCGATGTTTCTAACTCTCTATCCCTCTCCCTTCCTCTCTGTAAAAAATCAATAAAACATATTTTAACAACAACAACAACAACAACAACAACAAAAAAAAAAATATATATATATATATATATATATATATATATATATATATATATATACTGTATACTTATTTATTTCAGAGGAAGCGGGGGAGAGAGAGAGAAACATCCATGATGAGAGAGAACCATGGATTGGCTGCCTCCTGCACACCCCCCACTGGGGATGGAGCCCGCAACCCTGGGCCTGTGCCCTGATCGGGAATCGAACCCTGACCTCCTGGTTCCTAGGTCAGCCCTCAGCCCCTGAGTTATGCTGGCCGGGCTGACCTCCACTCTAGAAAGACTTTGATATTTGTTTGTGATGGATTTCTCAGTGTTCATTTTGATTTTCTAAAACATTAGATCCTTCGTCTTCCTTTTATTTTATTTTTCCGTGGATTTTTTTTAGAGAGAGTGGAAGGGAGCGGGGGAGAGACAGAGGGAAACACACCCATGGGTGGCCTCCTGCACGCGCCCCGACCAGGGCCCGGGTCGAACCCGGGACCCTCCGGTCCGCAGGCAGGCGCTCTACCCACTGAGCCACACCAGCCCGGGCTTTTGTCACCCTTTAAACGCTGCACCCAGATGAGTGGGTCCCTCCTGCCCCGGGCCCCCCGCCCCCCCCCCCCGCCCTGACCCTCCCGGGGACAGGCTTTGGACCTCCGGGACCCTGGCTCCCGACCCTGCACCTCCACCCACAGGGGACACAGCACCCCGCGGCCCGGCCCGAGGCCCGAGGGGAGGAGTGTCAGCCGCCTGTCCTGTTGCAGGGGCAGCGACCGGTGCCGGCACTTCGTCATCACTCAGCTCCCCGACCGGCGCTACCTGGTCTCGGGGGACACCCGCAGCCACCGCAGCCTGGCCGCGCTCCTGTGCCACCACCAGGGGGCACCGTTCGAGCCCTTTGGGGAGACCCTGGCTGCGGCCTGTCCCCGGGTAGGCGGCGCCCCTCTTCCCCGGGGTGAGGGGGGCGGGCGGGGGGCTGCCCAGGTCTGGGGTGCCCACCACTCTCTCCAGGCCACATACACGCCTTTTCCTCCCTATGTCCTGTCGGTGCGGGCTCTCCGCACCCGCCCATGGCTCCAATTTGTGTGTTTTTTAACATTTTCAATTTTTTATTATTTTTTGCTAATCCTCACCCGAGGATATTTTTCCATTGATTTTTTTTTAAGTTTATCTTTATTTTATTTTTATTTTTTTAAATGAAGGAGGTGGTCTAATGTCTGTCCTTCATGTTTTTTTTTAAATATATATATATATATTAATATATTTTATTGACATTTTACAGAGAGGAAGGAAGAGGGAAAGCGAGTTAGAAACATCGATGAGAGAGAAACATCCATCAGCTGCCTCCTGCACACCTCCCACTGGGGATGTGCCCGCAACCAAGGTGCATGCCCTTGACCGGAATCGAACCCGGGACCCTTCAGTCCGCAGGCCGACGCTCTATCCACTGAGCCACACCGGTCAGGGCTTAAATATATTTTTATTGATTTCAGAGAGGAAGGGAGAGAGAAACATCCATGATGATAGAGAATCACAGGTCGGCTGCCTCCTGCACGCCCCGCACTGGGGATCGAGCCCACCACCCGGCCTGTGCCCTTGACTAGAATCGAACCCGGGTCCTGTCACTCCACAGGCTGAAGCTCTATCCACTGAGCCACACCAGCCAGCACTATTTTATTTTATTTATTAATTAATTAAATTGATTTCAGAGAGGGAGGGAGAGGGAGAGAGAGAAACATCCGTGATGAGAGAGAATCCTGGATCGGCTGCCTCCTGCACAGCCCCCATTGGGGATCGAGCCTGCAACCTGGGCCTGTGCCCTGACCGGGAATCGAGCCCGGGACCCTTCAGTTCATAGGTCGAGGCTCTATCCACTGAGCCACACCGGCCAGGGTCCATTGATGTTTAGAGAGAGTGGGAGGGAAGGGGAGAGACAGAGAGAGAAACATCGATGTGAGAGAGACACATGGATTGGGCTGGGGATCGAGCCTGCTGCCGAGGTCCGTGCCCTTGACCGGAATCGAACCCGGGACCCTTCAGTCCGAGGGCCCGACGCTCTGTCCACGGAGCCACGCTGTGAGGGCCCATGGTCGCTATTTGCAAAGGAGAACCTGAGGCAGCGCCCCCCCCAAGCTCAGGGACTGGGGTGGGGGGCACTCAGGGACCTCAGACACCCCCCTGCCGTGTCCCCGCCCCCAGCCACGGGACGAGGACCCCTACGACGCCACCACCCTGGGCCCCCACGGGGACCCCCCGGGCCAGGGAGACCCACCTGCCGGACCGTCCCCCTGGGGGGGCCCAGACCAGGCCGGCAGCCTCCGCCCCCCGCCCAGACCTCGGGACCCCTTCCTCCACGGGGAGCAGAGCCCAGAGGTGGGTCCCTGGAGCCCAGGGGAGGAGGAGGGAGGCGGGGCGGCGGGCTGGTGCCCTGGCTGCCTCTGTGGCCCCTCATCTCCCCTGAGGCCTTCCCCGGCCCCAGGAACAGAGGGGTGATGCTGAGGGGAGGAAGCAGGGAGTGTGTGTGGGGGGGTGCAAGGGGCTGGGAGGGGGAGCAGGGACCACCCTGGAGGCAGGATGAGCTAGGGTGGGAGGGAAGCCTGGTGGCCCCGACTTTGAGTCACGGTGCAGACTGTGGTCAGGGTCCCGCGTGGCCGCTGGCGGGGTCCCGAGCCCACACGACCAGCCCTGGGTGCAGGTCGGGGAAACTGAGGCCGGGTGGGGTGGGGTGGGGTGGGGTGGGGCGGGGGGGGTCTCTGCTCATCCCGGAGCCTCAGTTTCCCCACTGGCGACCTTTACGGGGTCCTCTGTCCCTCGCTCCCCAGCCCCCCAGCCAGGTGCCCCCCGTCCCCGAGAGGAGGGCCTCGCTTCTGGACCCGTCGGATGGGGGCTCCCCCGACATCGTCTACGCAGAACTGAGGCTGGGCCTGGGCACCGAGGCCACCGGCAGGCCCGGGCCAGGGCCAGCGGGCAGCCAGGCCTGCTCCCCGGACACCGGGGCCCAGAGGCCAGCCTGGGACGGAGGCCAGCACGGGCCCGATGGCCGGGGGCCCCCCCTCGCCGCGGGGACCCCAGCCCCCAGCCCCGTGGCATCTCCGGCTCCCTGGGGCCGCCCCCTGTCACCCGAGGCTCCGGGGCCCTCAGCTGCCCCCTGGAGCCAGCGGTCCCCGCAGCCCAGCCCCCGGGCTCAGCCCTGCTCCCCGGACAGCGCTGCCCACACCTACGCGCTCCTCCGGACGGCGGGCTCCCTGGGGGAGGAGGAGGGGGGTGAGCCGGACCCGGAGGGAGGCAGCGCCTACGAGCAGATCCCAGCCTGCTGGGGGGGGCCCGCCAGGCCCCCGGTTCCCGGGCCGGTGCCTGGGCCGGGTCTCATGCCCGGCAGGCTGTCGGGGCCCACGGACTGGGGCCACCAGGGGATCCCGGGGGCCCCCGAGGCCAGGAGCCCCTGTGAGCAAAGGCCAGCAGCCAAGAGCAAGGATGCCGGGCGGACACATAAGGTGGGCTCCTCCCCCCCTCCCTCCCTCTGTCCCTCTTCTCTCCTCCCTCCCTCCCTCCCTCCCTTCTTTTTCTCTCCTTCCCTCCTTCCTTCCTTCCTTCCCTCCTTCCTTCCTTCCTTCCCTCCTTCCTTCTTTCCTTCCCTCCTTCCTTCCTCCTTCCTTCCCTCCTTCCTTCCTTCTTTCCTTCCCTCCTTCCTTCCTTCCTTCCTTCCTTCCTTCCTTCCTCTTTCCTCCTTCCTTCCTTCCTTCCTTCCTCTTTCCTCCTTCCTTCCCTCCTTCCTTCTTTCCTTCCCTCCTTCCTTCCTCCTTCCTTCCCTCCTTCCTTCCTTCCCTCCTTCCTTCCTTCCCTCCTTCCTTCCTTCTTTCCTTCCCTCCTTCCTTCCTCTTTCCTCCTTCCTTCCTTCCTTCCTTCCTTCCTCCTTCCTTCCTCCTTCCTTCCTCTTTCCTCCTTCCTTCCTTCCTTCCTTCCCTCCTTCCTTCTTTCCTTCCCTCCTTCCTTCCTCCTTCCTTCCCTCCTTCCTTCCTTCCTTCTTTCCTTCCCTCCTTCCTTCCTTCCTTCCTTCCTTCCTTCCTTCCTTCCTTCCTTCCTCTTTCCTCCTTCCTTCCTTCCTCCTTCCTTCCTTCCTCCTTCCTTCCTCCTTCCTTCCTCCTTCCTTCCGTCCTTCCCTCCTCCTTCCTTCCCTCCTCCTTCCTTCCCTCCTCCTTCCTTCCTTCCTTCCTCCTTCCTTTCTTCCTTCCTTCCTCCTTCCTTCCTTCCTCCTTCCTTTCTTCCTTCCTTCCTCCTTCCTTCCTCCTTCCTTCCCTCCTTTCTCCTTCCTTCCTTCCTTCCTTCCTTCCCTCCCTCCCTCCCTCCCTCCCTCCCTCCCTCCCTCCTTCCTTCCTTCCTTCCTTCCTTTCTTCTTCTCCTCACTGGAGGATATTTTCCCATGTATTTTTTTTTTAATTTTTAAATATATTTTTATTGATTTCAGAGAGGAAGGGAGAGGGAGAGAGAGTGTTAGAAACATCCATGATGAGAGAGAATCATGGACCAGCTGCCTCCTGCACACCCCCCTACTGGGGATCGAGCCCACAACCCGGGCATGTGCCCTGACCGGAATCGAACCCGGGACCCTTCAGTCCGCAGGCCGACGCTCTATCCACTGAGCCACACCAGCGGGGGCTCCCATGTATTTTTAGAGAGAGAGTGGGAGGGATGGAGACAGAGAGAGAGAAACGTCGATGTGAGAGAGACACATCCATCGGTTGCCTCCCGCACGCACCCCGACAAGGGACCGGGGATCGAGCCTGCCACGGAGGGACGTGCCCTTGTGACCGGAATCGAACCGGGGACCCTTCAGTCCGCAGGCGCCGACGCGCTATCCGCTGAGCCACACCGGCCAGGGTCTGAGGTCTTTCTCTGGAGCCGACCAACCGGGGCTCCCTGTCCCCACTCTGGGCCGCTCCAGGGGGTCCCAGAGCCCCTGAGAGGCGGAGAAGGGGCTTCCGGCCGGCCGCCGTGTCCCCGGGCGGCCACTCCCTGCCACGTGACGTTGGGCAAGGAGGTTTCCCTGGCAACGAAGGGTGACCAGAGGTAGCAAGACAGATTACAGGAAGCCCAGTTACTCTAAATGCCAGAGAAACTAGTCCTTTTTTAAAATAATTTTTTTTGGCATAAGTGAATTCCTAATCCTGCCATTATTCACTACTTATGTGAAATGTAAATGGGCATTCTGTACTCTTTTTTTTTAATATATTATATTTTATTGATATTTTACAGAGAGGAAGGGAGAGGGATAGAGAGTTAGAAACATCGATGAGAGAGAAACATCGATCCGCTGCCTCCTGCACACCCCCCACTGGGGATGTGCCCGCAACCAAGGTACATGCCCTTGACCGGAATCGAACCCGGGACCCTTCAGTCCGCAGGCCGACGCTCTATCCACTGAGCCACACCGGTTAGGGCTTCTTTTTTTTTTTTTCAATATGTTTTTTATTGATTTTCAGAGAGAGATGAAGAGAGAGGGAGAGAGAGAGAAACATCCATGATGAGAGAGAATCCTGGACCAGCTGCCTCCTGCACGCCCCCCACTGGGGACCGAGCCTGCCACCCGGGCCTGTGCCCTGACCGGGAATCGAACCCTGACCTCCTGGTTCCTAGGTCGACGCTCAACCACGGAGCCACGCCGGCCGGATGGGCTTCCTCATTCAGCAACCCTCCCCTGGGCCCTGCGTCCCCTCATCTACGGGAGGGGTTGTCCCCGGGGGCAGCATGTAGAGCAGCGATTTGCAACCGGGGTGCCCCGGGAATTTTTAAAACACTAGAGGCCCGGTGCACGAATTCGTGCACTGGTGGGGTCCCTCGGCCTGGCCTGTGGGGATCGGGCTGAAACCAGGTCTCCGACATCCCCAGAGGGGTCCTGGGTTGAGAGGGCAGTTCCCGGGTGACGCACCCCGGAATCAAGCTCCCTCCTCTCTGGTTCTGGGTGCGTCACCTGAGAACCGCAGCTGCCAAGGCATTGCAGCTCGGCAGCTCCTTCATGGAGCGTCTGCCCCCTGGTGGACAGCGCACGTCATAGCTACCGGTTGGAGCGTCTGCCCCCCTGGTGGTCATTGTGTGTCATAGCTACCGGCTGGTCAGCCAAGTCTCTTAGGCTTTTATATACACTGAGTGGCCAGATGATGATGATCTCTGAACGCATAGTCATCTGGCCACTCAGTGTACATCCTATATAATAAAAGGCTAATATGCAAATTGTCCCCTCGACCAGGAGTTCGACCAGCAGGCAGGCCAGCCGACCGCCCATGTCCCCTCCCCCTGGCCAGGCTGGCTGGACCACACCCATGCACAAATTCATGCACTGGGCCTCATATATATATATATATATATATATATACACATACATACACTGAGTGGCCAGATTATTATGCGTTCAGAGATCATCATAATCTGGCCACTCAGTGTATATAGATTCTCTACCTATTTAGTCAGGGGCACTGACCTCTTTTCCCTTAAATTATCAAAAAATAAATAAATAAAAAAATAAAAATGACAACAGCTTGCTTGGCTGGCGTGGCCCAGGGGTTGAGACTCGACCTGTGAACCAGGAGGTTGGGGTTCGATTCCCGGTCAGGGCACAGGCCCGGGTTGCGGGCTCCATCCCCAGTGTGGGGCGTGCAGGAGGCAGCCGATCCATGATTCTCTCCTCATGGGTGTTTCTCTCTCCTTCTCCCATCCTCTCTAAAGTCAATAAGAGTGTATTTTTTAAAAATGACAACAGCCAACACCACAAGAGCCATCTGGAGTGAAGGAACCGAAGTCACACCTATTTTGGGGGTCACATTAGCACGCAGTATCCCTTTTGCCGTGCCGCTTCTGAGCCGGGGGACAGAGAAGGTTCAACGTCGCTGGCCCAGAAGGTCATGCCGGGCGGCTCCGCACGCTCAGCACGCGGCCTCCTGAGCCAGGAGAGGGGGGGCCGATCCTGCACCCCGCGCTGGGGGCCGATGGCAGAGCTCCATGGGGGAAGGGCCTGACCCTGCCCCCGGTCCAGCCCAGGCTGTGTGTGACCCTGATGGGGGGGGCCTGGGGGTGCCCTCCCTGTCTGGGACCCCAGACTCAGCATCTCCTCCCTCCTCGCAGCCCCACAAGTCCCGGCGGCTCTTCTTTGCGGACAAGAAGCCCAGACCCTGAGGCCTGGCCTCCGGCTGCCCCGCCTCCGGCCTCCTGGGAGGCCCTCAGCCCCACCCAGCCTGTGAGGGAGCCAGGCTCAGAGACACACCCAGGAGGGACCTGCCAGCCGCCCGCTGCTCCCGGCTACATCCTCTCTCCCAGGGCCTCCCACCCGTCCCGAGAAGGAGACCAGCCCTGGCCAGTGTGGCTCAGTGGCTAGAGCATCGTCCTGTGGACCAAAGGGTCCCGGGTTCGATTCTGGTCAAGGGCACGTACCTGGGTTGCAGGCTCCTCCCCGGCCCGGGCCCTGGTTGGGGCACATGCAGGAGGCAACCCATCGATGTGTCTCTCTCTCCTCCCTTTCTCTCTGAAATCAATAAAGAATACCCTATAGAATAAAGAGGTAATATGCAAATTGATCATCACTCCAACGCAAAAGATGGCCGCCCCCATGTGGACACAAGATGGCCTGCAGGGGAGGGTAGTTGGGGGCGATCAGGCCTGCAGGGGAGGGCAGTTGGGGGCGCTCAGACCTGCATGGAGGGGAGGGCAGTTGGGGGGGACCCAGGCCTGCAGGAGAGGGCAGTTGCGGGGGGACCAGGCCTGCAGGGGAGGGCAGTTGGGGGTGATCAGGCCTGCAGGGAGGGGAGGGCAGTTGGAGGGGACCAGGCCAGCAGGGGAGGGTAGTTGGGGGTGACCAGGCCTGCAGGGGAGGGCAGTTGCGGGGGACAAGGCCTGCAGGGGAGGGCAGTTAGGGGTGACCAGGCCTGCAGGGGAGGGCAGTTAAGGGTGACCAGGCCTGCAGGGGAAGGCAGTTAGGGGCAAACAGGCTGGCAGGGGAGCAGTTAGACATCAATCAGGCTGGCAGGGGAGCAGTTAGGCATCAATCAGGCTGGCAGGGGAGCAGTTAGGCATCAATCAGGCTGGCAGGGGAGCAGTTAGGCATCAAACAGGCTGGCAGGGGAGTGGTTAGGGGTGATCAGGCTGGCAGGGGAGTGGTTAGGGGGTGATTAGGCTGGCAGGGGAGTGGTTAGGGGGTGATCAGGCTGGCAGGCAGAAGCAGTTAGGGGCAATCAGGCAGGCAGGTAGGTGAGCGGTTGGGAGCCAGCAGTCCTGGATTGTGAGAGGGATGTCCGACTGCCCGTGTAGGCCCGATCCCACTGGGGTCCCAGATTGGAGAGGGTGCAGGCCGGGCTGAAGGACACCCCCACCCCATGCACGAATCTTGTGCGCCGGGCCTCTAGTGTTTAAATAAAGAAATGGGCGTTGTCGGGACTGAGCACGGCCACGAGCCGGTGCCTGTCACACGGGGAGCCCCGTCAGTGTCCACGGCAACCGCTGCCGTCAGGAAGGAAACGGACAGGACACGATCCTCATCGAGCGAGCGCCCCGCGTGGGGCTCCCCTGGAGATGGGGGGAGGGTGCGCCCCCCTCCTGCTGACCTAGGCGCTGAACCCCACTCAGGCGGGCAGGCAGGGCCCAGCCTGGAGGTGAGGGGCCGACGGAGGGAGGATGGGGGGTGAGGAGGGAAGCGACGTACAGACCAGACGGCACGGGGACGGGACAGCCTTTTACTCTCAGTTCACAGACTTGTGGGCAGCGCACGCCCGTGAGGACGCCGGGACAGGGCCCTGGGGCCCACGGTTCACACGGCTTCACACGGGAAGGGCAGGGGGGCGGGGAGACCAGACGGGGCGGGCGGCAGCACAGCCCTGGGGTTGGGGAAAGATTGCATAGTTTGTGAAAATCTCATCTTCGCCCGGCCGGCCGGCGTGGCTCCGTGGCTGAGCGTCGACCTAGGAACCAGGAGGTCAGGATTCGATTCCCGGTCAGGGCACAGGCCCGGGTGGCGGGCTCCATCCCCAGTGGGGGGCGTGCAGGAGGCAGCCGATCCGTGATTCTCTCCCATCATCGATGTTTCTCTCTCTCTCTCTCCCCCTCCCTTTCTCTCTGAAATCAATAAAAATATATTTTTAAAAAATTTCGTGCCCTGGGTAGCTAGGGGGTGTGTTTCCAACACGTGGACAGGTCAGCCCCCCCTCCCCACCTCCCGCCTGCCCCCCTCAGGTGCCCGGCCTTCCCTGGGGGTGCGGGGCATTTTGAGGGGGGGACCAGGCACAGGGGCGGTCAGGGGCAGAGGGAGGGCCTGAGAGGGGCCGGCTGGGGGCTGGGCCGGACCACAGGGGCCTGGAGACCCCGGCTCCTCCCGCCCGCCCCTTGCCCGGTGGAGGGTTTTTTGCTGAAAGGGCCGAGGACATGTCGGTGGGGGTCGGCCCCGGAGGCCGCAGCTCCCGTCCTGCGAGCTGGGAGGTCAGAGCTGTGCAGACAGCAGAGGTGGACGGCGGTGGGCGTCGGGCCCGGACCTCGGCCGTGTCCTCAGATCCGCACGTGGAAGGTGCTGGAGAGAGAGAGACGAGGGCGGGAGAGGGTGAGGCCTGGGCTGTGGGGGGAGAGGCCTGGGCTGTGGGGGGAGAGGCCTGGGCTGTGGGGGAGAGGCCTGGGCTGGGGGGGGAGGGTCCTGGGCTGTGGGGGGAGAGGCCTGGGGTTGTGGGGGGAGAGGCCTGGGCTGTGGGGGGAGAGGCCTGGGCTGGTGGGGGGAGAGGCCTGGGCTGTGGGGGGGAGAGGCCTCGGCTTGGGGGGAGAGGACTGGGCTGGGGGGGGAGAGGCCTGGGCTGGTGGGGGGAGAGGACTGGGCTGTGGGGGGAGAGGCCTGGGCTGTGTGGGAGAGGCCTGGGCTGTGGGGGAGAGGCCTGGGTTGGGGGGGAGAGGCCTGGGCTTGGGGGAGAGGCCTGGGCTGTGGGGGAGAGGCCTGGGCTGGAGGAGAGGGGCTGGGGGGGAGAGGCCTGGGCTGTGGGGGGAGAGGCCTGGGCTGTGGGGGAGAGGCCTGGGCTGGAGGAGAGGGGCTGGGGGGGAGAGGCCTGGGCTGTGGGGGGAGAGGCCTGGGCTGTGGGGGAGAGGCACGGGCGGACGCTCTACCCACTGAGACACACTGGCCGGGCGCGGACACCACCGTGGTTATGAGCAGTGGCAGGGCCCCAGCCCAGGGGCCCCGGAGGCGCCCCCCCCCCCCCCCCCCCCCCCGCACCTGAGGAAGTCGGGCGCCTTGGCGATCATGTCCTCGAAGTCGGAGAAGCCCAGCTTGCCGTCGCCGTCCAGGTCGGCCTCCTCGATGACCTTGTCGCACACCAGCACCACCTCGTCCTCCTCCAGCTCCGACTTGGTGAGCCGGGCCAGCGTCATCTCCAGGTCCTCCTTGCAGATGAAGTTGTCCGTGTTGAAGTCTGGGGGGGGGGGGAAGGGGGGGAGGGGGGGCCAGGGTGCGGGGGGAGGGGGTGCTCAGAGGAGAGCGGGCCACGCCGAGCACCGCCCCCGGCCTCTCCGCATACACGCCCGGGACCCCGGGTCCCTGTCCCCAAAGGGGGGTTGGGGGACCAAGGGGCTCGCCCCCGGGCAGCTCTGTACACCCCGTGCGACCCCCCGCAGCCCCACAAACACACACAGCGATGGAGACACGTCCAACGGCCACACCCGAGCCCGGCCAGCGGGGCTCCGTGGCGGAGTGTCCGCCTGGGAACCAGGAGGTCAGGGTTCGGTTCCCGGTCGGGGCACCTGCCCGGTTTGCAGGCTCCGATGCCCAGTGGGGGGCGTGCGGGAGGCAGCTGATCCGTGATTCTCATCATGGATGTTTCTCTCTCTCCCTCCCTCTCCGAAATCAATTTAAAAATAAAAGGTGGCCGGGGACAGGTGGGTCTGTGGGCCTCAGCCCCTCCCTGGGCCTCGGCGTCGCCCCCCTTCCCCGCCCCCCTGAGGACCCCCTGAAGCACCGGTCAGCACCCGTGTCCTGGGCTGGGCGGTGCACAGCGCCCCCTGGTGGCCGGCGGGGACGGGACGGAGGGCTGGGCCGGCCTCACCCTGGCAGCCCCGCCGCCCCCCCGGAGCTCACGGCCCCCCCGGAGCTCACCCCCCCCCCTCCCCCCGGGCTCACCGCCCCCCCCCCAGCTCACGGTCCCCCCCCGGAGCTCGCCACCCACCCGGGAGCTCACGGTCCCCCCGGAGCTCACGCCCCACCCCCCCCGCCCCGAGTCACCGCCCCCCCCAGCTCACGGCCCCCGGGGCTCCTCACCGTAGATCTTGAAGGCGTAGTTGGCCTTGAGGTCGCGGGGCGCCGACTCGCAGAGCACGGAGAACATGTCCACGAAGTCGTCGAAGGTGAGGTTGCCCTCGCCGTCCTCCGAGAAGGACTCCACGATCCGCTCCTTGAAGGGGTTCTCCTGGGGGGGCCACCGTGTCACTGGGGGGGGGTCGCCCGGGAGGACCCCAGGCCGGACAGCTCACAGCCCACGGGACCCTGGAGGGTGGCTGAGCCCCAAGGGCCTCGGTCTCCCCATCACCCCAGGCCTCACTCTCCCATCACCCCCAGACCTCACTCTCCCCATCACCCCCAGGCCTCACTCTCCCCATCACCCCCCCAGGCCTCACTCTCCCCATCACCCCCAGGCCTCACTCTCCCATCACCCCCAGGCCTCACACTCCCATCACCCCCAGGCCTCACTCTCCCATCACCCCCAGGCCTCACTCTCCCCATCACCCCCAGGCCTCACTCTCCCCATCACCCCCCCCAGGCCTCACTCTCCCATCACCCCCAGACCTCACTCTCCCATCACCCCCAGACCTCACTCTCCCCATCACCCCCAGGCCTCACTCTCCCATCACCCCCAGACCTCACTCTATCCAGCACCCCCAGGCCTCAGTCTCCCCAGCACCCCCAGGCCTCACTCTCCCACCACCCCCAGGCTTCACTCTCCCATCACCCCCCGGGCCTCGGTCTAACCATCACCCCCTGGGCCTCGGTCTCCCCATCACCCCCGGGCCTCAGTCCAGGCAGCGTGGCTAGAGCGTGGCAGGTGCACCAGGCCGGTGCCTGGCCGAGCCTCCATGACGTCCCGTCACGTGGTGGCATTCGGGTGAGCACAGGGCGCCCTGCCCCGTGTGGCTCAGCGGTTAGAGCGTCGGCCTGCACACCGAAGGGTCGTGGGTTCGACTCCCAGTCAAGGGCACACGCCCGGGTTGGGGGCTCAATCCCCAGGTGTGGGAGTCTGGGAAGTAACCAATAGATGTGTCTCTCTCACATCAATGTTTCTCTCTCTCCCCCTCCCTTCCACTCTCTCTAAAAAATCAATGGAAAAATATCCTTGGGTGAGGATTAACCAAAAAAAAAACAAAAAAAAGAATGAGGGAGAGATCAACCAAAGGACTTGTATGCACACATATAAGCCCAACCAATGGACACGGACACGGGGTGGGGGGGCGGTGAGGGCATGAGTGGGGGGGATGGGGGGTAACGGGGGGATAAGAACACACATGTAACACCTTAATCAATAAAGAAATTAAAAAAAAAAAAAAGAATGAATGGAGCCTGGCCGGTGTGACTCAGTGGTTGAGCATCGACCTACAAACCAGGAGGTCAGGGTTCGATTCCCGGTCAGGGCACCTGCCTGGGTTGTGGGCTCGATCCCTAGTGTGAGGCGTGCAGGAGGCAGCCGATCCGTGGTTCTCTCTCATCATTGATGTTTCTCTCTCTCACTCCCTTCCTCTCTAAAATCAATAAAAAAAATATACAGAGTGGCCAGATGATGATGATCTCTGAATGCATAATAATCTGGCCACTCAGTATATATATATATACATACATTAGAGGCCCGGTGCATGAATTCGTGCATGGGTGGGGTCCGGCCAGCCTGGCCAGGGGGAGGGGACATGGGCGGTTGGCCGGCCTGCCTGCTGGTCGAACTCCTGGTCGAGGGGACCATTTGCATATTAGCCTTTTATTCTATAGGATGGACACGGAGTGGCCAGATGATTATGTGTTCAGAGATCATCATCATCTGGCCACTCGGTGTGTATATATATTTTTACAAAATCAACGGGAATAAATACCGTTGGGTGAGGATGAACCAAATAAAACCCCGAAAAACAAAAAACAGACAAAAAGGGGTGAGCAGAGGCGAACAGAGCGGTCAGGGCACTTGCCCCAGGTGCTCCCTGGAGGAGGCGCTGGGCGGGCGAGGCCGGGGCAGGCAGGGAGCAGGCCCTGAGCCGTGGAGCCCGCGGGGGTGGGGGGTGGGGGTGGGGGGAGCCTCCTGCCGTGACGTGTGGGGGGGGGACGACACCCTCGAGCGTGGGCAGCCGTCCGCTCAGCCCGGCCGGGCCCGGGAGGCAGCGAAGGGGCAGTGGACGGGCCGAGCAGGAAGACCAGGGAGCCGGTCAGGCCCGGTCCGGCCATCGCCCGGCCGCTGGACCGCTCCCCGCCGGCGCAGGGGCCGCCGAGTCCTTCCTCCGGCCCCGGCCACTCAGGGACAACCTCGTGGCTCCCGCCCGAGTGGCCTCCTCCAGTGACCCCGACCCCGGGCTCCGTGCCCGCTCCAGCCAGGCCGGGCGACTGTCCAGGGCCGCGACGGCCTCACGGTCCCTCGGGTATGAGGTCACAGGCCCCGAGGGGATGCCGTGGGGTGACCCCCCGTCGCGTGTCCCCCTGTGAGGGGCTGTTTGACAAGACCCTGGGCCCCAGGGAGTCTCATGGGTGGAGGGCACTTCGGGGTGAAGGAAACACGGATGAAACTTTTTTTTTTGCTGTTTTCTTAATCCTCACGGGAGGGTATTTTTCTTTTCTGTTTTCTGTGGTTTTTTTTAAAAATGTATTTTATTGATTTTTTACAGAGAGGAAGGGAGAGGGATGAAGAGTTAGAAACATCCATCAGCTGCCTCCTGCACGCCCCCCACTGGGGATGTGTCCGCAACCAAGGTACATGCCCTTGACCGGAATCGAACCCGGGACCCTTCAGTCCTCAGGCCGATGCACTATCCACTGAACCACACCGGTCAGGGCTCCTTTTCTGTTTTAAATGAAGCTTTTAATAGAATTTTATTGATTTCAGAGAGGAAGGGAGAGGGAGAGGGAGAGAGAGAGAGAGAGAGAGAGAGAAACATCCAGGATGAGAAGAAATCATGGATCGGCTGCCTCCTGCACGCCCCCTCCTGGGGACGGAGCCCACAACCCGGGCCAGTGCCCTGATCGGGAATCGAACCCTGACCTCCTGATTCCTAGGTGGACGCTCAATTACGGAGGCATGCCAGCCGGGTAGGATATGTTTCCACTGATTTTTTATTTTATTTATTTATTTAAAAAATATATTTTATTGATTTTTACAGAGAGGAAGGGAGAGGGAGAGAGAGTTAGAAACATCAATGAGAGAGAAACATCGATCAGCTGCCTCCTGCATGCCCCCCACTGGGGATGTGCCCGCAACCAAGGTACATGCCCTTGACCGGAATCGAACCTGGGACCCTTCCGTCCGCAGGCCGATGCTCTATCCACTGAGCCACACCGGCTAGAGCCATTGATTAATTTTTTTAGAGAGTGGAAGAAACAGAGAGAGAGAGAGAAACATCGATGGGTCGCCTCCCACACAGCCCCCGACCAGGGCCCGGGATCGAACCTGCTACCGAGGGATGTGCCCTTGACCGGAATCGAACCCGGGACCCTTCCGTCCGCGGGCCGACGCTCTATCCACGGAGCCACACGGGCCGGGGCTGGGTGACACTTTTATGTCAAACACAGACGTGGTCTGAGGACCAGAGGCATCGGCCCCGCCCCGGAGCTGGTTAGGAAAACGCAACCTTGGCCCTGACCGGGTGGCTAGGTGGTTAGAAAGTTGGCCCTCAGGCCTGAGGCCACGTATCTGGGCTGCGGGCTTGATCTCCCAGCCCCGCCGGGGCACGTGCGGGAGGCAACTAATCAATGTGTGTGTATGTGTGTGTGTGTGTGCGTGTGTGTGTCTGTCTGCCTGCCTCCCTCTTTCTGTCTCTCACCCTCCCTTCTGCTCTCTCTAAAAAAATCGATGGACCTGCCGAAACCGGTTTGACTCAGTGGATAGAGCGTCGGCCTGCGGACTGAAGGGTCCCGGGTTCGATTCCGGTTAAGGGCATGTACCTTGGTTGTGGGCACATCCCCAGTGGTGGGTGTGCAGGAGGCAGCTGATCGATGTTTCTCTCTCATCGATGTTTCTAACTCTCTATGCCTCTCCCTTTCTCTCTGTAAACAATCAATAAAATATATTTTTTTTTAAAATCGATGGACCTAAGAAACTAGAAACACCCATCAGAAAGGATATATGCACCCCTATGTTCACAGCAGCACAATGTACAACAGCTAAGATTTGGAAACAGCCTAGGTGCCCGTCAGCAGATGACTGGATCAGAAAACTATGGTACATCTACACAATGGAATACTATGCTGCCATAAAAAAAAAGGAATTATTACCATTTGTAGGCACCTGGATGGAACTGGAGAACATGATGCTGAGTGAAATAAGCCAGTCAATGAAAGAAAAATACCACATGATCCCACTCATTTGGGGATAATGAAAAACATTATAAACTGATGAACAAAAAGATAGATACAGAGGCAGTAAAGCATCAAACAGACTATCCAATTACAGCGGGAAGGTTAGGGAGAGGCGGGGGAAATAAGAGATCAACCGAAGGACTTGTATGCATGCATAGAAAAGTAACCAACGGATGCAAAACATTGGGGGGCGAGGGCATGTATGGGAGTGGGGTGGGGGGGCAATGGTAAGATATGTACACATATAACACCTTAATTTAAAAAAATGTAAAAAATAATAATAATAAAAAAAAATAAAGGAAGAAAAAAAAATCGATGGAAAAAACACCCTCGGACGAGGATGAACAAAAAGAAACAAACAGGAACCACACCCGTGGGGCTCCCCGACCGACCTCCTGAACCCGAGCGGGCGTTTTCACACGATCCATCCCCACGTGGGGCTTCCTTGGAAGTTAAAAACCTGGAAGTGACGCGTCGGAGGACCATGCAGCGAGAGGCCGCAGCCAGACGAGGAGGGGAGAGAGAAAAAGTATGGAAAAAAGCAGACGCGGCCCGGCCGGCGTGGCTCGGGCGGGGGGGGGGGGGGGGAGCGTCGACCTAGGAACCAGGAGGTCAGGGTTCGATTCCCGGTCAAGGGCACAGGCCCGGGTGGCGGGCTGGATCCCCAGGAGGGGGGCGTGCAGGAGGCAGCCGATCGATGATGCTCTCTCCTCATGGATGTTTCTCTCTCGCTCCCTCTCCCTTCCTCTCTGAGATCAATTTAAATATATTTAAAAAATAGCCCTGGTCGGTGTGGCTCAGTGGATAGAGCGTCGGCCTGCGGACTGAAGGGTCCCGGGTTCGATTCTGGTCAAGGGCATGGACCTTGGTTGCGGGCACATCCCCAGTGGGGGGTGTGCAGGAGGCAGCGGATGGATGTTTCTCTCTCATCGATGTTTCTAACTCTCTATCCCTCTCCTTCCTCTCTGTAAAATATCAATAAAATATATTAAAAAAATAAAAAATCAATGGAAAAATATCATTAGGGGAGGATTAAAAAAATAAAATAAAATAAAAATAAAACGAAAAAGCAGACGGAAGGGCTGTCAAGCACGGCCGACCGGCCACGGAACGCAGGGGCGGGCGGGTGAGTGCGGCCCCGAGCAGCCTTCCGGAGCCCCCCACGCGGCTCGCTGACTCGCAGGGCAGTGAGGAAACTGAGGCAGAGGGAGGCGACGCGTGGAGCCCCCCAGAGGGGCAGGGTCCCTGTGCCCAGCCCGCCTGTCCCCCCTTCCTGCTGCCCCCCCATGCTTCCCCTGCTCCACCCGAGGCAACGGCCCCCTTCACCTACCCTGTCCCCCCCCCCCGCCCGCCCGCCCCCCTGATGCTTCCCCTGCTCCACCCGAGGCAGCGGCCCCCCTCACCTACCTGTCCCCCTCTCACCCGCCCGCCCCCCTGATGCTCCCCCTGCTCCACCCGAGGCAGCGGCCCCCCTCACCTACCCTGTCCCCCCGCCCGCCCGCCCCCCTGATGCTCCCCCTGCTCCACCCGAGGCAGCGGCCCCCCTCACCTACCTGTCCCCCTCTCACCCGCCCGCCCCCCTGATGCTCCCCCTGCTCCACCCGAGGCAGCGGCCCCCCTCACCTACCCTGTCCCCCCGCCCGCCCGCCCCCCTGATGCTCCCCCTGCTCCACCCGAGGCAGCGGCCCCCCTCACCTACCCTGTCCCCCCCCCCCGCCCGCCCGCCCCCCCCGATGCTCCCCCTGCTCCACCCGAGGCAGCGGCCCCCCCTCACCTACCCTGTCCCCCCCCTGCCCCCCCGATGCTCCCCCTGCTCCACCCGAGGCAGCGGCCCCCCTCACCTACCCTGTCCCCCCGCCGCCCGCCCGCCCCCCCCATGCTCCCCCTGCTCCACCCGAGGCAGCGGCCCCCCTCACCTACCCTGTCCCCCCCCCTCCCGCCCGCCCCCCTGATGCTCCCCCTGCTCCACCCGAGGCAGCGGCCCCCCTCACCTACCCTGTCCCCCCCCCTCCCGCCCGCCCCCCTGATGCTCCCCTGCTCCACCTGAGGCAGCGGCCCCCCCTCACCTACCCTGTCCCCCCTCCCGCCCGCCCGCCCCCCTGATGCTCCCCCTGCTCCACCCGAGGCAGCGGCCCCCCCACCTACCCGGAGCTCCGGCATCTGGATGATGAGGCTCATGGGCACGTGGACGATGGGGCTCTTCCTGTAGTCCATGGGCACCAGGTTGGGGGCCAGCTCGTAGAACCGTGCGTGCAGCCTGCGGGGGGGAGGGGAGAGGGGGCGCTGCAGGGGGGGGACCCAGTCCCCAGGCCCCGCACGGGCCCCCGGTGGTTTCGCAATAGAAACTCAAAAGCTTTAAAAGTCTATCCCTCGCCTGACCGGTGTGGCTCAGTGGATAGAGCGTCGGCCTGCGGACGGAAGGGTCCCGGGTTCGATTCCGGTCGGGGGTGTGTACCTTGGTTGCGGGCACATCCCCAGTGGGAGGTGTGCAGGAGGCAGCTGATGGATGTTTCTCTCTCATCGTGTTTCTAACTCTCTCTCCCTCTCTCTTCCTCTCTGTAAAAAACCAATAAAATATATTATAAAAAAAAAATCAATGGGAAAATATCCTCGGTGGAGGATTTGAAAAAAAAAGGGGTGTGTGCGTGTGTGACATCTGTAATACTTTCAACAATAAAAGATAAAAATTTTTAAAAAATATTTTATTGATTTTTTACAGAGAGGAAGGGAGAGGGATAGAGAGTTAGAAACATCGATGAGAGAGAAACATCCATCAGCTGCCTCCTGCACACCTCCCACTGGGGATGTGCCCGCAACCAAGGTACATGCCCTTGACCGGAATCGAACCCGGGACCCTTCAGTCCGCAGGCCCATGCTCTATCCACTGAGCCACACCGGCCAGGGCAAAAAGATAAAATTTTAAAAATGAAAAGTTTGGAAAACATAAGCGACGATAAAGTCACCCCCAGGCAAAGACCCCGGGCTGCTTGCCGGGGTGGGAGTGGGGGGCCCTGTGTGTGCCGGCTGATGATGGGGTGCAGCCTCACTGGGGGGCGCTGAGCTCTGGCCTATAGGAACAAAGGTGGCTTGATGGGGGGCTGCCCACTTGGGGTCAGTGGGGGAGGAAGGGCTGTGGCCAGGGAGCAACCAGATCCAGCTGGCGGTGGGGTGGGGGAGGGGAGGGGGGAGCCGGCCGATGATGGTTATCTGGGGGCCTGACGCAGGATCACTGAGCTGGGCCCCAGGCTGCAAAGGAAACCTGCAGCTCACCTTTCCTTCCTGCCGCCTGGTCAGTGCTCAGTGCAGCTCAGACCCCCTCTGGGTCGGGTGGGAGGGGTGGAGGGAGGCTGGGAGGGGGGGAGGGAGGTAGGAGGGGGTGGAGGGAGGCTGGGAGGGGGTGGAGGGTGGTGGGTGGGGGTGGAGGGGTGGAGGGAGGCGGGAGAGGGTGGAGGGAGGCTGGGAGGGGGTGGAGGGAGGCTGGGAGGGGTGGAGGGAGGCTGGGAGGAGTGGAGGGAGGTGGGAGGGAGGTGTATTTAAAAAAATAAAAATAGCCCTGGCCTGTGTGGCTCAGTGGATAGAGCATCAGCCTACGGACTGAAGGGTCCCGGGTTCGATTCCGGTCAAGGGCACATGCCTGGGTAGCGGGCTCGGTCCCCAGTGGGGGGCGTGCAGGAGGCAGCCGATCCATGATTCTCTCTCATCATGGATGTTTCTCTCTCTCTTTCCCTCTCCCTTCCTCTCTGAGATCGATAAAGATATATTTAAAAAAATAAAACAAAAATAAAATAAAATAAAAATAGCCCTGGCCGGTGTTGCTCAGTGGATAGAGCCGTGGTCGGCAAACCGCGGCTCGCGAGCCAAATGCGGCTCTTTGGCCCCTTGAGTGTGGCTCTTCCACAAAATACCACGGCCTGGGCGAGGCTATTTTGAAGAAATGGCGTTAGAAGAAGTTTAAGTTTAAAAAATGTGGCTCTCCAAAGAAATGTCAATCGTTGTCCTGTTGATATTTGGCTCTGGGGACGAATGAGTTTGCCGACCGCTGGGATAGAGCGTCAGCCTGCGGACGGAAGGGTCCCGGGTTCGATTCTGGTCAAGGGCACGGACCTTGGTGGCAGGCTCCTCCCCGGCCCGGGCCCTGGTTGGACGGGGCGCGTGCAGGAGGCAACCCATCGCTGTGTCTCTCTCCCATCGATGTTTCTCTCTTTCCCTCTCTCTTCCACTCTCTCTAAAAATCAATGGGAAAATAATCCTCGGCGAGGATTGAAAAAATAAAATAACAACCTGGGCATGTCCCTGGTTCGATTCCGGTCAAGGGCATGTACCTTGGTTACGTGCACAAACAGAAAGGTGGGTGGGGCCGAGGGAGGTGGGAGGGGGTGGAGGGAGGCAGGAGGAGGTGGGAGGGTGGTGAGAGGGGGTGCAGGTGGAGGGAAGTGGGAGGCGGGAGGGGGTGAGGGTGGAGGGGGTGGGAGGGGGTGAGGGTGGAGGGTGGTGGGTGGGGGTGGAGGGAGGCGGTTGAGGGTGGAGGAGGAGGGTGGTGAGAGGGGGTGGAGGAGGAGGGGGTGGAGGGAGGCAGGAGGAGGAGGAGGGTGGGAGGGGGTGAGGGTGGAGGGAGGCAGGAGGGGGTGGGAGGGTGGTGAGAGGGGGTGGAGGAGGAGGGTGGTGAGGGGGGTGGAGGAGGAGGGTGGTGAGAGGGGGTGGAGGTGGAGGGGGGTGGGAGGGGGTGGGAGGGTGGAGGGAGGCAGGAGGGGTGGCAGCCCTGAGTGGCCCCTGGGAGCAGGTCTGAGGCCTCTGGGTCTGGGACCCATTTATCAAACTCCACACCCAGCTGTTCCTGCCTCTCAGCAATGCTCTGAGGGTGGATCACGGTCCCCATTTTATTTTATTTTTTAAATACATTTTTATTGATGTCAGAGAAGAAGGGAGAGGGAGAGAGAGAGATAGAAACATCAATGATGAGAATCACTGATCGGCTGCCTCCTGCACGCCCCCCACTGGGGATGGAGCCTGCCACCCGGGCCTGTGCCCTGACCGGAATCGAACCCTGACCTCCTGGTTCCTAGGTCGACGCTCAGCCACGGAGCCACGCGGCCGGGCCTGGTCCCCGAAGCATCGGAGGCTCAGATCTCACCCAAGGCCCCGAGCTGGGAGACGGGAGCAGAGCCCAGGAGACAATGCCAAGGCCTTGGCCCCCGCCCTGCCTTCCGAGGAGGTGGACGTGGGGGGCCCGTGCCCGCCTCCAGGGAACGTGATCCTTCCTGGGCCCCTGCGGCACCGCGTGCCACCCGATCCCTCCCGCCGGGGCCGGGTTTCCTGGCATTCGGTGCCTCCCGCTCGCCGTCTGGTCCCGGGGCTCTGAGGCTCCCTCCCCTTCATCTCTCCTGTTCTAGGCCCAGCCTCCCCACCCCCACAGAAAGCGGGATCGAGCCCACAACCCGGACATGTGCCCTTTGACCGGAATCGAACCCGGGACCCTTCTGTCCGCAGGCCACACCGGCCAGGGCCGGGGTGGGAAGTTCTTGGGTTCACGCCACACTTGGCTTCCGACAGTGACAGGCCCTCCCCCGCGCGGCTCAGGGCTCAGGCTGTGTGACCGACCAGCCCACACGGGGTCCCAGGCCCTGCCCCCCTCGGTCCCGGGTCCGAGGGGTGAGCGGAAGCCACACTCACTTGAGGATGTCCTTCTTATTGAAGAAGGTGCAGTCCTGTAGAGAAAACACACACACGGTCAATTGAGTATTCCTGGCATCCCCTTCCTCAGGACCCCCACCCCCACCACGACGGCCCGGACAGCGCTGGGGCCCGAAGAGTCAGACCCCCCAGCCCACTGGGGCTCGCAGCCTAGCGGGTCCGCGGACCTCCTCCTGACCCAGGGGCCTGCGTGCAGGACGAGGGCTGTGCGGGAGAGCGTGGAGGGGCGGAGGGGGGTGCCGCGGGTCTGAGGGGCCGGAGGGGCGCCCTGTGGGATCGGAGGGGCAGCGGCTGGGACACAGCTCAGGCGTGGGGACGAATGGGGCCACCCCCACAGCGCAGCCCCTGAGCAGGGAGCCTGGGGGAGCTGGGTGTCTGAGGGGCAAGCTGGGTGTCTGAGGGGCAAGCTGGGTGTCTGAGGGGCAAGCTGGGTGTCTGAGGGGCAGCTGGGTGTCTGAGGGGCAGCTGGGTGTCTGAGGGGCAGCTGGGTGTCTGAGGGGCAAGCTGGGTGTCTGAGGGGCAAGCTGGGTGTCTGAGGGGCAGCTGGGTGTCTGAGGGGCAAGCTGGGTGTCTGAGGGGCAGCTGAAACCACAGGAATCCACAAGGTCACACTGGGAAGGTGACAGGGAGGAACTGGTGGCAACTGGACAGGAGAAGGGCACCCACTATTTTCTTTTTTAAAAAAATATATTTTATTGCTTTTTTTTACAGAGAGGAAGGGAGAGGGATAGAGAGCTAGAAACATCGATGAGAGAGAAACGTCGATCAGCTGCCTCCTGCACACCTCCCACTGGGGATGTGCCCGCAACCAAGGTCCATGCCCTTGACCGGAATCGAACCCGGGACCTTCAGTCCACAGGCCGACGCTCTATCCACTGAGCCACACCGGTTAGGGCACATCCACTATTTTCTTAATTTTTTTTTTTTTTGTTAATCCTCACCGAGGATATTTTCCCATTGATTCTTAGAGAGAATGGAAGAGAGAGAGGGAGAGGCAGAGAGAAACATCGATGGGAGAGAGACACATCGATGGGTTGCCTCCTGCACACGCCCCAACCAGGGCCCGGGCCGGGGAGGAGCCTGCCACTGAGGTCTGTGTCCTTGACCGGAATCGAACCCGGGACCCTTCGGTCCGCAGGCCGACGCTCTATCCACTGAGCCACACCGGCCGGGGCGACAGCGGTTTTAAAAGCCACCCAGGTGCTTGCTAAGTGCGGCCCAAGCGGAGGAGCAGGCCACACTGTCCGTGATCACCAGGGGCCTGGTCGGAGGGGCATCTGAATATCCAATGTTGCTTAATCCCTGCCCCCCTCCCCCCACCCCTCCCCCCCCCACCCCCCGCAGCCTGTGGGGGCAGGCACTGTCTCCCCAGTTACAGATGGGAAAAGGGAGGTTCCGCAAACAGCCACTCCTTGTCCAGGGAAAAAGCCGGGGGCGTGGTGATGCTTATGGTTTCTGTTGAAAGGACGAGAAAGGAGACCCGGCCGGCGTGGCTCAGGGGCTGAGCGTCCACCTAGGAACCAGGAGGTCACGGTTCGATGCCCGGGTGGCGGGCTCGATCCCCAGTGTGGGGGCGTGCAGGAGGCAGCCGATCCATGATTCTCTCTCATCACGGATGCTTCTATCTCTCTCTCCCTCTCCCTTTCTCTCTGAAATCAATAAAAATATATATTAAAAAAAAAAAAAAAAGGAAGAGAAAGAAGGGAGAGAAGGGGCAGGTAGGAAGGGGCGGGTGAGAAAAGGAAGGGATTGTGGCAGACGGGGTGGGAGGCTGGAGGGGCCGCCGGGAGGGGTGGGCAAGGGAGTAGGGAGGTAGCCTTTTAGCTTCATGAGACTTGGGAGGCCTGGCCAGGGCCCGGGCCGGGGTCACAGAGCAGGGATCCCCGGGGAGGGGGACGGGGGGGCGGGAGCTGAGTTACAAGACTTTTTCTTCCCAGAACGGGTGGTGGCCGGACATCAGAGGTGGAACCCCCATGGTCGGCAAGCCTGGGGTCTGGGGGAGGCAGCCAGCAAGATTTCATTCATTCATTCATTTATTTTAAAGTCCTTTTTAAAACATGTATTTTTTTTATTGATCTCAGAGACGAAGGGAGAGGGAGAGAGAGAGAAACATCCATGATGAGAGAGAGCCATGGATCGGCTGCCTCCTGCACGCCCCCCACCGGGGATCCAGCCCACAACCCCGGCCTGTGCCTTTGACCGGGAATCGAACTGTGACCTCCTGGTTCGTAATTCGACGCTCAACCCCTGAGCCACGCCGGCCGGGCCAGCCATGTTTTAGAGCCGTGGTGGGCAAACGGCGGCTCGCGAGCCCCATGCGGCTCTTTGGCCCCTTGAGTGTGGCTCTTCCACAAAATACCACGGCCTGGGGCGAGTCTATTCTGAAGAAGTGGCGTTAGAAGAAGTTTAAGTTTTAAAAAAATGTGGCTCTCCAAAGACATGTCCGTCGTTGTCCTGTCGATATTGGGCTCCGTGGACGGATGAGTTTGCCGACCGCTGCTGTAGGGTGTGAGGGGTCTGGGGCTGGATTTGGAAAGAAGCCTGAACCTGAGGGATCACGGGCACCGGGGGACTGGGAGGGGGACAGGAAACCCTCACAGTGACCCCCACTTGTGGAGGGAGCGGCTACAATGTGGGGTCACCCAGGGACCCCCTGGCTGGCCCGTGGCCGGCTGGAGAGTCCGAGGGAGGGACACGGGAGGCTCAGGTTTCCCGGCTCTCATTTCTCGGGTCGGCGGGGTCCAGCCAACACAGGGACTGGCTCCAAAGGGTAACCCAACGCCAGGCCGGTCTGAGCGGGAACCCGGGCTCTCCCCCGCCCCCCCCCCCACCCACGGGGCCACTCTTCACCCCTCAGCATGGCCTGCCTGCTCACCGGTGCCCATCGGTGCCACGTCTAAGCACCCTCCACCCGGAACGCCTTCCCCACAGGCCTCCCACTCCCACGGGTGCCCCCACTAGAGGCGAGGTGTGTCATTCCAGAAGGACCACCCACAGCCCCCACCCCCAACAAAAAGAGTGATTCCCATCCCGTGGGAGCCCCACCAGGCAGGGTCCCTGAATGGCTCCGCAGCCTCAGTTTACCCATCTGTGACATGGGCCCAGTCACCCACCAGACTGTGATCAAAGGCCTGGGACACAGCAGGTGCTGCATGAATGTGGGTCCCCCATTCCTTGTCAGGGCCTGGGGGAGGGGGGAGCTGGGAAATCTGTTCTTCACACGGGGGGGCTCCCGGGAGGAGGGGCCAGGGCCGCCCCAGGCAGAGGACCCACATTTCAAACCCCCAAGCCCCACACGGAAATACATATTCCCGACGATGAGGGCTGGCGGCGGTGGAGACCCTGCTGGCGTCATGTCCCCACAGCTCAGGGCACGCAGGTGACACCCCAGTCAGGTCGGGAGGAGGCCCCTGGAGGGGGAGGCACCCCAGAGCATGGGCATCTGCAGCATGGGCAGGTTTTGCATGGGTGGGAGGGTCCTGGGGCGCCCCCAGCCCCCGAGGGAGGGGACCTGAAGGTCTAAGGGGCCGACAGGGGGGGGACCCTGGCAGGCTGGCACCTGCCTGGCCTTCTCGCTCCATCATTTCCACGCTGGGCCAGGGGAAGGGCCCCAGGAGAAGCAAGACTCCCCAACGCACCACCTCCATCGGGGGGCCGCTGTCCCTGCCTCCCCACCCAGGCAGGACCCCGCTCGGCTCCACTTTGGAGGCTCCGAGGAGTCCCGGCCCTTCCAAGGTCACGCCTGGGGCGAAGGCAGAGGCCGGGGCGGGGGGGGGGGGGACCGGAGGGGACCGGCGGCGACGGGCAGGCGAGGGCAGCGGCGCGGGCTCACCTGGTAGTTGTCCAGCTGCTCCTCCGTGAAGATGGTCTGCTTGTTCCCCATGGTGCGCGGCCACCGGGCGCCGCCTCCCTCCGCGGCCGCCCGGCTCCTGGCGCATCCCGCCGCGCCGTCCCCTGGAGGGGCGTGGCCGGCCGAGGGGCGGGGCGTGTCTGGAGGACGGGCGGGGCCAGGTGGCGGGAGGGGCGGGGCTTAGCAGCAGGGCGTGGCCGGAGGGCGGGTGGAGTCCGGCGAAGGGGCGGAGCCTGCTGGCGAGTGGGAGGGGTCAAACTGCAGGGCGGGGTCTGTCGCGGGGCGTGGCCTCAGGGCGGGGCACGGTCTGAGGACAGACGAGGTCAAATGAGGGGCGGGGTCGGACGCGGGGCGTGGCCTCTGGCGCGGATCACGATATGGGCGTGGCCTTAGGGTGGGGCGTGGTCTGAGGTCGGGGCGGAAGGAGGGCTCCGCCTGGGGAGTCGACCGCCGGAAGAGGGCGCTGCTGGCAGGTCCGGCGCCGGCTCTGCGCAGGAGTGGGCGGGGCGAACCCGGCACTTCCGGGCGGGGGTGTCTGCGGGGCTGGTGTACACACTTTCGAGAGGTGCAGGGGGACAAGTTGGGGGACCTGGCGCCCCTGGCCATGCGGCGGGGGGAGCCCTGACCTGTGGGCGCAACCCAGGGCAGGCCCTTCTCCGGTCCCTCGTGAAGAAGGAAGGGTCAGTGCAGTTGACTCCTGAGGGGCCCCCCCACACTTGACACCATTTATTTTTTATTATTATTATTTTTAAAAAATTTTTATTGATTTCAGAGAGGAAGGGAGAAGGAGAGGGGGAGATAGAAACATCCATGATGAGAGAGAATCATGGATCAGCTTCCTCCTGCACGCCCCCACTGGGGATCGAGCCCGCAACCCGGGCATGTACCCTTGGTGGGAATTGAACCCGGGACCCTTCAGTCCACAGGTCGACGCTCTATCCACCGAGCCACACCGGGCAGGGCTAGACTGGACACCATTTAAAGGGCTTACTGTGTCCGGAGACTTACTGTGACAAAGGCCAGGGCGATTTCTGTGGCTTTTAAGCAAATGACATCACCGCCTCGTGCCTCTTGGGGGTCAGCCCACGTGTTCTTTCTCACCGGGGGACAGCCACTCTTGCCGCCTTAGCGCCACCTCGCAGATGAGTTCACTGCTCAGTGCAGTACCTTTGCCCAGGGTCCCACAGCCCATTCCTATTCAAGAACTGCCTATCATGGTGGGAAGATTTAACCGTCTTGTTGCCCAGTCCATAGAGTCCCACTCCAGCCTGCACTCCTTAGTTCCCCAAGCCTGTCATTCCTACTTCCCCATGAAGTCATCTTTGTCCTTCTACCCTATACACCGAGTGGCCAGATGATGATCTCTGAACGCGTAATCATCTGGCCACTCAGTGTCTATCCTATAGAATAAAAGGCTAATATGCAAATGGTCCCCTCGACCAGGAGTTCGACCAGCAGGCAGGCCGGCCGACCGCCCATGTCCCCTCCCCCTGGCCAGGCTGGCCAGATCCTACCCATGCACGAATTCATACACCGGGCCTCTGATATATATAAATATGTACACACACACACACAGTGGCCAGATTATTATGCGTTCAGAGATCATCATCATCTGGCCACTCCGTGTGTAAGCAGCTGGCTTAGGGGGGGTTGCAGAGCAGATTTTTGCGGATCACCCCTCCCCCGCCACCAGCAAGATTGGAATAAATGCTCACATAGGATTCAACCCCGTCTCTGCTGAATTGGCTCAAGGAGTGGCAGGCAGCCCGGACCCACTGGTTGTCCGTTTACAGCTGTGACTCAAAGGTCACCTCCCCGCCCTTCGTTTATATCGGACATGTCCGGGTAAGGGCCTCAGTCACGGGAAAGAGGGGTCAGGGTGTGTGACCAGGAATCCAGAAATGGTGCAGTTTTAGAGCAGAGACAGGCCTCTGGAAGACTCCCCCCGTCTGCACCTCCCCGTTTCTCCCGCGTTGGTAGGAGAAATCGAAACCTCTCCAAACCACACACAATTGCTTTTACACAAGGACTCCTTCTTCCCACCTGCGATTCCACACGCCTGTGAACAGGCCGGCCTTGTGTGCAGAGCCTGCTCTGGCACATTCTTTTCCAATTGCTAACCTCTGTTCACGTGCATTCCAAGCCGTCCAGGTAGAAAAGCCAGAATTTCTGCTGAGGACCTGAGTTTTCAGTTCTGGGAGTCCCTCCTCCCACAGGTGAGAAATAGAAGCGCCAACCTGACTAGACAATTCCCACAAAAACACCTCTTTTTAAAATATATATATATTTTATTGATTTTTCACAGAGAGGGAGAGAGAGGGATAGAGAGTTAGAAACATCCATCAGCTGCCTCCTGCACACCTCCCACTGGGGATGTGCCCGCAACCAAGGTACATGCCCTTGATCGGAATCGAACCTGGGACCCTTCAGTCCGCAGGCCGACGCTCTATCCACTGAGCCACACCGGTTAGGGACACAAACCCTTTTTATTTTTAATTTTTTATTTTTATTGATTTCAGAGAGGAAGGGAGAAGGAGAGGGAGAGATAGAAACATCAATGATGAGAATCACTGATTATCGGCTGTCTCCTGCATGCCTCCCACTGGGGATCGAGCCAGCAACCCTGGCATGTGCCCTTGACCGGAATCGAACCCAGGACCCTTCAGTCCGAAGGCCAACACGAGTCTATCCACTGAGCCAAACCGGCTAGGCCAGTGGTCGGCAAACTGTGGCTCGCGGGCCCGCTCTGTTGACTAATGAGTTTGCCGACCACTGACCTAGACTCTGGATTCCAATAATCACAGGCTGTTGTTGTTCCTTGTGATTAAGCCCCTATCCCAGTGGTCGGCAAACTCATTAGCCAACAGAGCGGCAAACCGCGGCTCTCGAGCCGCATGTGGCTCGCGAGCCGCAGTTTGCCGACCACTGGCCTAGCCGGTTTGGCTCAGTGGATACAGTGTTGGCCTTTGGACTGAAGGGTCCTGGGTTCGATTCGCATGTGTCTCGCGAGCCGCAGTTTGCCGACCACTGGGCTAGGGCAACAAACCCCTTTTGATGGCTATTGCCCTGAAAGAGGCCCGCCCTCTCTCTTGAACGGATGCAACAACGCTGTGAGGACCAAGGGGTACAGTTGCCATGTTACCGATGAGGAACCCTGGGCTCAGAGAGGCAAAGTGATTTGCCCAGCGCCACCCAGCTGGGAAGCAGCAAAGCAAGGCTCCATCGCATTCTCTGATTCCCAATCACGTCACGCTCGGTGGCTCCCAGGTGTCGGCTGTAGTCCCTGAAAAAGAAAGCGTGTCTATTTGCTTGCAAGAAGGGCGGGCGGAGGGAAGAGAAGCTTGGATGATATGCTCCGTGCCCATTTACTGGAAGTTATTCCACCAACGCCTCTTTAAAAAAAAAAAAATATATATATATATATATATATATATTTTATTGATTTTTTACAGAGAGGAAGGGAGAGGGATAGAGAGAAACATCGATGAGAGAGAAACACCGATCAGCTGCCTCTTGCACACCCCCCACTGGGGATGTGCCCGCAACCAAGGTACATGCCCTTGACCGGAATCGAACCCGGGACCCTTCAATCCCCAGGCCGACGCTCTATCCACTGAGCCACACCGGCTTCGGTACCACCAACGCCTCTTACGTCTATAGAGTTTGGTGTCCTGATCCCATTTCTCAGATGAAGCAGTCTCAGAAGGTCACACGGCCCCTAATAGGTGGATTTAGATCTGGGCCCCTGTGTAGGGCAGGGGGACCTGTGGTTACCTCTACAGGCATGGAGAATACAGCGCAGCACACAACAAAAGTCCTGCTCTCCTGGAATTTACTCCTCGGGGAGGAGACAAACAGCCAATAAATAAGTGAAATGTGAGAGGTGCTAAGGAGAAATAAAGCAGGGAAGGGGATAGACAGTAGGGAGGAGGTGCTGCTGTTTACTAGTAGAATAGTGGCCCCAGCCCTAGCCAGTGTGGCTCAGTGGATAGAGTGTCAGCCTGCGTACTGTTAGAGGTCCCGGGTTCGATTCTAGCCAAGGGCACATGCCCAGGCAGGTTGTGGGCTTGATCCCCTGTGGCGGGTGTGCCGGAGGCAGCCGATCCATGATTCTCTCAATCATCATTGATGTTTCTATCTCTCTCTCCCTTTCCCTTTCTCTCTGAAATAAATAAAAATATATATAAAAAATAAAATAAAATAGGGGCCCTAGCCTTTGGTTCAGTGGAAGGGTCCTGGGTTCGATTCTGGTCAAGGACACGTACCTCGGTTGCAGGCTTGATCCCCAGTAGGGGGGTGTGCAGGAGGCAACCCATCCATGTGTCTCTCTCACATCGATATTTCTCTGTCTCTCCCGCTCTCCAAAAATCAATGGAACCCCTAGCCAGTTTGGCTCAGTGGATAGAGCATCGGTCTGGGGACTGAAGGGTCCCAGGTTCGATTCCTGGTCAAGGGCACATGCCTGGATTGCTGGTTCGATCCCCAGTAGGGGGCGTGCTGAAGGCTGCCGATCCATGATTCTCTCTCATCATTGATGTTTCTCTCTCTCCCTCTCCCTCTCCCTTCCTCTCTGAAATCAATGAAAATATATTAAAAAAAATAAAAATCAATGGAAAAATATCCTCGGGTGAGGATTTAAAAAAAAAAAAAGGTTACAAAAAAAAAATTAAAAAAAGGAGCGATCAGCATGCGGAAGGCACAGCGCCAGGATCCTACCTCAATGGTGAGTCAATGAATGAAGGAGGAGTCGGGGCAGCCCGCGGGGACGCCCCGAACTGAACTGCGCAGCTTCCGGGTCGCCGCGGCGTACGTCACCGTGAGACGAGCCTGGCGATTGGCCAAGAGGAGGCGCGGAGCATCCCCAGGGGCGGGCTCGGGGGGGCGGGGCTTCCAGGGGGCGGGGCCCGGCGCGAGCTGGGCGACTGCGCACTCGAGGCGCCCGTGCTGTCGCCGCGGTGAGAGGAGAGACGCGATGGCGGGGCCCGCGTGGATGTCCAAGGTGAGCGCGGGGCGGCGGGCGGCGGCCGCGCGGGGCGGCGGGCCCGAGGCAGCGGGGGCTCCGTGGCGCGCGCGGCGTGTGGGCAACCCGCGCCCGGGATGGCCGCGCTGGAGGAGGGAGGGGATGCCCAGGGCGACGGAGGGAGGGGCGCGGCCCTGCTCCCGCCGGTCCCCCCCAGGCCGGAGCCCAGGTCCTGCGTCGAGCCGGACGGGCCGAGGCTGGGCCCGCTCCGCGCTGGCTGACGGCCGGGCCCCCGCGGTCCGCTGGGCGAGGCCGGGTCACCTCGCGGGCCGCGGGCGCTGGGCAGGCGAGGCGAGGTCCCGTGGGGGAACCCCGGGCCGCTTCCTGCCAGGTCTCCCTGCCCCCCAGCCCGGCTCTCCCGGGTCTGCCCCTGCGGCTGTGTCCCCTCCGAAGGGCGCCCTACACCTTGGAGTTGCCACCTGGACCCTCGGAGGGGGAAAAGCCAGCAGCTCCCCACCTTTTTTGGGGGGAGAACCCGCGACCTGGAGCTTGGGCGCTCCTGACAGCTGGGATGCCTGGGCTGGGCTGGGCTCCTGGGTGGCGCTCGCTAACCCTCGCCGTTAGAGGTCATCCTCAAGGTCACGCAGGAAGTCGGTGTCAGAAGGCGAGAGGATCCCAGGCTCCCCCGGCGTCTGGGGTGTTCCCAGTTCTCAGTCCCATTCTGCCTGCTCTGGGGCCAAGGTCACCCCCCAGATTACAGGCACCAGGAAGGTCAGGCCCTCCTCGGGTCTCCTGGGGCCGGGCACCAGCAGTCCCCTAGAAATCTGACCTGAAAAACTTCATTAAAAAATATATATATATATATGTGTGTGTGTGTATATATATATATATATATATGTATATATTTTATATTGAGTTTTTACAGAGAGGAAGGGAGAGGGAGAGAGAGCTAGAAACATCGATGAGAGAGAAACATCGATCAGCTGCCTCCTGCACACCTCCCACTGGGGATGTGCCCGCAACCAAGGTCCATGCCCTTGACCGGAATCGAACCCGGGACCCTTGAGTCCGCAGGCCGACGCTCTATCCACTGAGCCACACCGGTCAGGGCAAACTTCATTTTTTTTTCCTGTGGAATTTGATACTCTTTCTCCTTTGTGGTGAGTGTAAAGTGATGTCCACATGCCCTTATTTTTTAAAAAAATTTTTATTTCTTGGTGAAAAAAAAGCTCGACACTTGGAACGTAGGAGGCTTAGGTTTAAATCCTGGCACGGCCACGCATGGGCTGTGTGACCCCGAACCAATGACCGACCATCTCTGAGCCATCACAGAGCTGATTGAGGCTTCAATAAAAGATCGTGGCCCTCACCGGTGTGGCTCTGTGGATAGAGCGCCGGCCTGCGGACTCAAGGGTCCCGGGTTCGATTCCGGTCAAGGGCATGTACCTTGGTTGCGGGCACATCCCCAGTGGGAGGTGTGCAGGAGGCAGCTGATCGATGTTTCTCTCTCATCGATGTTTCTGACTCTCTATCCCTCTCCCTTTCTCTGTAAAAAATCAATAAAAAATATATATTTATAAAAAAAAAAAAGAGAGATCGTGGGGGTGCCCAGGCCCTGCCTACGGAAGGCGTGGGTATCCGCAGGTTTCTTTTGCGGTCGCCACGCAGACCACGGTCTGTCACGGTGTTACCGTGTGACCGCGTTAGACCTGCGTGTGTGTGTGTGTGACGGTAGCTGTCATGTCACACGTGTCACTAAGCAGAAGTCAATCCCTTAAGCGCGGAGCTTACACTTCATACCTGACGGCTGTGGCAGGCGGTGCAGGCGGCCTGCAGACGCGGGATCACGGAGGGACCACGGCTGGTCAAGTGCTGGTCGGCGTGTGTCGCCTTTGGCGTGGGTCTGCAGGAAAACACGCCACGCACGCGTGGATGCTGAGCGTGTGTTGGGTTGGGGAATCAGAAGACAGGGCTCCTCTCTGACCCGGACTTCCCCCGGTGACCTTTGACCGTCATTTGACCTCTGCGGGGCTAGTTTTTCCCCTTTAGGGATTGGAGCAGAAGGTGCCTCGGAGATGGGTCATTTGGGGAAGACCCAAATGTGTTTTTTTAAAAAATATGTTTTATAGATTTTTTTTTTTTTTTTTTTTTTTTTTTTACAGAGAGGAAGGGAGAGGGATAGAGAGTTAGAAACATCGATGAGAGAGAAACATCCATCAGCTGCCTCCTGCACACTCCCCACTGGGGATGTGCCCGCAACCAAGGTACATGCCCTTGACCGGAATCGAACCCCGGACCCTTCAGTCCGCAGGCCGACGCTCTATCCACTGAGCCACACCAGTCAGGCACCAAATGTTTGACCTGAAAACTTAGTTCTGTTCTGCCTTCGACATCTCTCGACAAACTTACGTCCATGAAATTGGCTCCAGCGTGTACAGAGCTTTAAGTCCTCAGAGCCGACGGTAACGCGAATGTGTAGGTTTCCGGATCTGAGGCAGCTTGCCACGTGGAACGGATACGTGAGAAAATATTGCTCGGAAGTTCCCGCTTTTTTTTTTTTAATCCTCACACAATATTTTTTCCCCATTGATTTTTAGAGAGAGTAGGAGAGGGAGAGACAGAGAGAAACACCGATGTGAGAGAGACACATCGATGGGTTGCCTCCTGCACGCCCCCGACCAGGGCCAGGAGCCTGCAACCGAGTTACGCACCCATGACCGGAATCGAACCCGGGACCCTTCCGTCGCAGGCCGACGCTCTACCCACTGAGCCAGATTGGCTAGGGCCATCTTTGCTTCTTAATACACGGGGTTTAATTCTGTGCATGACATTTCTTTGTTGATATTAATATAGGTCTCTCGGCTGCTGGGGGCATTCCACAACCCAAAACAGGTGACCAGAGGTTTTGCTGGTGGCGTGAGTATAATTATGTCTTTTATTTTTTTTCCTTTTAGAAGTTTCTCAAGAAAGATGCTCTAACACATCAAATAGCCCTTTACCTCCATTTCTTTAAAATTAGGGCAAATTGGGCCATACTTACACCGTATCTTAAAATGCTGGGCTAACGTGCAGAAACCTATTAGGTCGCATCTAAAAGAATTATATTACAGCCGGCCATGTCAGTCTGTCACACTGATATCTGAAGGAGCCTTGTTAAAAATAGATGGATTTCTCCCTTGAGCCTGTTCCTTCATTTCACAGCCTCCTTTTGTGAGACAGGTGGTTGTTTTTTTCCCAAACCCAGTGCGAGTGGAGAACACGTTGTTGAGAAGCTTCAAAACCTGCTTTGCATTTTTACGTTGTGAGCTTCCCTAAGAGCGGCAGGCGGGTCGCCACGCGGGGACGGACGCCTCGGACGTCTGTCAAGTCCGGAGGCGTCTGCTGTCCTTCGCTGGTGGATCCTCTGTCTCTCATGAGATCTGCTGCCTTTCCCGTCCCCGTCCCCGGCGCCAGAGTGCTGTGCCGTCAAAGGCGGACGCCGCAGTTTCAGAGCACGCTGAGCCTGTGGGTCACTGGCCTCCCAGGCGCGGGGGATTGAGCCTTCCTGCAGAATCCGGTTGGGTTTCCCCATTCCTCTGCTCCCAGATCACATCCTGGTCCATGAGGCATCTGTAAGACCACAGTACATTTTCCCACCGATTTACTTTCTTTTTTGAATATATTGATTTTAGAGAGCAAGGGAGAGGGAGAGATAGAAACATCCATGATGAGAGAGAATCATTGATCGGCTGCCTCCTGCACGTCCCCTACTGGGGATCGAGCCCACAACCCGAGCATGTGCCCTTGGCTGGAATCGAACCCGGGACCTTTCAGTCCGCAGGCCGACGCTCTATCCACTGAGCCACACCAGCCAGGGCCGGTTTACTCTCTGAACTGTGGCATAAAGCAGTTTTATTTTCGGTGGCCTGAGGACATTGATCGGACGTGTTGGGAGAACAGGAAGCAGTAGCCAGGGGTTGCGGGCTGTGGCTGCTCCTCGAGGCTGCGGGCAGCGAGGCGAGCATTTCAGACGCGTTGCTGGGAGCTAACGACGTGGCCGTTGCACTCTGCTGTTACTGAATTTCCAGCCTCTCCGTTAAAAAAAAATAAAAAAAATTAGCCTGGTGGGCGGGGGCTGTATCTGAAAGCAATATGAAGAGAAACGAATTTTGTTAAAAAGTATTCCTGATTTCAGAGAGGAAGGGAGAGAGAGAGGAAGATTGAAACATCAGTGATGAGAGAGAATCATTGATTGATTGTCTCCTGCACGCCCCCCACTAGGGATCGAGCCTGCAACCCAGGCATGTGCCCTTGGCTGGAATCGAACCTGGGACCCCTCCGTCCGCAGGCCGATGCTCCATCAACAGCCAACCAGGCCAGGGCTAGAAATGAATCTTATTTATTTTTTAAAATATATTTTATTGATTTTTTACAGAGAGAAAGGGAGAGGGATAGAGAGCTAGAAACATCGATGAGAGAGAAACATCGATCAGCTGCCTCCTGCACACTCCCCACTGGGGATGTGCCCGCAACCAAGGTACATGCCCTTGACCGGAATCGAACCCGGGACCCTTGAGTCCGCAGGCCGACGCTCTATCCACTGAGCCAACTCGGCCGGGGTAGACACGAATCTTTTAAAAGATTTCTGCAGTTTGTGCAGAACAGTGGAACCAGTCCCCTGCTCAGGGAGTGTCCCTGGGAGGCAGAAGTCCAGGGAAACTTGAGTCGGGGTTTTTTTTTTTTTTTTTTTTTTAAGTAGCAACAGGTGACGGGACCCGGGGAAGGCCAGGGAGCTTGTCTGGGCCAGACCTCCCGGTCGGGGAGAGTCCCCGCGTGACGACGGATCGTTTTCAGATGGAGAGAGAGGGTCAGCTGTTCTCTTAATGGATTTAAATCCCACGTCATGTTCCCTGACACGTTTGTATTTCTACGTTTGAAATGCTGGCTTCCTTTGTTTGAAGCCTTTGCATTAAATCGCTGACGCTACTTTACAAATACACGTGTCCCTCCGAAGGGTGTGATCACGGGAACTACTCCCACTGGTGACAAGTTTACTTCCGTGACGTTCCTCATGAAGGAGCCAGTTTTTAAAGGAACTCGGGAAGGCGGAGACCCTCTCTGACGTGGAGCCTCAGAGTGACAGGCAGACCCCGGGGGCGTTCCGAGTGCCGGGAAGTCTCACGGGTCGTTTTTTTTGTTTGTTTGTTTTTTTAAATATATTTTATTGATGTCAGAGAGGAAGGGAGAGGGAGAGAGAGATAGAAACATTCATGATGAGAGAGAATCATGGATCGGCCGCCTCCTGCACGCCCCCTACTGGGGATCGAGCCCGCAACCTGGGCATGTGCCCTGATTGGGAATCGAACCCGGGACCCTTCAGTCCACAGGCCGGCGCTCTATCCACTGGGCCACACCGGCCAGGGCTCCCGAGTAGTTTTAGTTTATTTTTGTTGCATCTAAAGAGCATCGTGGAGTTCCTTGCACAGCCTCTTGACTCCGGGGCAGAAATAGCGGGGTCTCTGGTGTCTCACCTCTGATGGCCCAGGGCCCAGGGCGAAGGTCTGTTTTCTTAACGGCCTTTGGGTCTTCTTGAGGCCCCGCCCCCCCCCCCCAAAGTGGGTTTGTCAACGATTTCTTTTTTAAACCTTCAAAAACCGATTCTTACTGACTCCTTGATGGTTTCTTTTTTTGATGGTGTCTTCCATTCAGGTTCAGACAGTGACTTTAATTCCAGGAGATGGCATTGGCCCGGAAATTTCCGCCTCCGTGATGAAGATTTTTGACGCCGCCAAAGTAAGTGGACTTTAAAAACCCCTTTCATTTGTAGACGAGCTTCTGAGCCAGGCGGACGGAGCCTGTGACCTCTCGGGACGAACTGTTCGCAGCTGTAGGACGTGGGGATGGTCTGTCGTGGATCTTCACAACTTGAACTTGAACGTCGGTGTTCGCTGCTGCGCTTGAAGCTGCCGCCCTGGCTTCCGTCCTGTGGGAGAGGATTCGTGGGTCTCTGACCCCTGCCCGGGCGGGAGGTCTCCCAGTCCTACTGTCTGCCGCCTCTTGCCTTCCTGCCCACGAGAATACAGTTGATAATTCTTTTTTTTTAAAATATACTTCATTGATTTTTTACAGAGAGGGAGGGAGAGGAATAGAGAGTTAGAAACATCGATGAGAGAGAAACATCGATCAGCTGCCTCCTGCACGCCCCCTACTGGGGATGTGCCCGCAACCAAGGTCCATGCCCTTGACCGGACTCGAACCTGGGACCCCTCAGTCCGCAGGCCGACGCTCTATCCACTGAGCCACACCGGCCAGGGCAGGTGGATGTTGTTAAGTCCTTTTGTTGTGGGAGGTAGGGAACTTGGACTTAGTTTGACCCGCTGCCCTGCGGCTGCTGTGTGTAGCTGCCCGCTGATAGGCTGTGAGATTCAGTCTGGATGGAGGTCCCTGTGCACGAGCACGTCTCGCTCCGACCTCACGCCTAGTCCACACCCCACACGGAGGGTGTGAGGGCAGGGAAGGATGATGCTAAGACGGTTACCTTCTTAGGTCACGTAACGCATCTTGCACTTTTCCCAAACAGCTTCCTGAGAGACGCCCAGGCCGTACAGTCCACCCCTTTAAAGCGTCCACTCCAGGGGGTTTTCGTACGTTCACGGAGTTGTGCAATCTTCACACCATCTAATTTTAGAACATTTCCATCGCCCGAAAAGAAACCCCATACTCATTAGCAGTCACCCCCCTCCCCCCGGCCCTCTCCCCCTCCCCCGGCCGGTCACCAGCCCACGCGACCACTCAGCTACTTGTCTCCACGGATTTGCCACCTCTGTAGGTCTCCCACGTGTAGGATCTGTTACGGGGTCCCCGTGGCTGGCCTGTGTCTCTCACAGTGTTCTCGGGCTCCGGCCTGGACCGGCTGTCCTCGGCATTCCCGTGAGCCATGCTGCTCCACTCCTGATGGCGTTCTAATTATAGCACGTGACGAGTGTGAGGGACGGGAGTGGGCAGGTGGCCGCTGGGCGTGGGACTGGAGCCCGCCCCGGGCCTGTGCCCTGAGCGGGAAGCGAACCGTGGCCTCCGGGTTCCCAGGTCCACGCTCCACCCTGAGCCACGCCGGCCGGGCCTGACGTCGCTTCCCGCAGGCCGGGCACTCCTGGGCCTTCGTGGAGTGTGCTCACCGGCCGCGTCCGGAGGGGCAGTGTGTTGGGAACTGGGGGGCGGCCGCTCACGCTCGTCTTTCCCGCTGCCCGCTCGGCGGCGTGGCCCGCAGGCGCCCATTCAGTGGGAGGAGCGGAGCGTCACTGCCATTCAGGGGCCCGGCGGGAAGTGGATGATCCCTCCGGAAGCCAAGGAGTCCATGGACAAGAACAAGATGGGCCTGAAAGGTAGGCGCACGCACGCGGGCGGAGGCGGGCGGGTGTGGGTGCGGGTGCGGGTGCTGCTCCCGCGGGCACGGTTTGGAAGTTCCGCATCGACGCTAAACAGAGCCGCCCGAGGCAGCGGCACACTCGGAGCGCGGGCCGCGTTGTTCACGGTGGGACCGGGTTTCCCAGTGGAAACGGCGCGTTTACTGGCTTGTGTCAAATGAGAGTACGTTTATCTGGACCAAGCCTTATCTTTCACCTACTTACTACATTTTTTAAAAATACATTTTTATTGATTTCAGAGAGGAAGGGAGAGGGAGAGATAGAAACATCCATGATGAGAGAATCCTGGATCAGCTGCCTCCTGCACGCCCCCCACTGGGAACCCACAACCCAGGTCCATGCCCTTGACCGGAATCGAACCCGCGACCCTTCAGTCCGCAGGCCGACGCTCTATCCACTGAGCCACGCCGGTCAGGGCCATTTTTATTATTTTAGTTAACACACGCTTAAGGTCACGATTCAAAACCTGGGCCCGAGACGGGCTTTTCGTCCAGACCATCGCGTGAGGAGCGCATCTCCGCCGCCTCCTGCCGGGGCCTGGGCAGTCCCTGCTCCCTCCGGCTCTTCAAAGAGAACTGGGTTTTCTCTCCGTTTCTAAGGGACCGACACAGAGCCGCGAGGGTTAGGTCACGCCACGCTCGGTCCTCCGTCAGGAGGTGCTCAGTGAACGTTCTAGAAAGCTTCCCTGTGGAGGGAGATGCCGTCCTTCCTCTGACTCTGTGGGACAGGTGGAGTCAGGTGGAACCGCATGCAAGGACCCCAGATGGGGCGGCGGGGGACAGCGGGAGGGGACGCGGGAGGGTTGCCCGGGTGACGGCTGGCGTGACTCGCCCCCGATGGAGAGGACGCCCCACTCGGAAGCTTGCAGGTGACTCGCTCGCTCTCGGGTGACTGTGCCCCGGTTCACGAAGCAGCATGTCCGCCGTGTCGCACGGCCACTGGGCACGGGGCCCTGAGTACAGTTCGGAGGGGAGACTTAAACAACCTGGGATTTCTTCTTCTTCTTTTTAAATATTTTTATTGATTTCAGAGAGGAAGGGAGAGGGAGAGAGAGAAACATCCATGATGAGAGAGAATCACGGATCGGCCGCCTCCTGCACACCCCCCACTGGGGATGGAGCCCACAACCCAGGCATGTGGCCTGACCGGGAATCGAACCAGCGACCTCTTGGTTCCTGGGTCGATACTCAACCACCAGCCGGGCCAAAGTGGGATTTCAAGTAAAATACTAGGCACTTGTGTTTATAAAGGAGAGGGGAGCCCTGACCGGTGTGGTTCAGTGGATGGAGCATTGGCCTGCGGACTGAAGGGCCCCAGGTTCGATTCCGGTCAAGGGCATGTACCTTGGTTGCGGGCACATCCCCAGTAGGAGGTGTGCAGGAGGCAGCTGATCGATGTTTCTCTCTCATCGATGTTTCTAACTCTCTATCCCTCTCCCTTCCTCTCTGTAAAAAATCAATAAAATATATTTTAAAAAAAAAGAGGGGGGGGGGGATCCGGTTGTCATCTGGGGGTTCTTCTTCACCGCAGGCCCTTTAAAGACCCCGATAGCCGCTGGCCACCCGTCCATGAATTTACTGCTGCGTAAGACCTTCGACCTTTACGCGAACGTCCGGCCCTGCGTCTCGATCGAGGGCTATAAGACCCCTTACAACGACGTGAACATCGTCACCATTCGCGAGAACACGGAGGGCGAGTACAGCGGCATCGAGCACGTGGTACGTCCTTCCCTCCCAAGCTTGGTATTCCCGCTTGGGCTGCCCCCGTGCGCCTGGCCGCCGTTCCGGTTCCCAGTGAGGACATCCGGAGGTCCTTCCCCTTGGCCTCTGCGGTGTGGGCGTTGGCCTTGGCCCTGGGAACATGCCCTGTTCGGAGGTCACCTGCCTCAGTTTTCCCCATCCGTGCAATGGGTCCACGCGAGCCCCACTGCCGCCCGCGGTTGCTGGCGCTGTGAGCCCGCCCCTCGCTGCGCTGACCCGGGCAGCTGCCTGGCCCGACGCGGCCGCCCCCCCTCCAGCACCGCAGGCCTGTCTTCCAGATCGTGGACGGCGTCGTGCAGAGCATCAAGCTCATCACCGAGCAGGCGAGCAAGCGCATCGCGGAGTTCGCCTTCGAGTACGCCCGCAACAACCACCGCAGCAACGTCACCGCCGTGCACAAAGCCAACATCATGTGAGCCCGGCGGCGTGCGGGGGGGGGGAGGGGCCTTCCCCAGCGGGTCACTGGTTCCTGTCACCGCGGTGCACAAAGCCAACATCATGTGAGCCCGGGCGGCGTGGGGGAGGGGGAGGGGCCCTTCCCCCAGCGGGTCACTGGTTCCTGGGGGCTCTGAGACCGCCTGCGCCGGGGCCAGGTCTCCCCTCCTTCACGTGCCTCACCGGGGGATGGCTGGAGCAGATTGGGGGGCAGGAACGCAGGTCCTGGGAGGTGAGGAGGGGCTGAGAGATACCGGGCGCTCCGGCGTCGGGGACCCCCGCGGAACGGGCCCCGAGAGTTTCTGGACGGACACGTGCTCGGGCGTGAGCCAGCCTCGCTCCCAGTGCTGGTGCTGTCGGTGGATTGTTCTCGCCGTGTCCCTTCTCCTCGGCCCCGCTGTCCGGGCCGCCGTGAGTCCGGTACAGGCTCCTCCGTGGGAGAGTGCTGGGCGGGCGAACAGTCAAACCGCGCCAGCCCCGGAGCAGTTAGCCTCGTAGAGCAGTTTGCACTTTATCAGTAGGTGTTTCTCAGTTCTTCCTGCTGCTGCTGCCTGAAACGTACTGTCACCGCCACCGCCGCGGCCCACCTGGGCTTCTGGGACCCAATTTCTTTTCTTTTTTTAAATATATTTTATTGATTTGTAAGGGAGAGGGATAGAGAGTTAGAAACATCGATGAGAGAGAAACATCGACCAGCTGCCTCCTGCACACCCCCCACTGGGGATGTGCCCGCAACCAAGGTGCATGCCCTTGACCGGAATTGAACCCGGGACCCTTCCGTCCGCAGGCCGACGCTCTATCCACTGAGCCAAACCTGTTAGGGCCCAATTTCTTTTCTTTTTTTAAAATTTACTTTATTATTATTATTTTTACATATTTTTGTTGATTTCAGAAAGGAAGGGAGAGAGAGCTAGAAACATCAATGATGAGAGAGAATCATTGATTGGCTGCCTCCTGCACACCCCCTACTGGGGATCGCGAACCTAGGCACGTGCCCTTGACCGGAATCGAACCCGGGACCTTTCAGTCCACAGGCCGATGCTCTATCCACGGAGCCACACCAGCCAGGGCTGCGACTCCCTTTCTTGAACTCGCTTTACGTCTCTGATTCGACGCTTTTCTTTCCGCGAGTGTCTGCTTTCAGCAGCTTCTGTTTGATTCAACACAGGCGCATGTCCGACGGGCTTTTTCTGCAGAAATGCCGGGAGGTGGCAGAGAACTGCAAGGACATTAAGTTCAACGAGATGTACCTGGACACGGTGTGTCTGAACGTAAGTGCGCGCTCACGCAGCTCGGAGCGCTGGCGGGTGGGGTGTGCGCGGGCGGTTTGACGGCTAAACGCACAAGACGTGTTTCTTGCAGATGGTCCAGGACCCGTCCCAATTTGACGTCCTGGTTATGCCGAACTTGTACGGAGACATCCTGAGGTACGTGGCTGCCCGCCTGGCCGGAGGGGCTTCGTGAACGCCCGGAGCGGTGCTCGCTGGGAGCTGGGCGTCGAGCGGTGACCTCGGGTGGTGGTGCCCACGCACACAGTGGGCTCCTTCACGCCTGGGCCGTGCGGGCCGGGCCACTGCTCCCTGGTCGCGAGCTCCGGCTTCGCCGTCTCCACAGGGGTCGCTGGCTGGCTGGGTGGGTGGGTGGTCATTTTTATAGGTTTTTGGTGACTTCGGACGTAATTTCCGACTAGCAGGGAGGTGGCGAGCGAGGTCCACAGAATTCCCGTGTCCTCGGCACCACGGGTCACCTTGTGCGCGTTTCCTGTGCTGCTCCCTCTGCACGCTCACACGCATGAGGTTGGCCACGCGGTGACTTTGAGTCCCTCCTCCGCACACGCATCGGCTGGTGTGTGTTGGCGTAGCTTCCCCTTCCCCGGGTGTGTCTGTGCCTCTCAGCCAGGACTGTCTTCACCCGGTGGCCGTGTCCGTCACCTCCGTCACGGGGGCCTACCCTGGGCGGGCGTCGCTGTGAGCGGCCACTCGCTGTGGCACAGCCCTGTGCTCCGGGCTCCTCCCGACTCCCCAACTAGTCCTGGGCCGTTTCTCGGTGGGGCCCTGTGCTCCGGGCTCTCCTAACTAGTCCTGGGCCGTTTCTCCGTGGGGCCCTGTGCTCCGGGCTCTCCTAACTAGTCCTGGGCCGTTTCTCCATAGGGCTCTGTGCTCCTGACCCTCCTAACTAGTCCTGGGCCGTTTCTCCATGGGGCCCCGTGCTCCAGGCTCTCCTAACTAGTCCTGGGCCGTTTCCCCACGGGGCCCTGTGCTCCTGACCCTCCTAACTAGTCCTGGGCCGTTTCTCCACGGGGCTCTGTGCTCCCGACTCTCCTAACTAGTCCTGGGCCGTTTCCCCACGGGGCCCTGTGCTCCGGGCTCTCCTAACTAGTCCTGGGCCGTTTCTCCACGGGGCTCTGTGCTCCCGACTCTCCTAACTAGTCCTGGGCCGTTTCCCCACGGGGCCCTGTGCTCCGGGCTCTCCTAACTAGTCCTGGGCCGTTTCTCCACGGGGCTCTGTGCTCCCGACTCTCCTAACTAGTCCTGGGCCGTTTCCCCACGGGGCCCTGTGCTCCGGGCTCTCCTAACTAGTCCTGGGCCGTTTCTCCGTGGGGCCCTGTGCTCCGGGCTCTCCTAACTAGTCCTGGGCCGTTTCTCCACAGGGCTCTGTGCTCCTGACCCTCCTAACTAGTCCTGGGCCGTTTCTCCACGGGGCCCCGTGCTCCGGGCTCTCCTAACTAGTCCTGGGCTGTTTCTCCATGGGGCCCCGTGCTCCGGGCTCTCCTAACTAGTCCTGGGCCGTTTCCCCACGGGGCCCTGTGCTCCGGGCTCTCCTAACTAGTCCTGGGCCGTTTCTCCGTGGGGCCCTGTGCTCCGGGCTCTCCTAACTAGTCCTGGGCCGTTTCTCCACAGGGCTCTGTGCTCCTGACCCTCCTAACTAGTCCTGGGCCGTTTCTCCACGGGGCCCCGTGCTCCGGGCTCTCCTAACTAGTCCTGGGCCGTTTCTCCATGGGGCCCTGTGCTCCGGGCTCTCCTAACTAGTCCTGGGCCGTTTCCCCACGGGGCCCTGTGCTCCTGACCCTCCTAACTAGTCCTGGGCCGTTTCTCCACGGGGCCCTGTGCTCCTGACCCTCCTAACTAGTCCTGGGCCGTTTCTCCATGGGGCCCTGTGCTCCTGACTCTCCTAACTAGTCCTTGGCCGTTTCTCCATGGGGCCCTGTGCTCCTGACCCTCCTAACTAGTCCTTGGCCGTTTCTCCATGGGGCCCTGTGCTCCGGGCTCTCCTAACTAGTCCTGGGCCGTTTCCCCACGGGGCCCTGTGCTCCGGGCTCTCCTAACTAGTCCTGGGCCGTTTCTCCATGGGCCCCGTGCTCCGGGCTCTCCTAACTAGTCCTGGGCCGTTTCTCCACGGGGCCCTGTGCTCCTGACCCTCCTAACTAGTCCTGGGCCGTTTCTTCATGGGCCCCGTGCTCCGGGCTCTCCTAACTAGTCCTGGGCCGTTTCTCCACGGGGCCCTGTGCTCCTGACCCTCCTAACCAGTCCTGGGCCGTTTCTCCACGGGGCCCTGTGCTCCAGGTTCTCCTAACTAGTCCTGGGCCGTTTCTTCATGGGCCCCGTGCTCCGGGCTCTCCTAACTAGTCCTGGGCCGTTTCTCCACGGGGCCCTGTGCTCCTGACCCTCCTAACCAGTCCTGGGCCGTTTCTCCACGGGGCCCTGTGCTCCTGACCCTCCTAACTAGTCCTGGGCCGTTTCTTCATGGGCCCTGTGCTCCTGACCCTCCTAACTAGTCCTGGGCCGTTTCTCCACGGGGCCCTGTGCTCCTGACCCTCCTAACTAGTCCTGGGCCGTTTCTCCACGGGGCCCTGTGCTCCTGACCCTCCTAACCAGTCCTGGGCCGTTTCTCCACGGGGCCCTGTGCTCCAGGTTCTCCTAACTAGTCCTGGGCCGTTTCTCCACGGGGCCCTGTGCTCCTGACCCTCCTAACTAGTCCGGGCCGGCTGTGTCCGTGGAGCCTGGTCCTTCTGGTGGAGGAGGGTGGGAGAGTGTTGAAGGCTGAAGACGAGGTGCTGGGGGAGATGTTTTGTTTTTCAAACCGACGCCCGACGTCCTTTCTGCCCCCAGCGACCTGTGTGCGGGACTGATCGGAGGTCTCGGCGTGACACCAAGTGGCAACATTGGCGCCAACGGGGTGGCGATCTTCGAGTCGGTAAGGACCCTGCTGACGCCCCAAGCCGAATGCGGTCCGACAGCGTGAGGCCGGGAGGGGGACCTGTATGATAGGTGTGAACTCGGTTTTCTCGTGGTTGAAGGCAGTGATGCTTTGTGCAGGCTGTTACATACGCTCGGTGTATTCATTCGTGTCCCAGCTTTGTACGCTTACTACTCATCCTTCCTCGGTTAAAACACTTCAGCGGAAGGTGACAAAGGTGGTTAGTCCGTGGTTTTGCAATTAAAAAAAAAAGTTACTCTCGCCCTTCCATTTGTGCGGCTTTATTTCTAGGCCTTGGTCTGATGAGGTGGGAGCGGCCGCTGCCCAGGGTCTCCCCCGGGTGCGGCCCCGGCGGAGGCTGCCCGCCCTGCCCTGACTGTGCCGCCCCCCGCCCCCTCGCAGGTCCACGGGACGGCCCCGGACATCGCGGGCAAGGACATGGCCAACCCCACGGCCCTGCTGCTCAGCGCGGTGATGATGCTGCGCCACATGGGGATGTTCGACCACGCCGGGCGCATCGAGGCCGCCTGCTTTGCGACTATTAAGGGAGGCAAGGTACCGTCCGCGTCGCCCGCGTGCGTGTCCTCCGTGGGGTTCACCTGGGGGGAGCAGGTGGTGGCGCCCCTCGGCCCAGAGGACTGACGCAGCACGGCTTCTCCTCGAGGTCCCTGGCCGACTCCGGGTGTGCGTGCATCCGTGCCTTCGCTGAGGGCGGGGCCGTGTGTTTCGCAGGGGAGGGCTGAGGCGCTGAGAGCCGTGGGAGAGCAGAGGCTGGGAGGTGGAGCCGGCGCAGGCCCGGGTGGCCCCTTGGTGGCGATGGGATCTTGCTCAAGGCGTTACTTTTTCTACGCGGCCTTTTTCTCCTCCCAACGAAAAGCTACCGTGTATGTTATATGGTATGAAAAAGAACACACTGAGGAATGAGATAAGGTCTCGGGCCTCCAGGAGCTCCGAAGCGAGCGGTAGGTAGAGGCAGATGTGTCTACGACACGGTATTACGCGTCATGCCACGTGCATCAGAAACATCTACCTAAGCCAAAACCGGTTTGGCTCAGTGGATAGAGCGTCGGCCTGTGGACTGAAGGGTCCCGGGTTCGATTCCGGTCAAGGGCACGTAACTTGGCTGCGGGCACATCCCCAGTAGGAGGTGTGCAAGAGGCAGCTGATCGATGTCTCTCTCTCATCGATGTTTCTAACTCTCTATCCCTCTTCCTTCCTCTCTGTGAAATATCAATAAAATATATTTAAAAAAAAAAAAAAGAAACATCTACCTAATAAAAGAGAAAGATGCAAATTGGCCGTACATTTGCGACACCCACCAGCCAATCAGGAGTGAGTATGCAAATTAACACAACAAAGATGACAGGTTAATTTGCATGCACAGGCGCTGAGTGGCCAGGGGTTGGGACAGGCAGGACACTTGCATCATTGCCATGGCAACGACGCAGGCGTTCCGCACCGCCCCAGCAGCTCCGGGCAGCGTGGGAAGGCGGAAAGGTGGCTCCGGGCGGAGCGAAGGCGGTGCCGGCAGCCAGGGGAAGGCAGGCCCATTCTTGTGCGAGTCTTCGTGCGTCGGGCCTCTAGTAGAAGTATGAACGACTGACGTTAACGGGGTGCTTGCAGTTTACGTAAAGCTGTGTGAGAGCACGCACCTCAGCACACTGCTCTGTGAGGTGGGTCCTACAATGAACCCATTCTATAGATGAGGAAACTGAGGCACAGAGATCACGCCATCTGTCTAAGGCCTCAGGTCCACACGGCAGAGCTGGGCCACGCCCGGTCCGGCTCTTGCCCGGGAGTGTCACCGTTTCCGTGAGCGCTGGTGGCCACGGAGGGGATAGAGCACCCTGCACGCGGGCGGAGAACGGAGCGGGGATGGCCTCGCCGGCTGGGCCTTCAGGCTGCTCCGTCCTCTGAGGCCTCTTCCTTCCTAAAGCGAGTAAAACGCGCCTCGTGCCAGGCTGACCGTTGGGAAGTGGCTGTAAGCTCGCTCACTCCGCCGTGCAGCATCGCCACGCCCATCTCCGGGCCTTTCCGCGTCCCGGTGAGACTGCCTCACACCGCCGTCCGTGGCGGCTTTGGGGCACGTGGCTCCGTTTTCAGGGTTGGCGCCTTTAAAAACAGCCCTGTAATCGGAAATCACTTCTCACGGCCGAAGGCAAGAAGCCCGGACTTTGTGGACCTGTTCTTCTCAGCCGGGCAGTCCGGCTGGAGGGCGTGGGGCTTTGCTTTTTCCATTCTGACGCTGCTGCGTCTGTGAGTTCAACCGACGGAGCCGCAGAGAGCAGAGCACAGTAGGCCTGCTGGTTAGAGCACAGGGAGGTCCGTGTGGGCGTGGCCAGGGGAGGGGCCATAGAAAGCAGCGGCTGTGTGATTGACATGCTACCTGAGTCTGTTTCCCAGCCTCCAAACAGATCCAAATGTCTTTGAAGTTTCTTAAACGGCAGGAACTCCCCAGGGGAGGCACGAGTCCCTGGTTTAGATGGGAGTGTCCATCCTCACTCAGGGTTTCCTCGGGGCCTGTCCTCCTGGTGGGCGGGCGGGCGTGGCGGGCGCCGTGGGCGTTGGGAGGACCTGGGCCGAGGAGAGCAGCCGGTCCTCGCTCAGCCGGACTCAGCGGTGCCACCAGCAGGCCTCTCCTTGCTCCGGCTCCGTGCGACCCGTCTCTGTTTTGCTTTCCCTTCCGCAGAGCTTGACCAAGGACCTGGGAGGCAATGCCAAGTGCTCGGACTTCACAGACGAAATCTGCCAGCGAGTGAAGGACTTAGAGTAAGGCTCCCGCCGGCGTGTCCGCACCAGCCACTCCTAACGCCGCCACGTCAGCCGCCTGCGCGCACGCCCCGTGTGCACTGGGCCCCTGTCCCCGATCGAGCCCACTCCTGTCGGCCTTTTAACCTGAGCAGAGGATGCAGGCGACGCCCGAGGTCTGCTCCCAGGACGTCCCCAGTGCGTGTCTGGTTTATCGATGTCTATTTGGTACATCTTTTTTGTAAACTCTAAGCGGACTGTGTCATTTGCCATTGTTAACCATTTTACACTCCAGTTAAAACAGTTTTTCCTCAGCTGTAAATACGATACAGAATTAATCAGAACACACCTAACTTTCTGAAGAAAACGTTTTCCTTAGCTTATGAGAAATACCATAGAAATAAAACAGAATACTGACGTAAGAGCGCAGGACGACATTCTTATGACATGAGCGGGCCCAGGAGACATCTAGGGAGGTCCGCGTCACACGGTGACTGGTCTGTTTACGAGCGGAAGATGAAGACGGGGGGCCTTTCCCGTGAAGGACTGAGGGGGAGGAAGGACGTCGGAGCCACGAAGTGACGAGCTGTCACCGTTGGTGGACAGACACAGGTAATACGTTGGCACCGGGACCCAGATGTGGCGCTGGCTCGTACTGGTTACCCGAGATTCCTCTCCTGAGCCTGTCACGAAGGGCAGGGCCTGGACACGCCGAGCATCGCGGGGAACCGCTCTGAGCTGCCCGATGCGTCCGACGTGGCGCTGACCGTGTGCGGCCACACTCCCGAGCAGTGCCACTCCCCGCCGGTCCCGCTGAGAGGCCTGACCACGCTATTAACTTCATCTTTCCATGCCACCCCCTTCCCCAGCACCGCCCCCAGGAGGCGAGGTCGCAGGGCAGCCCGACACCCCTGCGCCTGCACGGTGTTTCCAAACTCTGATACCGAGTCACGTCTCATCGACAGGCCGCCGCGCGCCCCTGCCCCTCGTAGCCACGCAGCCCTGTGCCTGGCGGGAGGCACCCAGGTCCCGGGTTCCCTGATGACACCCCCGTCTGGGTGCTTCCAGGCTGGTCCCAACTCACGCCCTCCCCCGTATTTGCTGTGTAAGCCGCTGCTTCTGCTTTTCTGGCTGTGAATGCCTCGCTCACGCTCATGAATAAAGAGTTCCCGAGCTGACTGTGTGCTCTCTCCCTCTCCCCCTCCCTCTCCCGCTCCTGCTCCCTCGGGACCTGGGGTGCTGGTGCGGCCCGGGGAGTGGCCGCTCTGCTGGGGCCCTGAGCGGCTGGCGCGGCCCCTCTGCTACGCGGGCACCGGGGGCCACTCGTGCCCGCTGTACGCAGTCCTGGGGGCTAAAGACCCTCCGCCCCGACTGCTTCCGCCTGCTCAGCCGACACAACAATCGCCAGGTCCTGCTGACGGTTAAGAAGTTTAATGTCCAAGTCACACGTTAAGGGCACAGGCGGCAGCTGTAGAGGGGGCGGCCGTGAGGGCGAGCGTGGGGAGCCCTGGGCGGGAGTGATGGGCTGGCCGCCCGGCAGGTTCCAGAGGGAGGGGGAGGGAGGGAGTGACAGCGAGGCTTCCCCTGCACACGCGGAACAGAAGCCCCCCCACCCCCCCGCCAGCTGCTATTGGCCCTTCAGTGCTGGAAGGGGAGCTGGTCTGTCACCCGAACACGCAGCAACGTGGGAAACTAGAACTACGCACACGGGAAGCTTCTCGGGACGGCCAGCCGCGTGGCCCGCGGCCCGCGAAGGTGGGTGCCGGGCCTCACAGCCGGCCAGCAGCCCCGCCCGGCCGCAGAGCAGGGGGCAGGAGGCGCTGGGGGCCCCGGCACCTTCACTCCAGGTAGAAGGAGTCGATGATGTCCTTGTACTTCTCCAGCACTGCCGGCCGCTTCAGTTTCATCGTGGGGCCTACAAGGGGAAGGGGAGAAGCACGTGTGAGGAATCGGAGGCGTGTGGTCAGGATCCAGAGTCGCGGGTCCTGTACCCGGAATGAAGCCACACCGCCCGGGAGCCGGCCCCCGAGCCGGCCCCCGAGCTGGTCCCCGAGCCGGCCCCCGAGCAGGCCCCCGAGCCGGCCCCCGAGCTGGTCCCCGAGCCGGCCCCCGAAGCCGGCCCCCGAGCCGGCCCCCGAGCCGGCCTCTGAGCCGGCCCCCGAGCCGGCCCCCGAGCTGGCCCCCGAGCCGGCCCCCGAAGCCGGCCCCCGAGCTGGCTCCCGAGCCGGCCGAGTGACCTGCTCCCCACGCAGCGGCAGCCCGTCACTCCAGGGAGCGGCCACGAGACCTTTCCTTTCTGCACGTCACAGTGCAAGCACGTCCAGGCCCCTGACCCCTGACCCCTGACCTGCACCCATCTCTGACCTCCGTGCACTTGAATAAATGACCAAACGAAGACTACAGGTCCTCCTGGCTCACGGGCCTGTGTCTGGGGCAACCACGGAGAGGCCCCCGGTCTGTCCCACACCCCGAGGGGGCATAGAGGTGGCCCTGCAGGTGGCCCTGCCCGCTGACACTTCTGGAACCTCAGGAGAGTCCGCAGCCAGCACCACCCACGAGCTGCCGGCCCGCAGAATGCCGACCAGTGCCTGCACCCCAAGCGGCTGAGTTCTAGGTGACGCGTTGCACAGCAGCGACGAATGTGCCCACCCTGCCCGCACGGGACATGATGCTCTGCCCCCCGAGATGGGGAGGGGGCGCCTGCCGAGAGGCCTCCGCCACCACCGGGCGTGGCTGGGAGGGCGCACCCAGAGCAGGTGGACATGGCCGACTCGTGTCCCGGGAGCCGGACGTCCCCTCTGTGCTCGGTCACGCGGGGCGGTGTCACCGGAGCCACCAGACCGAGTCATTTCTGGGGACGGCTCAGCGAGGACGTCTGTCTGGTGGCCGCGCTCAGTGCTGGGCCAGACGGACAGACGGCCAGACGCGCTCCAGCCCGAGGTCCGAGGGCATCTCACAGAGGCGGCCCCGCCCGCTCCGCGCCCTGAAACGCCCCGGGACGCTGCCCCCCCGCCCCCCCCCGGAGGCCGGGCCACGGGTCCTTCCGGTTCTGAGGGCCGCGTCCCGAGGGCCTTCACCCCGACCTGCCACGTGGGCTCACTGTAGGTTTCGGGGTCTCACCCACGGGAGGCAGGTGGCCCCTGGTGATCTCAGGGGACAGCGGTCCCACAGCCGCCGCCGTCGGATGTGACGGGTTCAAACTAACGAGCTCGCGCCCAGACCTCGTCCCTGTGGCGGGCTCCCCCGCGGCCAGGCACCGAGCAGTGTCCCCCACGTGCAGGAGGTGGGCGCTGGCCACCCCCGCGCCGCCGGGGACCCCCGCTTCCCGCCCCTGGAACGGGGGAATAAAAGCAGAGCAGCCTACCCAGCTCTCCGCCCGAAATGGAGAAGTCCCGCTCGAGAATCGCCCACTTCTGGATGTGGTAGGGCCGGGCGGCCGCGTTCCCGTTCACCCTCTGGATGCCCTCCTCGATGGCCCGGTACACGGCCTCGTCCTTCCGGCCCACGATCTCCGACACCCGGGTGGCCCTGCTGCCCACCCGCTGGCAGAACTCCACCGCCTGCTCCGTCAGCGCGTCCGTCGGGTCGCAGGTGTCCGGGTCCAGCGTGCACTGCAAACCACAGACCGTCAGCCCGCGCCTCGCCCCGCCGGCCCGGAGGAGTCGCTGCTGGAGCCGGGAGGCGGGTCCTGTGAGCTGCGGTGTGGGGGGGCGGCTGCCTCCCCCCCCCCCCCGGGTGGAAGGAGCAGAGGTCTGAGCTCAGAGCTCAGAGACCTTAGAGCAGGGCCTGCAGCTCCCGCCCCCTCCAGCAGCCGGAGCCGCGCCTGCTGAGCGGTGGGCTGGCCGGTGGCTGGGGACAGGGAGGCTGTCCCAAGAGCGGGCTGCCACCCGCACCCCCGGGGGGCAGAGGACGTCCCTGGGGCACGGCTGCCCGTTCCGAGCCCGGTCCCGACCCAGCGTGCGTGGGCGTGGACCCACCTTCAAGGTCAGCAGCATGGACAGGAACTTCCTCTGGTCCCCGATCAGCATGGCGCTGCTGACGAGCGGCAGCTCCATCTTCACCGCCTCCTCGATGGGCACCGGCGGCACGTTCTCCCCGCCCGCCGTGATGATCAGTTCTGGGGGGGGGCGAGGCCGGGCCCGGCTGAACCAGGACTCCCCGGAGCCCCTCTGACCCTCCCCCCTCGTACGTCACCCCTCCCTGCCTCTCTGAGCGGCACCTTCACCCCTGCAGGCACAGTGCCACCTGCTGTGTGTGGGCAGCTCACTTCACCCCCCCCCCTCCGCAGGCCCTGACGGGGGGGGGGGGGCAGCCTTCCCATTTCACCGACCAGGAGACCGAGGCACAGCGCGGCTCAGGGGCTTGCGCGGCCGCGGGCAGAGCTGCCTTCAGCGCAGCGCCGTCCAGAGCCCGTGCCCTGGCCCAGGCGTGCCCACTCGGCCCTCGGGACGCCTCCTCCCTTCTCCCCACGGCCCACCGGCTCTGCCAGGACCAGCTCCGCTGCCTCCAGCAGCCGGGCCCGCCTCTCCCCGTCTCTAATGCTTCTGGGAGCTTTCCCTGCCCCGCGGCAGGTCCCCCCGTCTTTGAGTGTGCACGGGGGCCTGTGCAGGGGCCAGCGTGGGGCCTGCCAGTCTGTCTGTCTGTCCTCGGAGGTGGCTTCCTTCCTTAATAACGACCCTCGATCCCCTCGGCGACGCAGTCCCCCTGCCCCCGTCCTGCACAGGTCAGCGCAGGCGAGCTGGCCCCACGCTGACCCCGGGCCTCGGGCAAATGGAAAAACGCTAACGTTTGCGTCTTCAGGGGTTCTGCAGAGACGCCCCGCTCGCCGCCTACCAGCTGGGCGTCCCCAGACGCGTTCCTAACCTCTCTGGCTTCCTCATTAGCGATAAAACGCTGCCCATCACGGCGGTGGCTCTCGCGGTGGCCCCCCCACCCCTCACACCTTTGAGACGCCCCGCGATGGAGAGGAAGCCGGGGGTGTGAATGGTGGTGGCCTGGCCCCCCCTCCCGCCCCCCACACCTTTGAGACGCCCCGTGATGTAGAGAAAGCCGTCGCCGTCCAGGCGGCCGAGGTCCCCGCTGTGCAGCCAGCCGTCGGCGTCGATGGCCTCCCGCGTCTTGTCCTCCATGTTCAGGTAGCCCATGAAGACGGTGCGGCCCCACATGCAGATCTCGCCAATGCCCTCCGCGTCCTGGTTCACCAGCTTCGCCCGGCAGCCGGGGACCACCTTACCGGAGCTGGGGGGCAGGGGAGGGGTGCAGGGGCAGAGGCCTGGTCAGAGGGAGCCAGTCCTCCAAGCCCGGGGAGCAGCCCCCGAGGGCCCTGGGATCCCCAACCTCTCAGTCCTCACCGAGGGCCGGAAGGTATCCCTCCCAGGCCTCTTGTACTCTGCCAGGGGCCGGCGCTGAGAAGCAGGGCCAAGGGAAGGTTTTAGGTGAATGAATGAATGAATGAATGAATGTGAACGTCCCGGATGGGACGGCTCAGGCTCTGGGACAGCCGAGCGGGGACCGGGAGGCAGTTAAGCCCGAGACATGACCTTCACTCACGTCTCAGCACTGACTGTCCTCTCTGCCCACCAGAGGCCGGCCCTGCCCCAGCCCCCACCCGGGTGGCGCCTGGGCCCGCAGCGATGCAGGGGCACCCAACACTGTGTGGGTACAAAGAGAACGCCTCCCCGGAGCCCTGCTCTCCACCACAGACCAGGGAACACGGCCAGGACCAGCTCCCTGGAACAGGGGCCTGGCGGGGGCTAGGCCCTGAGGACCCCACAGCCCAGGGCCGGAGCTCCGAGCCCCCCAGGCAGCAGGGGGCCCCGGCGGTGTGAGCGGGGTGGGTGCGGGCACCGCCCACTCGTACCTGTACAGCCGGAAGTTGCAGGGGCTGGACATGAAGTGGGGGCCCGAGGTCTCGCTGAGGCCGTAGCCCGAGTACAGGCGGATGTTGAGGCCCAGGAAGAAGCGCTGGGTCTCGGCGGCCATGGGGGCGGCTCCGTAGAAGCTCTTCTGACACTTGGCCAAGCCCAGCGCCTGGCGGACCTTGGCCAGCACCAGGTGGTCCGCCAGCCTGGCCGCGAAGGGCTTCAGGTCGCTGCGGGGGGAGGGCGCAGGCCCACAGAGGAAACAACACACACGCACTCTCACTAAAGGGCCGGACACTCAGCCCTGGCCGGGGGCTCAGTTAGAACAGCCTCCGGATGCGCCCGAACTCGGGCTGGGCCCTGGTCGGGGCACAGACGGGGATCACCCAACGAATGCATCAGCAACCCGACGTTTCCTTCTCCCTCCCACTCTCTACGTCACAAAAGAGCCCTGGCTGGTGTGGCTCAGTGGATAGAGCGTCAGCCTGCGGACGGAAGCGTCCCCGGTTTGATTCCGGTCAAGGGCACATGCTCCATCCCCAGTAGGGGGACATGCAGGAGGCAGCCGATCCATGATTCTCTCTCATCATGGATGTTTCTCTCCCTCTCCCTGCCTTTCTGAAATCAATAAAAATATATTAAAAGTAAATAAAAGTCACAAAATAAACCTTCAAGAGAAAGGGTGGGTGTTCATTGGGCCACACTGGCCCGGCCTGTTCTTCCCTGACTGCTTGGCACGGACGCCGAATCCATCACTGGACAGTTTACGTACTGGCCCTGCCCATGAACATGCGTGCACGCATAGCGGCAGACACGTCTCGAGCCAGGACACAGATGGAGCTGGGTACAGGCACCCAGGCGACCAGGAGTACACACGTGCACAGACTGGGAGCGGTCACGCCTGGACACCCCTGGACAGACGTGTGGGAAAGCCCGTAACTGCGCCGACTTGCACGTCCGCTTCACGCCTGTGCATACCACGCGCAGGTGCAGACACGTGCACACGTCTCATGAGAGGGACACCAGCCGTGGAAGTATTTCACCCGGTCCCCACCCTCGCAGCACCGTGTGGGGGTTAAAAAGCAACTGCGAGGTCACGGGGGGGGGGGGGGGGGGGGGGGGCCATGTGCGGCCGGGAGGCTGGGAAAGCCTACCCCCGGCGCCCCTTCTCCCAGGAGGGAGTGCGTCCAAAGGGGGCGACCCCTGTGGGGACTGGGAGGGGGCGGGGCCTGGGGGAGGGCGGGACCCCTGTGGGGCCTGGGAGGGGGCGGGACCCCTGTGGGGCCTGGGAGAGGGCAGGGCCCCCTGTGGGCCTGGGAGAGGGCGGGGCCTCCTGCGGGGCCTGGGAGAGGGCGGGGCCTCCTGTGGGGCCTGGGAGGGGGCGGGGCCTCCTGTGGGCATGGGAGAGGGCGGGGCCTGGGAGAGGGTGGGGCCCCCTGTGGGGCCTGGGAGAGGGCAGGGCCCCCTGTGGGCCTGTGAGAGGGCGGGGCCTCCTGTGGGGCCTGGGAGAGGGCGGGGCCTCCTGTGGGGCCTGGGAGGGGGCGGGGCCTCCTGTGGGCATGGGAGAGGGCGGGGCCTGGGAGAGGGCGGGACCCCTGTGGGGCCTGGGGGAGGGCGGGGCCTTGGAGAGGGTGGGGCCCCCTGTGGGGCCTGGGAGAGGGCGGGGCCTGGGGGAGGGCGGGGCCTCCTGTGGGGCCTGGGAGGGGGCGGGGCCTCCTGTGGGCATGGGAGAGGGTGGGGCCTGGGAGAGGGCGGGGCCTCCTGTGGGGCCTGGGAGAGGACGGGGCCTGGGAGAGGGCAGGGCCTGAGAGAGGGCGGGGCCTGGGGAGGGCGGGGCCTCCTGTGGGGCCTGGGAGAGGGCGGGGCCTGGGAGAGGGCGGGGCTCTGCACAGGCTCCCAGCACAGACAGGCGGCGTGGGGGGGACCGCACACGGGGCTGTGACCCCGCCCTCCGTACCTGCTGGGGCAGGTGAGGTTGTGCTCCAGCATCACCGACATGGCCCACAGGAGCACCTTGCGCCGGATGAAGCCAGACTGAGCCACCACCTCCTGGATGCGCTCCATGATCTTCTCCCACACCCGGGGCACCCCCATGTGCGACGTGGGCTCCACCTCCCGCAGCGTGTCCACCAGGCTCCCCTGCTCGCCGCAGAGAGAGGCCGCTGGTCAGAGCCGGCGCGGCAGGAGGCCCGGCGCCAGGGTCAGCGCGCACCCAGCTCAGGCACCTGCTCCCGCGCACAGGCGCCCACGCACCCGCCCGCGTGGGGCTCAGGCCGTGGGTGCGGCTGCCCTTTCCTCCAACAGAACCTGATGCTGCTCAGAGGCCACTCCTGGTCTGACTCAGAGGCCACATCCGCCCCCTAAGGGGGGCAGGGGTCGACATGTGACCCCACCTGGGCCAATGAGAGGCCGCCGGGAGCCGCCTGGGGCTGGGGAAGTCCTGGTGCTGAAAGACAGGCCCAGAGCCCTGGCCGGTGTGGCTCAGTGGATAGAGCGTCGGCCTGCAGGCGGGAGGGTCCCGGGTTCGATTCCGGTCAAGGGCATGGACCTTGGTTGTGGGCACATCCCCAGTAGGAGGCGTGCAGGAGGCAGCTGATCGATGTTTCTCTCTCATCATTGATGTTTCTAGCTCTCTCTCCCTCTCCCTTCCTCTCTGAAATCAATAAAAGTATATTTAAAACAAAAAAAGAGCCAAAACCGGTGTGGCTCAGTGGATAGAGCGTCGGCCTGCGGACTGAAGGGTCCCGGGTTCGATTCCGGTCAAGGGCACGTACTTTGGTTGCGGGCACATCCCCAGTAGGGGGTGTGCAGGAGGCAGCTGATCGATGTTTCTCTCTCATCGATGTTTCTAACTCTCTATCCCTCTCCCTTCCTCTCTGTAAAAAATCAATAAAATATATTAAAAAAAAAAAAAAAAAAGAATATAGCGAGGCCAGGCCGAGAGGGAGCAGGAGAGAAACTCAGCTCAGGTGCCTCACGGGCTCGGGTGACGGAGCGGAGCAGGGGAAAGCGGGTGGGCAGAGAACAGGTAGCGGACGAGGCAGGCGCGGGGCGGGGCGGGGCACGTGCGACCATTTGCGAGCCCTCTGAGGATGCTCCTCGGCCGTGGCCCACAGAACTACTGGCTGGACTTCCCCGCACAGAACGTCACCAGTGTCCCTCCTCGGCTGACCGCAGGGAAAGGATCCTGACGGGCACAGGATGGGGAGCCGGGGCAGCCCCAAACGCACGCACGCCCGGGGCCCGTGAGCACACATCCGGGGACCCCCATGCGGGCAGAGGGCAGGCTGACCTTCAGGGCGTCGGGCTGGGCGAAGCAGACCTGGGCCCCCCACTGGATGCCCGTCCACAGGTCGTAGATCTGGGCGGCGATGTGGCTGAGGGGCAGGTAGCTGACCACCACCTCCTGCTGGACCTCGGCGGGCTGGATGCTGCCGGCCTGGCTGCCGTACCGAGCCGTCCAGGTGATCTGAGGGCGATGGGGGGGCCCGCAGGTCAACACGCCACCCTGGAGGTGCTCACCCCTGGAGTGTTTGCCCCCCCCCACCCCGGGCATCTCTGCAGGAAGCCCCCATGGGCAGCCCCCCCGCCCCTCTGTGCTGGGTTCAGTGTGGACCACAGACAGAGTCCGTCCCACGCGTCCTGTGCCCAGCCCGCCCCGGGGCGCGGCCTACGTTGTCCTGACTCAGCATCACGCCCTTGGGGCTGCCGGTGGTGCCCGACGTGTAGACCAGCGCGCAGCACTGGTTGGGGTGCTGGGTGCTGAGGACGGAGTCCAGGTCCTCCTCGGGCACCTGGCCCCCCAGCTCCATGAGCTCCTCCATCTGTGCGGTGGGAGAGAGCGGGCGCCGGGTCAGCGGGCGGCCCCGACGGCCCCCCCCAGCCCCCCGCCCCGGGCGCCCAGGCCTCTGCCCGTACCGTGTACACCTTGGCCACCTTCCCCACAGGAGGGTCCCCGTACGTCACCACGGCCTTCAGCTGGGGCAGGTCGTGCCAGATCTGCGTGACAGAGACACAGAGTTCCACGGAGAACAGGAAGGTCGCCTTCTGGGAGGGGCCCGTCGCTGGGGGCCCGTCGGCGGGCAGAGGCTCCGTGCGAAAGGTCACTGAGGCTCCCCAGCCTCTGACCCAGCAGGACAGGGCCCCCCAGGAAGCTTGCCCTTCGGAAGGACGCGAGTGGGTGGGGGGGCAGGCGGGGGTGGGGAGGACTGCCCCCCGCACAGCCAGGCCGAGAGGGAGCAGGAGAGAAACTCAGCTCGGGTGCCTCACGGGCTCGGGTGACGGAGCCGAGCGGGGGAACGCGGGTGGGCAGGAGACAACAGGGATGTCGATGGCAACGTGGAACCCCACCCACCTTGCTGACATCGTTAACAGGACGCGCATTCCAGCCCACAGCGCCCACCCGGCAGAATGCGTCCTTTCCGACCCGCACGGGCCCTTCCCCGAGGCACAGGCTGGCCTCCCAGACGCGCGGCCTGCGGGTCTGGTCCGGACCACCGCGGCCAGGCCAGCCGTCAGCTTGGTGCTGCGGGGGGCCTTGCCTTCCATTTGTAAAAAAACACAACCTTGGCCGATCCGCGTGGCTCAGGGGCTGAGCGTCGACCTAGGACCCAGGAGGTCAGGGTTCGATTCCCGGTCAGGGCCCATGCCGGGGTGGCGGGCTCGGTCCCCAGTGGGGGGCGTGCAGGAGGCAGCTGATCCATGATCCTCTCTCGTCACTGATGTATCTCTCTCTCTCTCTCTCTCTCTCTCCCTTCCTCTCTGAAATCAATAAAAACATTAAAAAAACAAAAACACAACCTGGGTGAGGCTCGATCAGACAAACTATTCCTGCCCGTGGTCGGCAAACTGCGGCTCTCGAGCCACAGGCGGCTCCTTGGCCCCTTGAGTGTGGCTCTTCCACAAAAGACCACGGCCTGGGTGAGTCTATTTGGAAGAAGTGGCGTTAGAAGAAGTTTAAGTTTAAAAAAATGTGGCTCTCCAAAGACATTGCCATCGTTGTCCTGTTGAGATTTGGCTCTGTGGACGGATGAGTTTGCCGACCGCTGCTGTACACCGTGAGGCTGACGGCCACCCCCACCTGCTCTGCACCGAGGGGTGTTTCCGGTGGCACAGAGACCCCTTGAGGACAGAAAAGAAAGCGAAGGAGAAGAGGCCGTTGCTCATGAAATAATTGATTCAGGCAAAGGTCGTGAGCCGGGGAAGGCCGCCGGGATGTCACGTGGACGAGCTCGTGGCACCGGGACCCACGGGGAACTGCAGTATCTCCACCGGCCCTCAGCTGCCCTCAGCTGCCCTCAGCTGCCCTCACCTGCCCTCAGCTGCCCTCAGCTGCCCTCACCTGCCCTCACCGGCCCTCACCTGCCCTCACCTGCCCGGCGAGGTGGTGCAAGGTGAGGGCAACAGCACCACCTGCAGGGCATGTCCTGAAACGCACGGCCCACGTGATCTGAGGGCACGGCTGGCAGAGAACTGCGGGTGTGGGAGGCTGGTGACCCAGATTCTGGAGGCTCTCACCCACAAGCCCCTGTCGGGGGAAGGGGCGTGGGTGCTGGATGGGGCCTGCGGGGCCCACACCCTGAGTTTCTGAGGCAATGGGTCTGGGATGGGGCCTGAGGACCCACGTTTCTTTTTATTTTTTTATTTTTATTGATTTCAGAGAGGGAAGGTGAGGGAGAGAGAGAGAGAAACATCCATGATGAGAGAGAATCACGGACTGGCTGCCTCCTGCACGCCCCCGTACTGGGGAATGGAGCCCGCAACCCGGGCATGTGCCCTTGACGGGGAATCGAACCGGGGACCCTTCAGTCCGCAGGCCGATGCTCTACCCACTGAGCCACACCGGCCGGGGCAGGGGGACCCCCATTTCTAACCAGCTCCCAGGTGAGATACCGAGGCTGCGGGTCGGGACCACACGGGTCTGTGGCTGGAGGAGCAGTAGGGGCTCTGATTTGAATTCAGACCCTGGGAGACACCGGGGTGGGCTGAGGTGCTGATCGCAACGCCGACGGAGCGAGACTCCGGGTGCCTCACGCGGAAAGGGTTTTGCTGGTTGGACGTGACACCGTTACTGTGGTTATTTACGCAAAGCGTCCCTTTTCCGAGATGCACGTTGGCATTTTCAGGGATGCAAAGGGCGCCGTCGGAGGTCTGCCTGCACGTATTTCAGCACAAAGTGTGCACGGGTGAGGGGGCGTGACGAGATGTCGCGCCTGGCTATTCGCCGGGGGATCCGCACACCCGGGCCCCCCCCGCCCCCCGCCCCCCGCTCGCCTCTGTGCTCCTCCGGAAACTTCCGTAACAGCTTTAATCCGGGCGATTACCAGGCGCGGCATTGCCTGATCCTGGGCCTCAGCTTCAGCTGCCCATGGGCCTGGGAGGGGGCACGTGGGTTACAGCTACCTCGGTGAGGGGTGCTGTCTCCCTGAGGGATGGAACACGACCTCCTGGGGGCCCCTGAAGCTCTTACAGCCCCCCGCCCCGGGATCGGAGGGGAGCACGTGGGAGGAAGCCAGGCCCCGCTGAGCTCGGGGTGCCTGGCGGGCCAGGGACCTGCCAGCACCCTCTGACTCTGTCCCTCATCCGTGCCGTGAGGGGCCTGGGGCTTCGGGGGACGGGGGAACGGGAAGGGGGGCTCCCAGCGCAGTTCCTTCTCGGCCGAATCATCCACCCCCCAGTCTCCTCGCCCCGTCCCCAGCACCGATCCAAGCCAGACAGACGGACACTCGGAACAGAAGGCCCTGAAGCACGGGGTCCCGAAGGGGCAGTGAGGGGCCAGGGCCCCAGGCGGGAAGGCAGTCCCCTCGCTGGGTCAGGGAGCCCATGGTGAGTGTTGACAGTAAAAAAAAAAAAAAAACATAAACACCAGGTCCCTGTGCCCGTGAAGAGAGGGTCTCAGCTCATCGTCAAACAGACCAGAACCCTGAGGCCGGGTGCTGGTGCCTCGCACACGTGTGGGGCACGTGGACAGGGCCCGTCAGCGCGGCCTGACACGCATGAGGAAGCAGCACCCCTCCAGGAGAGACCTGCTGGCTCAAGAGGCTCCCAGCTCCTGCCGTGTCCTCGTCCGCAGACGCCTCGACGCAGCCTCCCTGCGGCCCCCTCACCCTGTCCCTGGGAGTGAGACTTGAGGGCCCAGGGTGTCAGGGCCCTGTTGCCACCCACGGGGCACACGACCCTTCCCCGGGCACGGGAACCCAGCTCGCGGGGCCTGGCCCTGAAGTCACAGAGGCGGCTGGCTGAGAGCTGTAGCTCGCTTCTCTCTGGCCTCAGTATTCCGATCTGGCAAATGGGTCTGCGAGTGCACGGGGGTGACTGAGGACGAAGGGGACTCTGCAAGGGGGGGGGGGGGTGGGAAGTTCTCTGCAAGCTAGACGTCCCCGAGGACCCCCAGTCTCCACCCCCTTCTCCCCCAAACCTTCAAGATCTTCTCCAGCTGCTTCTGTGCGTCGACCACGATGATGTTGGCACGGCAGTCCTGGGCGATGTACTGGCAGGCCTCGGGGGAGCTGGTGGTGTAGATGCCGGTGACGATGCCTCTGCAGGAGACCGGAGGCCTGTGTCCACGCAGGCCCGACAGCCCGCCTCTGCCCAGCCCCAGCCCCAGCCCCACGGAGCTCCTCGGCCAGAGGGGCGGGGATCCCACAGACGCTCGCACAGCTGCCCAGGCAGAGGGGCCCCGGGAGAGGTGGGGTGTTGGAGAGGGGTGGGGGCCTCTAAAAAGAAGTGACCGCCTTCTCTTCCCGCCCTGCCCACCTCCCGCCCCGGGGCTCTGCGCCGCTCACCCAGCAAACACCGTGCCCACGGCCGAGAAGAACCACTCCGGGGAGTTGAAGCCGAGGATGGCCACACTGTGCGCACGCTCCAGGCCGAGCTCCAGGCGGGACAGACAAACAGCCAGGTCAGCCGACGGGCAAGGGCCTCCCGTGGCCGTCAGGACCCCTCCGAGACCTCAGAGCCCAGGCCGCATGCCGGAGCAGGCCTGGGGCCCGTCCCCCAGCCTCCTGCTGACCCTCCGCCCGGCACCCGCCTCCCAGCCCTTGGTTTGAATGTGACCACACACGCAAAGCCCCTATCAGGTGCCTGCGCCGTGAGGGCTCGGTGCACGGGCCACCCTGTGTGGGCCCAGGTGTCGGTCATCGGGGAGAGGCCGTGGGGCCCAGCGCGGGCGGGAGGGAGCCCGGGGAGGGGAGGTGGGGTCTCCCTCGGGGCCTCACCTTCAGGAAGCCCTTGGCCGCCCGGCGGGCCTGCAGGTAGTACTGTGCGTAGGTGATGCGCTCCCAGGAGCCCTGGCGCTTGAAGCCCAGCGCGGGGAGGTGCCCGTACTGGTCCAGGGCCCTGCAGAACATCTGGTGCACCGTGTAGGCGCGCTGCTGCTGCGGGCAGCTGGGGTCCAGGCGCAGGCGGACCCGCCCGTCGGCCCGCGTCGTCCACAGCGCCTCCTCTGCAGGGTGGGGAGAGCGCAGCTGGGGTCCCCTGGCCCCGGGCTGTCCCCCAGCCACCCCGGTCCTCGCCCTCTGGTCCCAACGACGCCTTGGGCACTGACCCTGGGGCTGGCAGGCAAGCCGGGGGGGCTGCCTGGAGGAGGAGGCCGACAGACACGGAAGAGGGAGCAGCTGCGGGGAGGTGGCCTTGACCCGTCCACCAGCTGCAAAGCCTTTTCTCAGAAGAAGTCTCTCACGTTCACACTGACCATCTTTTTTTTAAAAAAACCACAGCACAGCACCTCCTGGTTCTGAGGAACCAAAGCGGTTCAGAAGGGATGGGCTATGCAGGGGGCAGGCCCTCCTGCGCCCGCCCCCCTCCAGGCCACCACACGGACATGGCGTGCGTCCGCCCGGCCGACAGAAACGCACACACGGGGCGCCCGGGTTCATCCGGCGGCCGTTGCTTTCTTCTCATCCCAAGCGGGGAAGGATCACGTTTCCGGCTGTGTCAGCTGAGGGCAGCAACCCCAAAGCCCTCGGGGCCAGCTGGGGAGCGCCCCCACGTCCTCATCAATAATGGAGGATGATCAATAATGCAAGAGGCGCAGCGACCCAGGGCGTCCGTCCGTGCGGCCGGCGGCGGCACGGGCCTCGGGCTCGCTCTCGGGCCCTGGAGACAAGCCTCGTCTTTCTGCTTCTGAGACGGACCAGGAACGGTGCCAGGGCGGGTGGGAGGCCAGGGGCGGACAGCACAGGCCTCTGGGGAAATGAGAGTCCCCTGCGACCCGGGTGTTTATTTGTAACCACCTGGTTTTTAAAATGCTGGCTCACACTTAAAAAAAAAAGTATGATGTGCCCTGGCCGGTGTGGCTCAGTGGATAGAGCGCCGGGCTGCAGGACTGAAGGGTCCCGGGTTCGATTCCGGTCAAGGGCACGTGCACGGGTTGCGGGCTCGATCCCCAGTAGGGAGTGTGCAGGAGGCAGCCAATCCAGGATTCTCTCTCATCATGGATGTTTCTATCTCTCCCTCTCCTTCTCCCTTCCTCTCTGAAATCAATAAACACATATTAGAAAAAAAAAAGAAGTATGATGTGGAAAGAAAAAAAACAAGAAAAAAAAATATTCCGTGGACCAAGTCAAACACAGCCGTGCGCCAAAGCCTGCGTCTTGGCCTTGTGTGGGTGTGCGTCTCCCTCGCGATGGGTGGGTGTGGGCAGGACGCCGCGGCCTGGCCTCACCGTTCACTCCACTTCCCCCGACACTCAGATCCAGCCCCCAGCCGCCTCCCGGGCTCCCCGAAGGACAGGTTTCCACAGGTGGCTTCAGGGGTCAGAAGAGACCATTTACACCGAGTGGCCAGATGATGGTGATCTCTGAACGCATAGTCACCTGGCCACTCAGTGTCTATCCTATAGAATAAAAGGCTAATATGAAAATGGTCCCCTCGACGAGGAGTTCGACCAGCAGGCAGGCTGGCCAACCGCCCATGTCCCCTCCCCCTGGCCAGGCTGGCCGGACCCCACCCATGCATGAATTCATGCACCGGGCCTCTAATACACACACACACACACACACTGAGTGGCCAGATGATGATGATCTCTGAACGCATAGTCATCTGGCCACTCAGTGTATGTCCTATATCATAAAAGGCTAATATGCAAATTGTCCCCTCAACCAGGAGTTCGACCAGCAGGCAGGCCGGCCAACCGCCCATGTTTTTTCCCCCGGACCAGGCTGGCTGGACCCCACCCATGCACAAATTCATGCACCGGGCCTCTAATATATATATATATATATATATATATATATATATATATATATACACACACACACTCTGAGTGGCCAGATTACTACGCGTTCAGAGATCATCATCATCTGGCCACTCCGTGTACCTCTGACACACGTTCTGGACAGAGCTCCTTCATCTCATTCCTTCTGTCCCATGATGGACCCCCCGAGGCTGCAGGCCCTGAAGGCAGAGCCAATGGCTCCCGGGTCCTGAGAGCAGGGCCCAGCCCAGGGCAGAGGTCAGGGGCCTGCGGGGAAGGACATGTGAGCCTCTCTCCCCCCTCACCCAGGAGGGCTGGACCGAAGGACCGCGTGTCCAGGGACCAGACCGCGGCCTCCCCCACCCCCAAGTCCTCCCAGGCTGACACCCGTCCTGCCTGCCCCAGGCCCTGCCTGCCCTGTCCTGTGGCACGAGTCCACTCCGCCCAGGCTCAGGGCCTCCGCCTCGTGCCCGGGGCCAAGCCCCCGTGGGCGTGGGAGCTGCGAGGGCAGCGAGGTGGGGCTTTCCCAAGGCCCCGCGTGCACTTTCTGCCCTCCCTCCCTCCGCCCCTCCCTCCCGCTGCCAGGCCTGCCTTATCAATCGCCCATTATGTGGGCGCCCGGCCTGGCGGGGAGGCAGGCAGCTGAGCTCTGGGGCCCTGGGAGAGAGGTGGCCAGGCAGAGAGAAGGCCCTCGGAGGGCGGAGGGCGGAGGGCGGAGGGCGGCGGGGAGCCGGGTGCTTGCTGTGCCCCATGGGAAAGGCCTGGGCTCTGGGGACGGGGGCAGATGTCTCGCCCCGGCGCCTGGTCCTGGCCGCAGGGCCAGGAGGGTCCCTGTGTGGACACGGCCTGGGCCAGGCTCTCCGGGAGGAAGGAGGAAGGCCCCGTGGCCTCGGCACAGGAGAGACGAGGACAAGGCCGGCCTGGCCGGAACAGCCTGTCCGGACCTTGCACGGTGGAACGGGGTGTACCGGCTCCAAGGCTGTGGCGTCCAGGGACCCCCAGCTGCTGGCCTCCCAGCTGCTCCCCGGAGGGTCAGAACTCTGCGTTCCGGCCCTAGGCAGTGACCCTGGGCACAGCCCGCCCCCCCGGGGCCCGCGTCCCCAGCTGAATTCCGCCGGGTGGGCCACGGTTTCAGCTTTCTGTCCTAACCCCGGGCCTGGACCCCCGGCGGGGAGCTGAGCTGGCCCCACCGCCGGCGAGGACAGGGCCTGGGAGGGAGGCCGGGGCGCCCACACCTGCTCTGTGTGCACAGGCGGGGGTCCTGAGGGGCAGGCAGGTGAGGACCCCCGCAGAGCCTGAACGTCTGGGCGACAGGGTGTCCCCCCCCCGCCCCTCCCCCTGCCAGGCCCCGGGACCTTGCGAGCTCTCTTCACTGCCCGCACCCCCTCAGGCGCCTGGGCTGCAGCCATGTCCTCCTGGGCACGAGCTGGGCCTCCTGACCTCTGCCCTGCATCCAGCATCCTGGCCCAGGCCCAGAGAGTGACCGGACAGAACTGGACGTTCTGATAGGAAAAGGTTTCTACCAGATCCCCGAGCCCCGCTTTCTCTGGCAGGGGCGGCGGGGGCGGGGGGGGGCAGGAGGGCCCCGTGCCCACTTCTCAGGAGAGGAGGCCTTTCCCACCTGCTCCGTCCCCTCCCCCGGAAGCTGCCCTGACAGTGGGGCTCTCCCTGCCCCCCCAGCCTCGGGCTGTGAAGTGCCCCAGGACCAGGGGAGTGCCCGCTCCTCCCAGCCAAACCCCACCAAGCCCCGTGCCCTTGACGTGTGCGTTCGGGAAGGCAGAAGCGAGGGCAGAGCCGGCCGGCACATCCCTTACCTCACTGGGCTGCGGGCCAAGCTGGGCCGAGCTCCCAGTAGGGTGGGAGTGATCGGGAGACGGGAGACGGGAGACGGGTGGGGAAGGCCTGCAGACCTCCCGGCCCAGGCCCAGCAGCTGCTCTGCCCCATCCCCGCCCCGTGCCAGCTGGGCTCATGCTCAGCCTGGAAGGTCCCAGCAGCGGTCGGCAAACTCATTCGTCCACAGAGCCAAATACCAACAGGACAACGACGGAAATTTCTTTGGAGAGCCACATTTTTTAAACTTAAACTTCTTCTAACGCCACTTCTTCAACATAGACCCGCCCAGGCCGTGGTATTTTGTGGAAGAGCCACACTCAAGGGGCCAAAGAGCCGCATGTGGCTCGCGAGCTGCGGTTTGCCGACCACGGGTCTAGAGAGGAATGGGTGCCCCGGGCCCGCTCGAGGCTGCCTGGGAGGGAGGGGTGTCAGATTCTGGCCATCCTGGGGAGAGTGGTCACCTGGAGCCAGAGCTCAGGACCCTCGAGCTCCCGGGCCCTCGGAGACCTGGGGGCATGCGTCCGTTATTAGGCAGGGCCTGGGGGGACCCCAATCCAGGCATCTAGGTCCCCCAGAGGCAGCGTGGCCACGAGGAGACCCCCCTCGGAGGAGCTGCCTGTACTGAGAAACCCCTGACCCTCTGAGCTTGGGGTGCGATCAAATGAGAATGATGAAGAGCCCCCCCCACATTCCTCCCAGCGCTGCAGGGCGGTCAGGGACAGCCGAGAGGGGCTCCTGGGCCTGGGGCTGGGGTGCGGGCCCCTCCACGCTTCTCTGGGGCTCAGGGGACGCTGAGCTCCCCCCACACTGGCTCCCTTCCTGCCCGAGTGGCCACCACGGGGCCAGGACTCCGAGCGCCAGGGCTTTGCGTGTGCCAGGCCCTGGAGCCCCGGCCACCGAGTGCCGGAAGGAGCCAGCAGCCTGCGGAACCGAGCCAGGGCGCGGGCGGGCCTGCCAGAGGTGACAGCGAGCGTCAGGAGGTGCCCGGGCCCTGGAGGGGGACGTGGGCGGCCTCCTCCCCGCCTGACCCTTCCCCCCCCCCCCCCGCGGAAACCAGCCGGTCCTCCTGGGCCCAGCCCCTGCCTTATCTCTGGGGGCCGACGGGCGTGACAGGGGTGCCCACGTGGGAAGCCACCCCTCAGGCCGGGCCACCGAGACCTCGAGACCTCGGCCGGGAGAGCGCAGCCTGTCTGACAGCAGCTCAAGCCCCACAGGCAGGGGCGGGGGTGGGGGGGCACGTGGTCTCCAGGGAGCCAGGTGGCCTGGGTCACCCCTTACGCCCCTGACTCCTGACAGCAGGCCCCTCACGACAATGGGCCCGCTCCCACGTTCCGGCCGCCGTGCTGGGACAGAGCACAGGATCCTGCTGTCCTGTCCCCTCTGCGCCCGGGGGGAAGAGGCCTCGGAACGCGGCCCGGCCGCTGCCCCTTCCTCCTGCCCCGGTTCTGGCCTTAAGTTTAAACCCTGGGCACCGGCCTCCCAGCTGGCCACCCCCCACCCCCCACGCCCAAACCCGTCGAACGGTGAGGCCATGCCAGGCGTGCACGGGTCGCAGGGCACGCTGCAAAGCGCACGGCCAGTTCCAACGCTGCCCGGCACTCAGCGCCCACTCCCGGACCAGCTCCCACCCCAGGGAGCGGGGGCGGCTGAAGGTCGCTGCCCAGCTGCTCCGAGCGAGCGGCCTGACGCTGGGAGGTTCGCAGCTGGAGGAGACCTGGCACCTGGGGGAGCTCTTCTCCCCGACCCCCAGGTGGCAGGCGGGCGACGGAGGACAGTGTGTGTGTGTGGGGGGGGCAGAGGCAGTGACCCCGGGCCGTGCCGTCCCCATTCCCTGAGCTCCTGCTGTTGCTACAACATCACGGTGCAGCCAAGGAAAGCCAGTGAGGTGGGAAGGTCAGGGAGAGAGCAGGTGACTCAGTCGCCAGAGCCAGCCCTGCCTGCGGCCTGCCCCTCGCCCCAGTGCCCTGCTGGCAGTGCCAGGGCCTCGCTCACCGCGCCGCCTCGGGCCTCAGCCCCGCCCCAGTGAGCTTCCGGCTCTGCCCAGGCCTCAGCTGCCCATCCCTGCCTCTCCCCTTCCTCAGCTTCTAGAAGACACCTTCTCCCACTACCTCCATCACGCTGGCCATGGGAGGGTGTGGTGGGGAGTCCCCCTCCCCGCCCCCACGGCCTGCCCTGTGGCTCCCTGTCCTCGCTCCCCCCCGCCCCCCAGCACAGCTGGGTTCTGCATCCAGCAGCCCCGCCCGCCCGCCTGGCCCAGGCTCACCTGCGGAGGTCGGCTGAGCATCGTTTGCCTGCTCCGGGGACGAGAGGTCGAGAGCGTGGCTTCGGGACTCTTTGGAGAGTGTGTGCCCGTCAGTCAGGGAGCTGGAGGGCAGGGAACAATGGTTAGCACCGGCAGGCACGCATCCGGGCCGTCTGGTCCTGCTCCGCGCCTCTCGGGGGGGGGGGGGGGGGGCGTCGGCGGACCAGACCCCCGGGAGCGGCAGGGTCTGTGCCACCCCACCCGGCCTGTCCCTGCAGGTTCCCAGGGCTCAGCCGGAGGAGAACCCGCTGGCCCTGCTGTGCTGTGTGACTCTGGGCAAACTCCCCGCCCTTCACCCCCTCCGCGTTCCTGGGCTCTCAGGGGTCCCAGCAGGCCCAGTGGGGCCGGTGGGTGGCCCTGTCTCCACCCACAGAGAGAGCATGGGACCTGGAGGCCTGGAGGCCTGGTGGCACAGCCCCGGTGGTGACTGGGCCTCCCTGCACCTGGCCCACCGCGACGGGGCCCACCCAGCCTCTGTGGGCGAGCAGGTGGGGACTTCGGCCTCTGCGGCCGCACAAGCCCAGGACGCTCTGGGTCAGCGTGTGAACAGCCCCCGGGAGCTGGGGGCTCCAGAGACACCAGTCTGTCCGTCTTTCACGGGGGGCGGGGGGAGCCCCCCCTTCCCAGGCAGCGGGCCAGTTACCTGCTTCTCGCATGCGGCCTCGCGCCTCGCAGGGACCACGCGTGCAAACTAAGTTTGCAGACACACCTGGGCCCGCCGGGCGGCCGTCTGCTTAAGAACCTGAGGTGAGTTTTGAAGCAGAAGACACCAGGAGGTTATGGAGGGAGAAGGGAGAGGGAGGGAGAGGGGGCCGGGCGGGGGGCTTGGTGCTGCCCTGCTGTTGCTATGGAGACCGGCGGAGGAGATGCTGCGGGAAGGACAGGGAGGAGGACCAGGCCCGTTTCTGGGGGAGGCCTACGGTGCCGGCGGGGGCGGGGGGGCGGGGCGCGGAGGGTCTGACCGCGTGGGGACAAAGCTGCCAAAGAGCCGAGTGCGGGGCTCAGCCAGCTGTGGGCCTGGGGGGACGTGCACGTCCTGGGCTGTGAGCGTCGGGGTGCCATGTCCGCGCCCCATCTCTGCCCGTCCTCAGGACCGGCTGGCCGCAGGGCCACCCCGGGGCTGAAAGCGACCGGCCTTTGAAGTCAGCAGCTGGTCAGCCAATTAGCGGAGGCCGCGGCCTGTCATCACCGTCTCCTTCCCCTTCCGCACACACACACACACACACACACACACACACACGCCTGTCTTTAACCGCCCCCCCGCCCCCCCCCCCGCCCCCGCAATCAGAAGGGACAGGCAGCGTGTCTCCCTCTCCCAGTCTGCGCAGCTCCACAAGGACCAAGTGAACACAGAGCCGCCCGAGGACGCCGAGGCCCAGCACCTCGCCCGGACGGGAGCCTTGCTTGCTGATGGGGAGACGGCTGCTGGCACCGCGCCCCCCCCGCCCCCCGTCCTGTGGCTCAGACACGGCCGCTGCCCCGCCCCTGCCTCCCCTGCCCGCCCTCAATGGCAGGCGAACCCCGGCCCCTGGCTGTACCGGGTGCGACAAGAACACCTCACACACCCCAACGATGGCCCACGGGGTCTCCCCCAGCCTTTGCCGCGTGCCTCATGGAGAGAAGGGCGCACCCCCCCTCCCCAGGGGGCCCGCCCCCCCAGCCTTTCCCTCGAGGCCCTGCAGTGGGGTGCCACCACGCCCATCCTCGCTGACCGCCCTGGGACTTCCGGCTCACACAGGGTCAGCACCCGCTACAGACCGGCCGCCGGGCCCCTCACCCCGAGGCCCCTGCCCAGCTGGCCGCTGCCCACGCGTCAGCACGGGGCGCCGCTGGTGGCGTCCCCATTCGTAAACCCTCCCGCGTCACTAATGGTCAGCTCCTCGTGCTGGCCCCGCATCGGCCTCCTGCTTTGCACCCTGCCGGGAACCGATTCCAGCATGTCATAATTACAAGAGTTTCGTCAAAAGGTTGGTGAAGCCCTGACCTGTTTGGCTCAGTGGATAGAGCGTCGGCCTGTGGACTGAAGGGTCCCGGGTTCGATTCCGGTCAAGGGCATGGACCTTGGTTGCGGGCACATCCCCAGTAGGGGGTGTGCAGGAGGCAGCTGATGGATGTTTCTCTCTCATCGATGTTTCTAACTCTCTATCCCTCTCCCTTCCTCTCTGTAAAAAATCAATAAAATATATTTTAAAAAATAAAAAAGGTTGGTGAAGTTTGGGGGGCTCAACAAGGGCTGAGCCACATATGTGATTTCCTGTTGGAACGGCTAAACGGCACTTCCCCCAAACCTGACTGTCTGCTGCCAGACAGCTCAGGGCATCTTAATCTGCATGTCATTGCCTCCTGTGGGCCAAACCCCTGAACAGCTGTAGGCTATTCCCCAATCTGAAGATGCTTCTGTAAGCCCTATTTGAAGTGTATTATCTCCACCTTAGGACAAATTGTGTTAATAAAAAGCAAGGGGTCCTGAGACATGGAGAAACTTTAGCTCAGCCGTGGGCAAACTACGGCCCGCGGGCCGGATCCGGCTGTTCTATCTGGTTCTCTTGGTCTCCCCTCCGCTCCTTTACTTTGAATTTACATTAGTTCACACAAACCCTCCATCCATGCTTTTGTTCCGGCCCTCCGGTCCAGTTTAAGAACCCATGGTGGCCCTCGAGTCAGAAAGTTTGCCCACCCCTGCTTTAGCTCCTTTAGCTGAAGCTCCTCTGACCCCCAATGCCTGATTTCAAAACTATCTTTCGTCCTTGGACTCCTTCTTGAATCTACGCGAAGCCCCTTTCTCCAGGTCGCTGAACCCCTTTGTAAAGCTGGGACGAGAACCCCGGCAGCAGCCGGCCGGCCGGGAAATGAGACGGCCACGCTGGACGGCCACGCCCACGGGGACTGCAGGTTCCCCCACGGAGGACCTGCCTCCTCCGTGGCGCCCGGGACGTTTCCCTCCGAGAGAGAGAGAGAGAGAGAGAGAGAGAGAGAGAGGCACCTGTGTTTGGGGGCAGGCCCTACTGTCCCGACGCCCGAGAGGAGCACTGGGGCCTCTCCGAGTCCTGCCGCTGTCCGGGGGCACCTGGCCGGTACATCGGCCCGGCAGGTGGGGTGTGCCTCTAGTCACCGTGGTCACGACCTGTCAGTGGGACGGGCCCAGGAGGGCTGCCTCTCAGGACGTGGAGAGCCTCCTGAACAGAGTGCAGCGCCCGGAGGCAGGCGGCTGCCTGGGCACGAGTCCCCGCCGTCCCGGACGACAGGGACCCAGGAGGCGGCCCTGCCTTTGCCGTCCCCTCCGTGGGAGGAAGAAGGTCCCAAAGGGTCGCCTTGCTGAGGGCAGGGTCTGCGCCCGCCCAGCGCGCACACGAACAAGCCTCCCAGCACCGGCCCGCAGCAGCAGCAGCAGCAGCACGGGGAGCAAGCACACACCGGCAGGGCCTGTTTGGGCACATCCGCGGAGCGGAGGGGCGTGGGAGGCCGAGGCGTCGGCAGGCAGCCTGCACGCTCCCTCTCCCCGAGCCGGCTGTGGGGGATGGGCCTCTCCTTACCGGAGGAGCTGATGGGAACCGCTGGAGAAGACAGAACCTGCCAAGCCTCCTTCAGCCCCTCCTCCAGGAAGCCCTCCTGGATTACCCCCAGCACCCTGTCGCCCTGGGACACTCAGGTTTGGCCTTTGAAGGGCACCTGTGGCCGGGAAGCTCCCTGAGAGCAGGGCCGGGCCTGCCTCCGCTCAGTCCTCTGCCCTGAGCCATCGCTGGGGTGGGGGGGGGGTGCCGAGGGGGGGGCTCGGTCACATGGCTGGATCGAACCTTCTCGAGTCCCCACGATGTGTGTGGCCCGTCGTCAAGGGACGGCCTTTTCCCACGTGAACCCCTCAGGGATGGGAACCCATCTCCCGTTTTATTTCTGCGGCCCTTTCTTCCCGTCCGGCCCTCAGTGGCCAGGCCACGGCTCCGTATGCAGTAGGCGCCCCATAAATGCTTTCTCGCAACCACACACGGCGTGGAGGCTCGCCGTCGGCGGCCTGCCCCGGGCTCACAAGGCCGACTGGCCGTGCGACGTGGGCAAGTCACGGTACCCCTCCGGGCCTTCCGTGTCCTGCCTGCATGTACAGCGATCGTGGGGGCACACCACCCACAAAAACGCTGAGGGGCAGAGTCAGCCCTCGGGGTCCCCCGGCGGACTCCCGCGGGCCTTTGGGAAAGCGCGTAGAAGGAAATGCTCCGGGGAGACGAGGAGGGGACCGAGTGGGCGAGGGTCAGGCGCCGCCCGGCCCGCCGAGGGGCCTGGTTCCTTACGCGGTCCTCAGGATGGAGCGGGCGCCCCTGAGCAGGAGAACCTCGGGCATGGTCCCTGGGGGTGGCGCCCCCCTCGGGCTGCCTGGGCGAGAGCCTCAGAGAGCTTGTCCTGGAGTCCCCCGGGGCAGCTGCATCAGCCCCAGAGAGGCCCGGTGCCAGCAGGCCGCCCTGCAACAGAGACACAGCGTGAGTCACGGCCCGCGGGGCCCGCCGCCGCCGTCGCCCTCCTTCCTGCCGTGACTCACCAGGCCGGCACCTGTCATTTGCTTCCTCCCGAGCCCACAGGCCTCGCAGGAGGGAGCGGCTTGGGCTCCCGTCTCTGTTCCCCAGGCCCCACTGGCTGCCAGGACTCCCCGCACCACTGGCTGCCCCCCCCGCACCCCACCTCCCCACCCCGTGACCAGCTCCAGGTCCTGCCTTCTCTGCTTGAGGGCAGTTGGAGGGGGACCTGTCCCCCCTGCACGATGGAGACTCTTTCCAATGAGGGGGTGTGTTGCCCCATTCTCCCCAGTCCTGAGGACCGAGCAGGGAGAAAGCATGCCCCGCCTGGGCTCGGCTCTCCGCGGCGGCTGCTGGCACGGGCCTCTCCTGTCCCCCGCAGGGGACCCCAGCCCCTCCTTTCTCCGTCTGCACGCTGTGTCACCTCCACGCTCAGCCCCGCTGGCCCGAGGACCCCACAGGGGACTCAGGGGCGTGCCAGGGCCTGGCTGCCCCGGGCGCTCACCTTCCTCGGTGCGGCCAGCAGGCTCGGGGCTCGGCACCCCCTGTGCTCGCGGCTCTGGCTCCGAGTGTGGGAGCTGCAGGGCCCGTTCCCCGGGGTTCTAGGTGAGGAGACAGTGGGCTGGGCGAGAAGGGGACCCACCCCAGATGCCTGGGGCTGCCGGGGAGGTGTGGCTCCCGATACCTCTGACCCACCTGGCACGGCCCCGCTGCCCACCTGCGGGCCTTGCCCAAGAGGGACCTGCTGGTGCGGCTGGGAGAGGCTGGCTGTCGGCCCTGGCAGAGCCGCGGGAGGACGGTCGCTGCCACGGGGCCTCCACCTGGAGCCGCCCGGGAGCTGGGCCCCGGGAGCTGGGCCGAAACTGGCCTTTTCCTCGCTAACTGCACGCACCGCGCCCGCTCCGCGCATCCTCGCACCGGCAACCCAGTGTGGGTTTAGGGACCGGCCCGTTCCCCAGACGAGGCGGCAGCCCCGAGACCGGAGGCTTGTCCGTGCCGCACGCCAGCCAGAGGCCGCCGGCCGGCGAGGCCCAGGCCCCGGGGCGGCTCTGAGACCGGGACGCCGCGCACGCCACATCTGTCCCATGTTTGCGTCGTAAAACTCAGCCAACCGTGTCACCCACGCCCCCGGGGAGCCCCTGCCATGGTAACAGACGTCCCTGCACCGCGCCCTTTGCCCCGGTGCTCCCCCGTGTCCCCCCACTTCCTCCCTCCGTGCAGGGTTGTGGCATGAGGCCTGCATCCCCAAAAACCAGGGCCCTGCTTCCTGGAGCCCTCCTCCCGGCCCCCCCTCCCGAGGCCCCAGCCCCAACTCCAAACCCCCCACCGCCTCTGGGTGAGGAGCTGGACGAGGTGCAGCGAGGGGACCCGCCCCCCACTCAGATGGCAGACGGCACCCCGATGGCTACACGAAGGTCCATGCCAAGACACCAACTTCCAGAAAGTTCTGCCTTCACCAGATGCCAGTTCCTTCAAGGCGTCTTTTCCCACGGCCACCTCAGGACACCCTGAAACAGGACCTGGGGTGCTGGCCTGAGCCTTCTATGGGCTACGAGCCCCTTTGAGAACCTGCTGGGAGCCCCTTCACCCCATCCGTGACCCCAGACGCTCGCTCTCTGGCTGTTTGGGGTCCGAGGATTTGGGAGCCGTGAACAGCCCCACCCCGGCAAACGCCATGAGCAGTGCTGACCCGCCTCTGCCCCCCGCCCCCCCGCTCCTGTGAGGGCTGAGCCGTGAGGTTAAGGACCGAGTGGGCGCTGGGGAGAGGAGGTGGCAGACGTGTCCTCACGGGCGGGGGCGGGGGGGGGAGGGCTGGCAGGAACCGGTGCCCAGACCTCTCAGCCCCTCCTGGCAGCTGGACGACCAAGCTGGAGGCAGCGCTTCCAGACGGAGGCGGAGGCCGGGCAGACCGGCTTGTTCCAGGATCGGGAGGGCCCGGGACAGGTGTCACCCTCCCTCTCCACCCCCTGCAGGTGCCACGGGCTGCCCTGCCCCACGGGCGCCTCCTCCTCCAGGAAGCCCTCCGGGAGGGACCCCAGGCCCTCGTGCTTCTTCCTGGAGCTGCCCTGGCCAAGCCCCCCAGAGCACTTAGCATTTAGAGACACACACACACACGACTGTGCACCCTGCAATACAAGTCCCCCGTCCGTTCCCAGGGGGAATACCTCTCCTGCCTCAGGACCAGGGTCCTCGATCAGCACGTCCCTGTGCAGACGGGCAGGGGGCAGGGGCAGGGGCAGGGGACAGGAGGTGGAGGGCAGGGGCAGGGGGCAGGGGCAGGGACAGGGGGCAGGAGGTGGGGGCAGGAACCGGGGGCAGGGGGCAGGGGCAGGGATCAGGGGCTGGGGGCGGAGGGCAGGGGGCAGGGGCAGGGACCAGGAGCAGGGGGTAGAGGGCAGGGGACAGGTGGTGGAGGGCAGGGGGCAGGGGGCAGGCACAGCGGGCAGGGGGCAGGGACAGGGGGCAGGGGGCAGGGGCAGAGGGCAGAGGGTAGAGGGCAGGGGCAGGGGGCAGGGACCAGGGGTAGGGGGCAGGGACAGGGGGCAGGGGGTGGAGGTGGGCACAGGAGCCTGGTCCCTGCCTCCCAGGCTCCGAGGTGATGGGTCTGATGGCCACTAAATGAAAGACGCGTTCCCGATCCCTGTGGGACCATCAGTCCCAGGCGAGGGCAGGGGCAGGGGCAGGGACCAGGAGCAGGGGGCAGGGGGCAGGAGGTGGAGGGCAGGGGCAGGGGGCAGGGGGCAGGGGCAGGGGTCAGGGGGCAGGAGGTAAGAGGGCAGGGGCAGGGACCAGGAGCAGGGGGCAGGGGGCAGGGGGCAGGGGGCAGGGGTCGGGGGGCAGGAGGTAAGAGGGCAGGGGCAGGGGGCAGGAGGTAGAGGGCAGGGGGCAGGGGGCAGGGGGCAGGGGGCAGGGGTCGGGGGGCAGGAGGTAAGAGGGCAGGGGCAGGGGGCAGGAGGTAGAGGGCAGGGGGCAGGGGGTGGAGGGCAGGGGCAGGGGCAGGGGATGGGGGGCAGGAGGTAGAGGGCAGGGGCAGGGGGTGGAGGGCAGGAGGTGGAGGGCAGGGGCAGGGGTCAGGGGTCAGGGTCAGGGGTCAGGGGGCAGGGGCAGGGGTCAGGGGTCAGGGCCAGAAACGACATTGAAGGGAGCAAGCCGGCCGGGGGGAGGCGGGATTGCTTCATGGAGCGGCGGGCGAAGCGAGCGCCCCGGGCGGTGGGCGGTGGGGACCGCTGTGCGGAGGGACACGGACCCAAGGCCTGGGTGACAGGCCAGGTGTGGCCCTCCCCAGCCTCGGTCCCGGCTCACGAGGGGCTGGGCCGAGGCAGAGATCTGGGGACCCGGGGCTCTGGGCAGGAGGGCGGCTGGATCCGCCAGAAGGCCCGCGGCCGTCCCTGAGCCGAGCCCAAGCCCCAGTGGGAGTGGAGCCTCAGCCCCCAGGGCTTCCCTCGGCCCTGCGGGGGGCGGGGGCGGGGCCGCCGCCAGCTCCCTTCTGACCCAGTTGGCAGCGCCCGACGTCCCCCCCCCCCCCCCCCCCGCTGAAGCCGCGTCCCGTCCTGCAGCCCGAGTGACAGGCAGCAAGCAAGCGGGTGATGGCCCAGAGGGCGTTCCCTGGGGGCGGGCCACCTGGGCCACCTTGCGCAGGCCCCGTCCCGCCTGGGACTCAGACGGAGGGCGTCCGTGTTCTCTGGGGCCGGGGCTGGCATCCCGCAGCCCTGGGCAGGAACGGGGGGGGGCGGGGGGGGCAGGGCAAACGGCAGGGCAGGAAGTCACACTCACAGCCGGCAGCGGCCACTGTGTGCCCGCAATGCCGTCCACACTCGATCCTCCCCACAGCCCCGCGATGGAGCTCCTGTCCTTCGTGTCCCCATTTTACAGACCGGCGACCTGAGGTGCAGAGAGATTAGGTAACTCGTGCAAGTCCCTGTGGGGAGCCGAGCGGAGATACGGACTCGGGCAGGCGGGCGTCAGAGTCTATGCCCCGAGCTCGCAGGCGGCACCCAGCGGTCTCAGGGCCACCGAGCGGGGGGTGGGGGGGGGACGAGGGGGGGGACGCCGCGAGCAGGCGGAAGGGGCGGCCAGGCCCGCGGGGTGGTGGTCCCAGAGGATTCTGATGGAGCTGAACATCCCCGTCCCCTCACGACGCCGCAGCCACCCCCACGCACGGCACCGCGGAGCGCTCACATGTGTACATGTGTGTGACGTTCTGGGCAACCGAACCCGCTGTGCGGCCCGACACGGGGCGGGACAGCACATACAACTGACTGTGCCCGGCGCGTCACGGCTGACAGTGACCAACAGCGATGGACGTGCCACAGGTCCGTGTGTGTTCCACGCCGTTTCCCTCGTTCCGCTAGAGCCGTGGTCGGCAAACGGCGGCTCGCGGGCCACAGGCGGCTCTCTGGCCCCTTGAGTGTGGCTCTTCCCCAAAATACCACGGCCTGGGCGGGTCTATGTTGAAGAAGTGGCGTTAGAAGAAGTTTAAGTTTAAAACATGTGGCTCTCCAGAGAAATGTCCATCGTTGTGCTGTTGGTGTTTGGCTGTGTGGACGAATGAGTTTGCCGACCACTGGGCCAGAGCGTCCTCTTTCTGCTGCTAACGGACAGGTCGGCTGCGAACAGTCCCTACGCGGGCCGGCAGCAGCCTCGCACCCCCCCCCCGGCCCCCCCGCCCCGGTCGCATCACGCCCTGGTGCTGATGTCACGCCGCTGTTCTGGCCGGGCGCACAGTCAGAGGCGCGGGCGGGCGGGGGGGTGCTGGGGGGGCTACCTAGGTTGGAGCTGAGTCAGTGCCAGGCTGCCCCCCCCGCCCGCCGCGATGACCCACCCACAGCCGGCAGTCCCCCGTGTGTCATCACCAGGCGTCACCACGCGTGCGGGAACGTGGACTGAGCGATGCGTCCCGGCTCTGAGGGTCCTGGCCTCCTGCCTCCAGGCCCCCCCACGGCGCCCCCACTGCCGGACTCACCTCCCCAGCCGGCTCCCCCGGCTCTGCGGCCTCCCGGCCCAGCTCCCCGCTGCTCCTCCTCTGCCCGCTGTCTGCACGCCTGGCTGCCCTCACCTGGCCACACCAGCCTACCCAGACCTGGGAGCTGGCCCGGCCCCAGCCTGTCCTGCCTAATGGGCACAGGCTACTCCTGCACACCCACCCCCTCAGGCCACACGGCGCCCTGCCTGCCACCCGGCCACCGGGCACCGCGCTTCCCAACGCAGGGTGAGCCGCCCCCCCTCCGCTCCAGGTCCCTGCAAGCCCTTCCTCCATCCAGCCTGGGCTCCCTCCGGCTCAGAGGCAGGGTCTCCCCTGGGCCCACGATGGGCACCCCTGAGGGATGGCCAGGTCACAGCCACGGCCTCAAAGGGCTCAGACCGGTGCCAGTTCCCGCCCAGCTGGTTCCGCCTCTCCTGGCCTGGCCCCTTCCCGCTTGGCACGGCCCCAGCCCCTCGGCCCAGCCCTGCACGGCCCCTGTCCCTCATCCCAGCCCTGCACTGCCCCTGTCCCTCAGCCCAGCCCTGCACGGCCCCTGTCCCTCAGCCCAGCCCTGCACGGCCCCTGTCCCTCAGCCCAGCCCTGCACGGCCCCTGTCCCTCAGCCCCGCACGGCCCCTGTCCCTCAGCCCAGCACGGCCCCTGTCCCTCAGCCCAGCCCAGCACGGCCCCTGCCCCTCAGCCCTGTACGGCCCCTGTCCCTCAGCCCTGCACGGCCCCAGCCCCTCAGCCCTGCACGGCCCCTGCCCCTCAGCCCTGCACGGCCCCTGTCCCTCAGCCCTGCACGGCCCCAGCCCCTCAGCCCAGCACGGCCCCTGCCCCTCAGCCCAGCCCAGCACGGCCCCTGCCCCTCAGCCCTGTACGGCCCCTGTGCCTCAGCCCTGCACGGCCCCAGCCCCTCAGCCCAGCACGGCCCCTGTCCCTCAGCCCAGCCCAGCACGGCCCCTGCCCCTCAGCCCTGCATGGCGCCTGTCCCTCAGCCCTGCACGGCCCCTGTCCCTCAGCCCAGCACGGCCCCTGTCCCTCAGCCCTGCACGGCCCCTGTCCCTGTCCCTCAGCCCTGCACGGTCCCTGTCCCTCAGCCCTGCACGGTCCCTGTCCCTCAGCCCTGCACGGCCCCAGCCCCTCAGCCCTGCACGGCCCCAGCCCCTCAGCCCTGCACGGCCCCAGCCCCTCAGCCCTGCACGGCCCCTGTCCCTCAGCCCAGCACGGCCCCTGTCCCTCAGCCCTGCACGGCCCCTGTCCCTGTCCCTCAGCCCTGCACGGCCCCTGTCCCTGTCCCTCAGCCCTGCACGGCCCCTGTCCCTCAGCCCTGCACGGCCCCTGTCCCTCAGCCCTGCACGGCCCCAGCCCCTCAGCCCTGCACGGCCCCTGTCCCTCAGCCCTGCACGGCCCCAGCTCCTCAGCCCTGCACGGCCCCTGTCCCTGTCCCTCAGCCCTGCACGGTCCCTGTCCCTCAGCCCTGCACGGCGCCTGTCCCTCAGCCCTGCACGGCCCCTGTCCCTCAGCCCTGCACGGTCCCTGCCCCTCAGCCCTGCACGGCCCCAGCCCCTCAGCCCTGCACGGCCCCAGCCCCTCAGCCCTGCACGGCCCCAGCCCCTCAGCCCTGCACGGCCCCTGTCCCTCAGCCCTGCACGGCCCCTGTCCCTCAGCCCTGCACGGCCCCTGTCCCTCAGCCCAGCCCTGCAGGGTCCCTGTCCCTCAGCCCTGCACGGCCCCTGTCCCTCAGCCCTGCACGGCGAGGCGCAGAGGGCAGCTCAGTGGGGCTTGGTCTCCCACCCCACCTCCTCTCTCCCCCGAAGCACCGGGAAGGCAAGGGGAAAGGAAGGGCACCTCTCAGGCCCCCCTACCCGGCAGCAGCAGTGTGGCCACTCGGCCAGGACAGGGGGGCAGCCTTGTGTGGAGCCGGCGGGAGGGGCAGAGCGCAGCTGTCACCACCCCTGACTTTAGGACATTAGAAACAAGGGCTCCCAGCCCTTTCCTCACAGGAGGGCTGACAGCAGGCGGGACCCCCCCCCCCCAAGGGGACAGATGGGGAGACTGAGGCTGAGAGCAGGCGGGGCCCTCCCTCCCATTGGACAGATGGGAGACTGAGGCTGACAGCAGGCGGGACCCTCCCTCCCATTGGACAGATGGGAGACTGAGGCTGACAGCAGGCGGGACCCTCCCTCCCATTGGACAGATGGGAGACTGAGGCTGACAGCAGGCGGGACCCTCCCTCCCATTGGACAGATGGGAGACTGAGGCTGACAGCAGGCGGGACCCTCCCTCCCATTGGACAGATGGGAAGACTGAGGCTGACAGCAGGCGGGACCCTCCCTCCCATTGGACAGATGGGGGGACTGAGGTGAGAGCAGGGGGGACCCTCCCTCCCATTGGACAGATGGGAGACTGAGGTGAGAGCAGGCGGGACCCTCCCTCCCATTGGACAGATGGGAGACTGAGGTGAGAGCAGGAGGGACCCCCCCTCCCATTGGACAGATGGGGGGACTGAGGCTGACAGCAGGCGGGACCCTCCCTCCCATTGGACAGATGGGGGGACTGAGGTGAGAGCAGGCGGGACCCTCCCTCCCATTGGACAGATGGGAGACTGAGGCTGAGAGCAGGCGGGACCCTCCCTCCCATTGGACAGATGGGAGACTGAGGCTGAGAGCAGGCGGGACCCTCCCTCCCATTGGACAGATGGGAGACTGAGGCTGAGAGCAGGCGGGACCCTCCCTCCCATTGGACAGATGGGGGACTGAGGCTGACAGCAGGCGGGACCCTCCCTCCCATTGGACAGATGGGAGACTGAGGCTGAGAGCAGGCGGGACCCTCCCTCCCATTGGACAGATGGGAGACTGAGGTGAGAGCAGGCGGGACCCTCCTTACCATTGGACAGATGGGAGACTGAGGCTGAGAGCAGGCGGGACCCTCCCTCCCATTGGACAGATGGGGGGACTGAGGCTGAGAGCAGGCGGGACCCTCCTTACCATTGGACAGATGGGGGACTGAGGTGAGAGCAGGCGGGACCCCCCCCCCCATTGGACAGATGGGGGCACTGAGGTGAGAGCAGGTGGGACCCTCCCTCCCATTGGACAGATGGGAGACTGAGGTGAGAGCAGGCGGGACCCTCCCTCCCATTGGACAGATGGGGGACTGAGGTGAGAGCAGGCGGGACCCCCCCCCCATTGGACAGATGGGGGCACTGAGGTGAGAGCAGGTGGGACCCTCCCTCCCATTGGACAGATGGGAGACTGAGGTGAGAGCAGGCGGGACCCTCCCCACGGGGACCGATGGGACACTGAGGGGAGAGGGTGTCTCGCCCAGGTCGTGGACAAGGCCTGCTGTCTCCGTCTGCACCGAGGGGGGGACGGGCTCAGAGTCCCTGCGCGGCGAGCAGAGGGCCGGCCTCAGCCGGGGTCCAGCCGCTCCCTCGGCCTCCCCTCCCTGCACCAGGCGGGCTCTGCCTTCTGTGGGTCTGACCGGCCCCGACCTCCGGGAGCCACGTGCCCCGCTTCCCCAGGGCGGCCCGGCTCTCACCACCCCCCCCCCCACCCCCCGTCACCGTGGGCCGAGGCAGGGACCTCCAACACGGGCTCCTGACCCCACTCTGGCCTCCCTGGCGGGCAGGGAGCCTGAGAGCCAGCAGCCCTTGTTTCTCACGGTGCAGGCCGAGCCCGTGAGCACCTCCCGCACCCCAGCACCCCCGTGGGGAGGGAGGACCCGCAGCTTCACCCAGCGTGCCGCTGTCCCGGGAGGGGCGGGCCCCGTGCTCCTGAGGCCCGGCGTGAGGCCCCCGCTTCCAGGACAGTCGGAGGCACATTCCCTCCGATGCTTTTGCTCCGTCCTTCCTCCCTGCCCCTCACCCGCCCCGTCAGCACAGCGGCCACCACGCCGTGGCTCACGCACCGGCTCGGCCCGCAGCCCTCGGTCCTCCCCCACTCCGCGCTGCGCCCCCAGACCCTCCTGTCCCCGAGTTCCCTGTCCTCCTCCGTGTCTTCGCACCCTCGCAACGCTGCTCCCCCTGCCCGCACGCCCTCCCTCGCCTCTCCCCCTGCCAACGCCCGGACCCCCCAAGGCCCGTGTCAGGGGCCCGTCCTGGGCTCTGGGGCCCAGGGTCTGCCTGCTCCCTGCTCCAGGCTGGGGAGCCCTGGGCCCGGGTCCCACCTTCTCAGGGTGCCCACACCCTGGACGGCCAGGGCCTAGGCCCGCTTCCGGCTGCGGCTCAGCAGGACTGCACGCGGGCGGACAGGGAGGCGGGAGCCCAGACGGACAGCGACCCGCCAAGGTCACACCGCGGGCCGGAGCCAGACCCTCCGGCTCGCCCCGTCCTGCCGTCCTTGACTCCACATGCCGGACGAGACGGGGACACGCTCCGTGACCAGAAAAGGCCTCCTCTTTCCGGCCGCAGCCCCCGCCTGTGAGCCGTCCCGTGGAGGCCCTGGGCCACGCAGAGGCGTGCACGCGGACCGGCACTCCGCACAGCACCCGCCCGGCCAGGATCATCCCACCCAGACCCGCTTCTGGCCCAGAGACACAGGCTGGGGGCGGGGTGGGGGGGCGCAGGGCAGGTGCCCAGGCCACACAGCACAGCTACTCCCTGACCCCAGGCTCCGGAGGCCCGGCCGCCGCCCACGTACCTGGCCCCCAGGTTCTCCTGGGTGGTCCCCAAGCCTGGGTCCGGCCGGCGGTCCTGGGGGGCCTCTCGGCTGTCCGGCATGCTGGGGTCCCGGGGGGCAGCGGCGTCCGGCTCCAGAGCTGCGTGGGTCCGCCTCGGGCACTGCTGCGGAGGCTCGGTCTGGCGCTGCGCGGGGCTGGCCTTGAGTGGGCATTGGGGGCGGGCAGGGGGCGGGGAGCCCCCGGAGCGGCCCACAGAGGCCGTTTCCTCTCTTTTTGGAAGCTCACAACGCTCCTCAGTGGCGGAGTTGTCGGGGCTGAAACTTTCCTTTTCTTGGTGGTTTTGTTCCACTCGAGACAAGGAGAATTTCAATGAGGGCAGTGTTCTTTCTGATGCAAATCCACTCCCCCTCTCCCAGGAAGCTCTGCCAGTCCTCCTCACCGCTGAGCCGCACCACCGGCCCTGGGGGCTCTCCCCCACCCTCACCCTGCAGCCCTGCTCCCCCCACCCTCACCCCGCAGCCCTGCTCCCCCCACCCTCACCCTGCAGCCCTGCTCCCCCACCCTCACCCTGCAGCCCTGCTCCCCCCACCCTCACCCCGCAGCCCTGCTCCCCCCACCCTCACCCCACAGCCCTGCTCCCCCCACCCTCACCCCTCACCCTGCAGCCCTGCTCCCCCACCCTCACCCTGCAGCCCTGCTCCCCCCACCCTCACCCTGCAGTCTGGGCCCTGCTCCCCCACCCTCACCCTGCAGCCCTGCTCCCCCCACCCTCACCCTGCAGCCCTGCTCCCCCACCCTCACCCTGCAGCCTGGGCCCTGCTCCCCCACCCTCACCCCGCAGCCCTGCTCCCCCCACCCTCACCCTGCAGCCCTGCTCCCCCACCCTCACCCCGCAGCCCTGCTCCCCCCACCCTCACCCTGCAGCCCTGCTCCCCCCACCCTCACCCTGCAGTCTGGGCCCTGCTCCCCCACCCTCACCCTGCAGTCTGGGCCCTGCTCCCCCACCCTCACCCTGCAGCCTGGGCCCTGCTCCCCCAACCCTCACCCTGCAGCCTGGGCCCTGCTCCCCCCACCCTCACCCTGCAGCCTGGGCCCTGCTCCCCCCACCCTCACCCTGGGCCCTGCTCCCCCCACCCTCACCCTGCAGCCTGGGCCCTGCTCCCCCCACCCTCACCCTGCAGCCTGGGCCCTGCTCCCCCCACCCTCACCCTGGGCCCTGCTCCCCCCACCCTCACCCTGGGCCCTGCTCCCCCCACCCTCACCCTGCAGCGGTCCCTGGACGGGGCCCACCTCTCCCAGGCCCCCGCTGGCGGCTGGCCTCCAGGAGACAGTCCCACACTGAGAACGGTCAGGTGCAGAGCAGGGCCCTGGAGCAGACCTGAGAAGGGAGACCCGGGAGGGGCCGTCCAGGGCCCCCGGACGCACGCAGGCGCCGTCTGCCCTTCAGTGACGGGGGAGGGCAGTGCTGGTGGTGGGTGTGCCGGCCCCAGACACAGAGGGGGGCCGGGAGGCAGCGGAATCCCCTCTAACACTGCCTGTCCTCGGTCCCTGGGCACGGGACAGAGACCCAGCCTGGGGCCTTCACACCACAGGACCTGGTCCTCACCGGCCGGCCGGGGCGGAGGCCGCTTCCTCCCGAGGCGCAGGCTCAGGGCAGGCCCGCGTTCTGGTGCAGACGCTCACTCCCACCTCTGCCGCCACCTTCATGGGCCGCCATCCCTGTCACGTCTTCACCAACGACAGCTGTGAAGACCCAGCTTCCAAGTAAGGTGACACCCAGGCTCTGGCTGGACGTGATGTCGGGGGGACGTGATTCGACCCAGAATAACCTGTACACAGAAGGCAATGGAGGGGAGTCCCACGTCTCCAAAGGGGACAGCGGGGGGGCTGCGTGGGGGACAGGGCTGCCGGCTGGAACCAGAGGGGCTCTGGGAGCACACGGTGTGGCAAGGCGGGGCCCAGCCCGCGGCCCGCTCTCCAGAGACAGCCATGGACGGCACAGGTGTTCCCGCCCGGAGACTGGGCACCCCTGGAGTCACAGGTGCCGTGTGGTGGGTACACGCGTGTGGTGCATGCACGTGTGTGTTGCATGCACATGTATGTGTGATGCGTGCACACGTGTGTGGTGCATGCACGTGTTGCACGCACGTTTTTGTGTGTTGCGTGCACATGTGTTGCGTGAACGTTTGTATTGCGTGCATGTGTTTGTGTTGCATGCATGTGTTGCGTGCATGTGTGTGTTGCGTGCACGTGTGTTGTGTGCACATGTGTGTTGTGTGCACACGTTTGTGGGGTGCGTGCATGTGTGTGCACGTGTGTGTGCATGTCCCAGGGGAGGGCTCCAGGCCTTGGCAGATCCTCAGGTCTGCTGGTGAGGGAGGAGGCACGGGAAGGGAAGCCCAGGCTGCAAATTATAGACCTGGTTGAACTCCTGCCTCTCCTGCGTGTTTGTCTCTTGTTTTTTAGAACTGCCAGTTTTTGTTACTGTTTTCATACACAGCAGGTCCTCGGGTCACGGGGGAGATCCGTTCCTACGGCGCGATGTGACGCGATTTTCGCCGGGAGTCGGAACCCACCTACATAAGCGCCTACGTCACTCACACGGGGCAGAGACACAGCAGTGATGACGTGAAACAGTAAAAGAAGTTTAAAAGGAAGGTAATTCCTGACCTTTACTTGTGGTAAATAAATAGTAACAAACATGAAGCACATGTGCACAGACGTCGAAAGGAGGGAACTTTTTTTTTAAATAAATAAACTAGAGGCCCGATGCACGAAGATTCATGCAAGAATGGGCCTTCCTTCCCCTGGCTGCCGGCACCGTCTTCGCTCTGGCCCAGAGCCGCCTTTCCGCCTTCCCACGCTGCCCAGAGGCCGGGAGCGGCTGGGGCAGTGCGGAACACCCCCAGTGCCTGCATATGCAAATTAATCCGCCATTTTTTTTGTTGGGTTAATTTGCATACTCACTCCTGATTGGCTGGTGGGTGTCGCAAAGGTACTGTCCATTTGCATCTTTCTCTTTTATTAGCGTAGATGGGAGATGGTGATGAAACGACATACATCCAGTCCAATGTAACCTGAGAACTGCCTATATTTTTATTGATTTCAGAGAGGAAGGGAGAAGGAGAGAGAAACATCCATGATGAGAGAGAATCATGGATCGGCTGCCTCCCCCACGCCCCCCACTGGGGATGGAGCCCACAACTCAGGCACGTGCCCTGACTGGACTAGAACCCGGGACCCTTCAGTCCGCAGGCTGGCGCTCTAGCCACTGAGCCCCCGGCCAGGGCTCCCCTGGGTATTTGCCAGTGGCCTGGACGAGGGCCTCCACCTCTCCTGAGCTCCGCCACGTGCGGTGGGTCGGTGATCACGGCTGCTCGGGGGCGTGGGTGCGGAGCCAGCGAGGACTGGGAGGTGCCCGGCATGCAGCGGGTCGCGGGCGTCCTCGGGGCTGCTCTGGGGGGGGGGGTGCCCTGGTTTTTGGTACTTGTCTGCCTCTGTCCTTCCCGGCGGGCCATGTGCCCTCCGCCGGTTCACAGGAAGAGGAACGAAGACTCCCAGGGCGGCTGGCCTGGGCCTGTGGGCGGTGGGGACACGCCGAGCCTGTTTTTCCTCTCCTGGAGATTAGACGGGAGATGGAAGTGGGCGAGCAGGGAAAGGAGAACAGGGCATGTGGGGCGGGGCCGAGCAGTCCTTGAACCGGAGGGGAGGGGCTGGAGGGACAGGGTGTGCTGTGGCCCGAGCGAGCGAGCGCCCTGAGCCATGGGGTCCTGGGCCCCCTGCGCAGGGAGGAGGCCGTCAAGGCCCCACACACCTGAGCCTGAGAGCGCCCGCTGCCACACCGGCCAGAGAGCGGCGGCCCCGCTCCCTCCGTGGGCAGCAGGCCCCTGACCTCGGCGCCCGTCTCCTGCCCCCGCACCAGCCACACGGGCTGCACCGCTCCTCTGTGTGGGCTGCCCCTCGGCCCGGGAGGCACCCCCCCCATCCATCAGCCAACTCCCCTTCACCCCGACATCCCCCGCAGTGAGGCCTCCCCTGACCACCCATGTGGACCCACGCCCTCCCCCCACCCCCGCGAGGGTCACTGGCTCAGCTGTGGGCCCCGGCCACCAGGGCACCATCAGCAGCTCCTTGTGGAGGTGTCTGCAAGCCAGCAAGGGGCTCCGTGTAACGGGCAGTGGGGCCCGGACGACGATTCAACCTGCAGACAGGCCGTTCGGTTAATGACGGGGAGAAAGGGTGGTTAGGAACACCCAGAAAATAACTTGCACAAGGAGGGACGTGGGGGACGGTCAGCGACGAGCTGGAAGAAGATAGAGCCTCCGAGTCCTCAGCGCGAGGCGTGCTCTCTTGGGCCCCCACCCACGGGGAAGGAGGCCACCCACGGGGAAGGAGGCCGCCCGCGGGGACAGAGACCACCCACGGGGACGGAGACCACCCACGGGGAAGGAGGCCGCCTGCGGGGGGTGGGGAGGGGGGAAGGAGGCCACCCACGGGGAAGGAGACCACCCACGGGGACGGAGACCACCCACGGGGACGGAGACCACCCACGGGGACGGAGACCACCCGCGGGGGCGTGGGGGGGGGAAGGAGGCCGCCCAGCACAGCACGGGCCTCGCTCGCTCATTGGCTCCCAACCTGACCATCAGAAGCAGTTTTCCGATCAGTCTCTGAACGCCCTTCACCACATCTGCCCCTGGGACTGGACATCATTTAATCGTTGTCGTCACCTCAACGCCCTTTTAAAAATTTAACATTGAACCCGGTCGGCGTGGCTCAGTGGTTGAGTGCCGACCTATGAACCAAGGTCACGGTGTGATCCCTGCCCCAGGGCACAGGCCTGGGTTGCGGGCTCGATCCCCGGTGGGGAGCGGGCAGGAGGCAGCCGATCAAGGGTTTTCTCTCATCGTCGATGTTTCTACCTCTCTCCCCCTCTCCTTTCCTCTCTCCGGAATCAATGAAAAAACTAAAAAAAAAATGTTCAAAAATTAAAAATTGTGGCCTTGGCCGGGTAACTTAGTTGGTTAGAGCATCATTCAATATGTCAAGGTTGTGGGTTCGATCCCCGGTCAGGGCACACACATGAATCAACCAATGAGTGCATAAATGGGTGCATAAATAAATAAATGGATTATTTATTTATTCTCTATCTAAAATAAATAAATAAATCCTAAAAATTGTTTTGACTCTCATTTCATCCTAAGTAATTAGATTTGTGACACCACAGATCGAAGGGCTCGTGATATATACGCATACCTACCTACGGTAGATATTTCCCGACACGTTAAAATTAATACAAAGCCGTTCTTTAAATGCCCATGTACCGCCCGGCCGGCGTGGCTCAGTGGTTGAGCGTCAACCTATGAACCAGGAGGTCAGGGTTCAATTCCCGGTCAAGGGCACCTGCCCAGGTTGCCGGCTCAATCCCCAGGCGGGGGGCGTGCAGGAGGCAGGTGATCCATGATTCTCTCTCATCATTGAAGTTTCTCTCTCTCTCCCTCTCCCTTCCTCTCTGAAATCAATAAAAATATATTTAAAAAAAAAATAGCCCAGACTGGTTTGGCTCAGTGGATAGAGCGTCGGCCTGCGGACTGAAGGGTCCCGGGTTCGATTCCGGTCAAGGGCATGGACCTTGGTTTGCAGGCACATCCCCAGTGGGGGGTGTGCAGGAGGCAGCTGATGGATGTTTCTCTCTCATCGATGTTTCTAACTCTCTATCCCTCTTCCTTCCTCTCTGTAAGAAAATCAATAAAATATATTAAAAAAAAAAAAAAAGGTGCCTCGGGCCGGGGCCGGAGAGAACCGCTGTGCGTTTTCAGCTCCAGAGCTCCTGGCCAGCGTTCGTGTTGCTCTGTGTGTGTGAGATCACTTGTACTTATTTTTTTCAATGTCAGAGGGCTGCAGCCTTGGGCTCTAGCGAAGGCCTCCTGGCCCAGGCCCAGGGCTCAGGCGGGACGACGGGCCTCTGGTGGCCCCTGGTGGCCGTCTCTTTCCTTCTGCCTCCCGTGTGTGCCGGTCCCAGAGGCCCAGCGGGGAGGCCCCGGGCGCCCGGGCTGCCTCCCTGTCCTCTCGGGCCCCTTCTGAACTGGATGGGTGGGACCCGGGTCCAGGATCAGAGCTGAGCCTCCCCCGCCCCGGGACGCAGATTCTCGGCGATTCGGCCACCAGGACGGCTCTCCTGCGGGCGGGGGCCGAGGAAGCAGCACATGGAGGGTTCCAGGGAGTGGGCACAGGGCTGGGAGCCGGTGGCGTGCCCCCAGCACCAGGCCCTTTGGGGCAGGCGGTTCGGGCAGCAGAGGAGGAGGCAGCGCCCTCTGCAGGAGGTACCCTCCTCCCGCCCGTGGATCTGCATCGAGGGCCGCGTGGCCTGCGTGCATTCGGAGGGCACGGGCAGAGTGGAGCACCAGGTGCGGGGTCAGCTCAGGGACCCAGGCCAAGCCCCCCCTGCTTCTCGAGTCTCCGTTTCCTCCTCTGTAACTGGGGAGTCTTGGTCTCCAGGTGTCGGGAGCGGCTCTAGGGTCAAGCCTCGGACTGACCTGTAGGCAGAGCCACAAACAAGTCCCAGCGGGGAGGGCACAGCCCTCTTAGGGTAATTGAGCTTGACCTTACGGCCCCCTAGGTTCTTCCTGGGCAGCTGATGGGCCGTGGGAGGTGCAGCAAGTGCTGCCAAAACAGGTGAAACTCACAAGAACACTGTAACCATGGTGACCACTGCCTTGTTTACCTCTGACTACAAAATAAAGGCTCAGCGTGACGTCTGGATCCCTCTCTGCGGCCTCAGCCAGGCACCGGAGATCCACCAAGCCCCAGCTTACTCCCTTTGTCTTTTCTTCGATCCTTCGCCGCCCTCCCTCCGGCCGCCAAACCCTTGTCCGAGCTGGCCCGGCGCAGCCAGGGGCAGAAACCCTAACTGAAACCAGCTCAGCAAGAAGGACCAACAGCTCACACGCCCCAGGGCAAGGGTAACAACGGAAGGTGGAGGGTGAGGGGAGCGGACGGGGACCGGCTCACCTGGACAGACTCCCACCTCTCCCCGCCTCGTCCTCACGCTACACCGGCCCCTCCTGTGCAGGCACCGAGCGGGAAGGCTGGGGTCGGCTCCCGCCTGCCCCCTCAGCAGAGCCCGGCGTGTCTAGCCATCCTGTGTGACACTGCAGAGACCGCGTTCTCTCGTGAACAGCGGGCAGCCCAGCGGTGCTCTCGTGCCCGTCTCTGCTCTCCTCCCTCCCCCTCAGCTCCTTTCCCCTCTGCCTTCCTTTCCTCCCGCTCCCTTCCCCCTCGCTTTTGGGCCGGGGACCCTCACCCAGCAGAGCCTCGGGGCATGTGCTTGCTGTGGGCCTTTGGGGAAACCTGGGAGCAGACAGGCGGTGCGGCCTTGGACACATGGCTAACGTCTCTGGGCGTCCATTTCCTCACCTGTGGGCGGAGCTCTGACAGTCTGTACCCCACTGGGTGCAGTGAGCTAGACACACAGGAAGCCCGCTTTCACTGAGAGCCAGTGGGACACTTTTATTACTGGGACCCCAGAGAGCTCTGGGTTGGGACGGGGCGGGTCCCCATGAAGCTGGGGGATGGGCTGCGGCTGGGGACCCCCAACATTAGGGAGCTCCAGCGGGGGTGGGGGGGCCTGGCCTGAGTCTGGGGACATCTCCGCGGCTGCCTGGGCTGGGTGCCCTCCGCCAGGGGATGGTGGGACCTGGGGAAGGGGAACGTGGACAGCCACCCAACGCCTCGGTGCTGGCGAGAGGCCCGGCAGAGGAGTCGGGGCCGGGGCGGGCCGGGGCCCTCGGTGCCAGTGGAGCCGCTCCCCCCAGGTCCTGCTCCTTCATGCCCGCAGGCACAGCCGTCCCCCCAGGTCCTGCTCCTTCGTGCCCGCGGGCACAGCCGTCCCCCCAGGTCCTGCTCCTTCGTGCCCGCGGGCACAGCCGTCCCCCCAGGTCCTGCTCCTTCGTGCCCGCGGGCACAGCCGTCCCCCCAGGTCCTGCTCCTTCGTGCCCGCGGGCACAGCCGCTCCCCCCAGGTCCTGCTCCTTCGTGCCCGCGGGCACAGCCGCTCCCCCCAGGTCCTGCTCCTTCGTGCCCGCGGGCACAGCCGTCCCCCCAGGTCCTGCTCCTTCGTGCCCGCGGGCACAGCACAGCGGGAAGCAGCAGCGCCCAGAACAGCTCACACTCAGGCGTGAGGGCTGCTTCCCGCCTCGCGGTGCTGGGAGCCTGGCCTCTGAGACGGGGGAGGGGGGACGTGCCCAGGGCCGCTCCAGGTGTCCCCGGCCACTGCCTCACCTGTCCTCACCCGGGTGACCCTGTCGTGCCGGCGGACGTGGGGGGGGGTGTGCCGAGCCCCACAGCGAGCACTTACCAGGTAGATGGGGCGGGCGCCGGGCTGCCCGCTGCGAGGGGGCAGGCGCTCACGGGAGGACGGGGGTGGGTGGCGGGCGCCCTGACCTGGAACGGGACCCCGTGGAACCCCCAGGGCCGCGGTCACGGCTGAAGGAGGCGTGTGTTCCCTACGTTGCCACGCAGGCTGAGAACAGGAACTCCACAGACCACTCTTGGCCGGGAGGACTTCGGAGCCCGTTCTTTTCGGGGGCTCCCTGAGGCGGAACCAGATAGACTGACCCCCCCCCCCCCGCCCCCCAGAAGGCACAGGGGTCCCCCGGGAGAGCCCTGGCCTGGCAGATTGGGAACAGGTGGGCTGAGGTCCGACCACACGCTCGGGCAGATCATCCAGGCCCGTGTGGCCACGCGTCCATCTCTGGGGACCACCCCACGCGGCCACATCTGAGGAGGTCACAGCCCAGCTGGGAGACGGGACCGCTCCTACGTCAGGCGCCCGCTGTGCCAGCAGGCTCTGCGCTGAAGCTCGTACGCTCCCCCACACGATCCCACGTGACCACCGTGACCGTCACCTACAGGTGGGGACACACAGGGAGTGTTGTAGTGTACCCCCATCTTACAAAGGACGCCTCAAGCAGTCAAATTATGTGCCGAAACCGGTTTGGCTCAGTGGATAGAGCGTCGGCCTGCGGATTGGAAGGTCCCGGGTTTGATTCCGGTCAGGGGCATGTACCTTGGTTGTGGGCACATCCCCAGTGGGAGGTGTGCAGGAGGCAGCTGATGGATGTTTCTCTCTCATCGATGTTTCTAGCTCTCTCTCCCTCTCCCTTCCTCTCTGTGAAATATCAATAAAATATATTTAAAAAAAAAAAAAAAAGAAGAAGTCGAATTATGGAGTCATTTATTAAAAGCCGGCGGCATACGAGGGAGCCGTTCAGCACTCCAGACCTCGCAGCCCGAACAGCTCGCCACGTCTGGCGTATACTGGCAGACTGTCACAAAGGTATCGATTACATCTTTGGGTCTGGAATGAGGAACCTGGTTCGTGCAAAGCAGTTACAGAAGCGAAATGGAGCAAGTTCGTTATCTGAAGTATCTATGAATCAACAGAAGCACGTTACCTGGGGCCACCGGGGCAATTTAGGATAATTGTGCTGTCCTGGCTCCCAGAGGAATGTGCTTCGATGACCAGGGAGATCACAACCCATGGGACATTCAAACCACCATCCATGGAGTATTGGGACAGCATGCATAAGTTCAGGAAGTCAGAACAACTTCCTGTTGTTTTAGCAAACAGGTAAGTACAGAAGCCCAGCAGCAGTTCCTGCCTGAGACGGTTGCTACCACACTTCAGGAGCAGAGGACAGCGCCCCGCCCGCAGCGCCAGCTGCCAGAGCTCCCCGTGGCACGCAGCAGAGGCCCCTCGGGGGTCGGAGGCGGCTCGTGGTGACGGTGGCTTTTCGGTGAAGGAGGGGAGCTTGGGGGTAACACTCCTAGAAACATGGGGGTGGGAGGCAGAAATGTGCCGGGCATGCAGAGCACCCGAGGAGAGCACGGGGGCCGGGCGAGGACTGACCGGGGGGAGGACTGACCAGGGCGAGGACTGACCGGGGGGAGGACTGACCGGGGGGTGGGGGGAGGACTGACCGGGGGGAGGACTGACCGGGGAGGACTGACCGGGGGGAGGACTGACCGGGGGGAGGACTGACCGGGGGGTGGGGGGAGGACTGACCGGGGGGAGGACTGACCGGGGGGAGGACTGACCGGGGGGTGGGGGGAGGACTGACCGGGGAGGACTGACCGGGGAGGACTGCCCGGGGGGGGGACTGACCAGGGGGAGGACTGACCGGGGAGGACTGACCGGGGGGAGGACTGACCGGGGGGAGGACTGACCGGGGGAGGAGGACTGACCGGGGGAGGAGGACTGACCTGGGGGAGGACTGACCTGGGGGAGGACTGACCGGGGGAGGAGGACTGACCGGGGAGGACTGACCAGGGGGTGGGAGGAGGACTGACCGGGGAGGACTGACCTGGAGGAGGACTGACCGGGGGGAGGACTGACCGGGGGGAGGACTGACCGGGGGGAGGACTGACCGGGAGGAGACGCAGGTTCGCAGCTCTGAGGAGCTGAGGCTCTGGGGCTCCTGGCTGGCAGAGCGACGGCCCCCGACGACGTCCGTGTCCTGCCACCACCGACCGACCGGGGATGGCCTACTCACCGCCAAGAGGGACTGGGCAGGCGTGACCACGCTGAGGGCCTTGAGAGGTGACGATGACCCGGGGTCACCCAGTGGGGCCAACGTCACCGCAGGGTTCCTTATACGGGAGGCGGAGGGTCACAGCGCCTACAGGAGAGGCGGTGATGGACACAAAGAGAGAGAGGGAGGGAGGGAGGGAGGGGGAGAGAGAGGGAGGGAGAGAGGGAGAGGGGGGGAGAGAGAGGGAGAGGGAGGGAGAGAGAGGGGGAGCGCCCTAGAAGCTGGAGGAGGAAGGAAACGGGCTTCCCCTCCAGTCCGGGAGGCGGGCAGCCCCGTGAGATGGAGGTTCCGGCCTCAGACCTGGGAGGGAATAAACGCGGCGCCTGAAGCCACTAAGTTCCTGGCGTTGCTCACAGCAGCCGCGGGAAAAGGGAAAAGGATCCGGGGCTGGGGGGGGCCACAGCGGGGGGCGCTGGGACTCCTGGCTCCCCACCTGCGGGGCCTCTCAGGAAGCCAGGTTCAATCCCGCACTCGCAGGGTGTCCCCCAAAAGGCACACGCGCTTTAGCCGCAGGTTCTATTACATTCCCATAAACACGTCCTTTATAATCACCCAACATGTGCATGCCTTCCGGGGGGACACCCTGAATGTACCCAGCACCTTCCCGCAACGGCCCCCCGGCGACGTCTCAGATCACGAGGTGCTGTGCTGGCCCCACCCGGGAGATAGCGGCCAAGGAGAGGCACAGCCCCTGGCCTGGGTGGGGCCCCGGTGCCCTCGGAGGTCACCCCCCCCCCCCTCCCTGGGCCGGAGCCCGGCGCCACCATCAGCCGGTTATCTGCAGCCAGCAGCCCGCACAGGACCAGCGGGCACCGCACCGGCAGAGGCAGGCCCTTTGCTCGGCTGGAAGGGAGTGATGGGACGGCTCAGGGGACGGCGCTCTCAGCAGGCGTGCCAGAGCCCGCGGGCACCCCCACTGCCCTTCCTCAGGGGGCCAGTCGCCCCCAACCGAGCCAGAATTCCAGCCCTGGGAGTCCACCCAGCAGTGTCTGTGGGGACGTCCGTGCAGCAGGACACGCTAGAATGGGGTCTCAGGAGTCTGGGGTCCCCTTGGGTTGGGATCTAGGTAGACACAGGTCTAGGTGGTTTGGGTCTCAGTTGATTGGGGTCTCAGGGGGCTGAGCTTTTAGGGGCACCACAATCGCCCCCCGACTCGCCAGGGCCCCCTGATGGCAGCCTGGGTGCTCACACAGGAGAATACTCACCCACAAGGAGAGGAACCCGCCAGAGCCAGCGCCCTCCCCTCCACGGTCCTCACACACGTGAATTGATTGCTCGATTTGATACGACGTCCACAGAGAGGCCAGAGGAACCCACTTTAGAAGCAAACGGGGACTGCCCGGGGGGTGTGCGAGGGTGATGTTCTAACCCTGCACGCGGGGGGCGGGGGGGGTGTTCACGGTGTGGCTCTGCATCGCACACCCACGACGTGTGCTTCCCTCCTGTACGTGTCGCAGCGGGAAGCTCACTTGGCGAGTGTCCCGGGGCCGTGACAAGGACCGCGTGTGCTGGTGGCGACGTCGACGTGACGTCAGACGGCCGGTTCTGGCCCTGACCTGCCTGCACTCGCTGCGTGAGCCTTTCTGGACGTCAGTGTCCTCATCCCCCAACTGGGAGGCTGTGTGGGTGACATGGTTTTTGCAGAAACCCTACAAGCGGCGTCCCCCGTGGCTAACCTGGCTCCGTGCCCAGCGGCCCAGCTCCCTGGCCCCGGCGCCGGGCCGGTGTGGTGGGCTGGAGACCGCGTGGGCCCCGGGAGCATTCAGTCTGGTCAGGGTTCTGGCAAGGTCCCCACCCCCGTCGCCGTGACCTTCGGCCAGCTGCTTTGCCTCTCCGAGCCTCGGTTTCCCCCGGACACACGAGGGTGACGGTGCCCACTGCTGGGGGTGGGGATGCCGTGACGAGTGCCGCGGGGCAGGTCCACGGTGTTTCTGCCCGGCGATCCAAGCTGAACAGGAGCGCCCCCTGCTTCAGGGGCAGAGACCACGCCCTGAGGGCCTCCCCTGCCCCAGAGGCCTCGGGGGGCTGGGGCCGGGGGAGGGGTCAGTGTCTTGGGGGCCTCTCTTCCCTTCCTGGGTGGCCCTCCCGGTGCGTACTGTGTGGGACCGGCGCCCCTCTCTGGGAGGACTCTGGGGAGGGGTCCCGGGGATGGGGGTGGGGGGATCATGCTGGGGAGGGACGGCTGGGGACATGACTGTGTGGGACCGGCGCCCCTCTCTGGGAGGACTCTGGGGAGGGGTCCCGGGGATGGGGGTGGGGGGATCGTGCCGGGGAGGGACGGCTGGGGACATGACTGTGTGGGACCGGCGCCCCGCCCTGCAAGGACTCTGGGGAGGGGTCCCGGGGATGGGGGTGGGGGGATCGTGCCGGGGAGGGACGGCTGGGGACATGACTGTGTGGGACCAGCGCCCCGCCCTGCGAGGACTCAGGGGAGGGGTCCCGGGGATGGGGGTGGGGGGATCGTGCTGGGGAGGGACGGCTGGGGACACGACTGCGTGGGCACAGCAGCCTGGGGACCAGCGGCCTCGGGCCCCGGTTCTAACCCACGGGCTCTGAGGGCCTTCTCTGTGGGGCTGTGTTCCTCCAGCCCCAACTCTGAGAACCCCAATCTGCTTAGTTTAAAGACTCCCTTCTAAGATGGATGTACCACAGGCCCGGGGCACCAATTCGTGCCCTGGTGGGGTCCAGCCGGCCGCCTGATGGGATGGGGGTCACAGGGGGCAGGCCAGCTGGGGCGAGGGGCCACGGGCGTTCCAGCCGTTCCGAGGTTCAGTCAATTTGCATATTACCCTTTTATTATATAGGATGCCCCACATGCCCACAAGCATGTACGTTCCTGGAAACACAAACGGAAACACACAGAAAAGCAAACTGAGAAAATAAACACACCCCATCCTTTCACCACCCGGAGCAGCAGGTGCTGAGCCTGTCCCCAGGTGCCCCAGGACCGCAGTGCCTCTGCGGGAGGAGGGAGCCCGAACCCTTTCTGCCAGCTGGGCCGGGCTGGGCTCCAGGCCCGTCACCCTCAGGGGCCAGCGTCTCAGTGGGTTGGGGTCTTGGTGGGCAGGGTCCCAGAGGCCTGGTGTGTGTGGGTCCTGGTGAGTTGGGGTCTCAGGAGTCTGGGGTCCCCCATGGGTTGGGATCTAGGTAGGCACAGGTCTAGGTGGTTTGGGTCTCGGTTGATTGGGGTCTCAGGGGGCTGAGCTTTTAGGGGTCTGGGGTCTCAGTGGGTTAGGGTCTTAGGGGCCTGGGGTCTCAGTGGGTTAGGGTCTAGGGGCCTAGGGTCTTGGTAGGTTAAGGTCTTAGGGGTCTGGGGTCTCAGTGGGTTGGGGTCTTAGGGGCCTGGGGTCTCAGTGGGTTAGGGTCTTAGGGGCCTGGGGTCTCAGTGGGTTAGGGTCTAGGGGCCTAGGGTCTTGGTAGGTTAAGGTCTTAGGGGCCTGGGGTCTCAGTGGGTTAGGGTCTTAGGGGTCTGGGGTCTCAGTGGGTTAGGGTCTTAGGGGCCTGGGGTCTCAGTGGGTTAGGGTCTTAGGGGTCTGGGGTCTCAGTGGGTTGGGGTCTTAGGGGCCTGGGGTCTCAGTGGGTTGGGGTCTTAGGGGCCTGGGGTCTCAGTGGGTTAAGGTCTTAGGGGCCTGGGGTCTCGGTGGGTTAGGGTCTAAGGGGCCTAGGGTCTTGCTGGGTTAAGGTCTTAGGGGCCTAGGGTCTCGGTGGGTTAAGGTCTTAGGGGCCTGGGGTCTCGGTGGGTTAGGGTCTTAGGGGTCTGGGGTCTCAGTGGGTTGGGGTCTTAGGGGCCTGGGGTCTCAGTGGGTTGGGGTCTTAGGGGCCTGGGGTCTCAGTGGGTTAGGGTCTTAGGGGCCTGGGGTCTCAGTGGGTTAGGGTCTTAGGGGCCTGGGGTCTCAGTGGGTTAGGGTCTTAGGGGCCTGGGGTCTCGGTGGGTTAGGGTCTAAGGGGCCTAGGGTCTTGGTGGGTTAAGGTCTTAGGGGCCTGGGGGTTGGGGTCTAGGAGCCTGGGGCCTCAGTGGGTTGGGATCTTAGGGGCCTGTGGTCTCAGTGGGTTGGGGTCTTAGGGGCCTGGGGTCTCAGTGGGTTGGGGTCTTAGGGGCCTGGGGTCTTAGGGGCCTGGGGTCTCGGTGGGTTAGGGTCTTAGGGGTCTGGGGTCTCAGTGGGTCGGGGTCTTAGGGGCCTGGGGTCTCAGTGGGTTGAGGTCTTAGGGGCCTGGGGTCTCAGTGGGTCGGGGTCTTAGGGACCTGGGGTCTCAGTGGGTTAGGGTCTTAGGGGCCTGGGGTCTCGGTGGGTTAAGGTCTTAGGGGTCTGGGGTCTCGGTGGGTTGGGGTCTTAGGGACCTGGGGTCTCAGTGGGTCGGGGTCTTAGGGGTCTGGGGTCTCAGTGGGTTGGGGTCTTAGGGACCTGGGGTCTCAGTGGGTCGGGGTCTTAGGGGTCTGGGGTCTCAGTGGGTCGGGGTCTTAGGGGTCTGGGGTCTCGGTGGGTTGAGGTCTTAGGGACCTGGGGTCTCAGTGGGCCAGGGGCCTGGTGTAGGGGTGTGTGTGTGTGTGTGTGTGTGTGGAAGGGGGGGGGGGGTCCCAGTGAATTGTGGTCTCAGGGTCCCGGTGGGTTGGGATCTAGGTAGGCACAGGTCTAGGTGGTTTGGGTCTCAGGGGGCTGGGGTCTTAGGGTGTCAGATTCAAGGTGGGCCAGAGTCTCAGGGGCCTGAGGTCCCGATGAGCTGGGGTCTAGTGGTTTGGGTTTGGGGGGGCTGGGTCTCAGGGGCCTGATGTCTCTGTGGGTTGGGGATCTCAGGGGCCTGGGGTCCCGGAGGGTTGGGGTCTCGGTGGGTGGAAGGCACAGGAACCTCTCCCCCTAGGCTTCCCCCTCCCCCGCTCCTGGAGGCGCCGGGCGCCCAGAACTGGGCGTGGGGCGCCAGGCGCTATCGCAGGGCTACAGCCACTGCGGCTCCCGAGGCGGCACCGGGCGGCGCGGGCCTCACACGCAGCGCGGCGCCCGCCCGTGACCGCACAGAGGCCCTGCGCCCAGCCCGGCCCCGCGGCCCCGCCGATTCGCACGGCCCGCGCCCCAGCGGGAGGTCCGGTGGGGTGCGGAGAGTGTGGGCCAGCGGCCGCCCAGCTTCCAGAAAGTTCCGGGCGTTTGTGGCGTCACCGTCCCCGCGGAAACTGCCGCCCGCGCCCCATAAAAGCCGCCGCGGAGGCGCCGGCGCCCCAGTGCGAGCCGGACGGCGCCGGACGGGCCCGCGGGCCGTGACGGGATTGTGACGTGACGCGGCCGCGCCGTGACGTGGCCGTGACGCGCCGGGCCCGAGCCTGACGGGACGCGGACGCGGCGGGAGGTGACCGGCCGGGCGGGCGGCGGGGCGCGGAGCGGCTCCTGAGCGGCGTCGCCCGCCGCGGCGCGGGGACAAGATGGTGAAGGAGACGCAGTACTACGACATCCTGGGGGTGAAGCCCAGCGCGACGCCCGAGGAGATCAAGAAGGCCTACCGGAAGCTGGCGCTCAAGTACCACCCCGACAAGAACCCCAACGAGGGCGAGAAGGTGGGCGCGAGGGCGCGGGCCGTGGGGGCGCAGCGGCCGGGCCGTGGGCGACAGGGGCCTGGGGAAGGGGGCGTGAGGAGCGTGAGGAGCGTGAGGGGACGTGAGGGGGCGCAGGGGGACGTAAGGGGGCGTGAGGAACGTGAGGGGGCGCGGGGGACGTGGGGACGTGAGGGGGCGTGAAGAGCGTAAGGGGGCGCGAGGGGCGTACCGTTTGTGAAGAGCAGAGCGTAAGGGGACGTGAGGAGGCGTAAGGAGCGTGAGGGGACGTGAGGGGCGCGGGGGGACGTGAGGGGGCGTGAAGAGCGTGGGGGGGGGCGTGAGGAACGTGAGGGGACGTGGGGGCGTAAGGGGGCGCGAGGGGCGTAGGGTTTGTGAAGAGCAGAGCGTAAGGGGACGTAAGGAGCGTGAGGGGCCGCGGGGGGGACGTGAGGAACGTAAGGGGGCGTGAGGGGCCGCGGGGGGGACGTGAGGAACGTAAGGGGGCACGAGGGGCGTAGGGTTTGTGAAGAGCAGAGCGTAAGGGGACGTGAGGAGCGTGAGGGGCCGCGGGGGGACGTGAGGAACGTAAGGGGGCGTGAGGGGCGCGGTGGAACGGGACGCGGCTGATACAGGAGCTCGGCGCGGGACTCCAGTGGCCGCAGGTGCGCTTGCGGGATGGCGGCGGGAGTTCCTTTGGGCTCGGAGCCCCCGGTGATGCCTGCGCCCAGGACGAGGGCCCCGCCTGGGGTGGCGCCCATCTCGGCCCGGATCGCCTGGCCGGACAGGGCGGGGGGGGGTCCCCTTTTCTCCCTTAAACGGAGGCGCGGAGATGTTTACCGTCGCGCGGGGCGCCGCCCTTTCAGAGGAAGAAGGTCCCCGGCTCCCGGTGCCAGAGGCGGCTCCCGAGGACCAGCCATGCGGGGCTGGGGTGGAGGGGGAGGGGGAGGAGGGGGGGACGCGGAAACGTGCGTAACAGGGAGGCCCCGGCTCCCCTGCTTTCATCCCCATGGAGGCCCCACGCCGCCCGCCCGGAGAGTGACGGGGAGGACCGGGCACTGTCCCTGGTGGGCCCTCCCGCTCCTTCCCGTCTTGCCAGCTTTTTTTTTTTTTTTAAATATATTTTATTGATTGTTTACAGAGAGGAAGGGAGAGGGAGAGAGAGTTACAAACATCCATCAGCTGCCTCCTGCACACCCCCCACTGGGGATGTGCCCGCAACCAAGGTCCATGCCCTTGACCGGACTCGAACCCGGGCCCTTCAGTCCGCAGGCCGACGCGCTATCCACTGAGCCACACCGGCCAGGGCATTGCCAGCTTTCTTGTAAAACGTGCGCGTCCCGGACGGTTTTGGGGCGGCCGGGTCTTTGTAGGAGCGGATAGCAACGACACCCCACCCACTTTTTAAAAATATATATATATTTATTAATTTCAGAGAGGAAGGGAGAGAGAGAAACGTCCATGATGAGTCATGGATCGGCTGCCTCCTGCACGCCCCCCACTGGGGACGGGGCCTGCAACCCGGGCCTGTGCCCTGACCCGAAGGGAACCCTGACCTCCTGGCTCACAGGTCGATGCTCCAACCACTGGGCCACCCGGGCCGGGGCGCCTGGACCACTCTTGAAGTCACAGGTGCGCCCCCCTCCCCCCCAGCAGTTAGACTGGGGACGGATGCTCAGGTCTGCTTACCTGTCTCTGCCTGAGCCGCTCTGGGCTGAGGATGGCCGCCCGGGGCAGGCCGGCGGGTGGCAGGAGTGACGGCATGTTTATATTTAGCCGCCGGCGCCCGTTGTGGCGGTCACAAGCCGAGTGCTTTCCTGGACGGCCATCCGCTCGCTGGCCGTCTGTCTCGTCTATATTTAGGTGGCTTACTGTAGCTTTTAAGGTGACTGGCCCTGGGCTCGGGGTGCCGGTGAGTCACAGGGTGCTCCCCGCCCCCACCCCCACCCATTCACGGTCGCCGGTTTCGGAGAAGCAAGCTCCTGGAGGAGGGCGCATCCAGGTGTCCAGGTTCCCGTCTCAGAAGGCGGCGTGTGGGAAAGCCGCTGTTTACTTATTTACTTAGTTGCTTTGTTAATACATTTTATTGATTTCAGAGAGGAAGGGAGAGGGAGAGGAACATCAGTGATGAGAGGGAATCACGGATCGGCTGCCTCCTGCAGGCCCCCCACTGGGGCTGGAGCCCGCCACCCGGCATGACCAGAACTGAGCCCAGGACCCTTCAGTCCGCAGGCCGACGCTCTATCCACTGAGCCAAACCGGTTAGGGCGGTGGTCAGCAAACCGCGGCTTGCGAGCCACATGCAGCTCTTTGGCCCCTTGAGTGTGGCTCTTCCACAAAATACCACGTGCGGGCACGCACGTACAGTGCGATTGAAACTTCGTGGCCCGTGCGCAGAAGTCGGTTTTCGGCTCTCCAAAGAAATTTCCATCGTTGTCCTGTTGACATTTGGCTCTGTTGACTAATGAGCTTGCCGACCACTGGGCTAGAGCTATTTATTTATTTTTAAATATGTTTCCACTGATTCCACAGAGGAAGGGGGAGGAGCGAGAGAGAAACATCCATGAGGAGAGAGAATCACGGATCAGCTGTCTCTGCACACCCCACACTGGGGATGGAGCCCATCGGACCTTGACCTCCTGGTTCGTAGGTCGACGCTCAGCCCCTGAGCCACGCCGGCCGGGCGGAAAGCCACTGTTTAACGTCGGACGTGACCTGCACAGCGTGTGTGTGTGTGTGTGTGTGTGTGTGTGTGTGTGTGTGTGTAGGTGTCCCCCTGTCGTACCTGCCTGAGCAGGGGTGGGTGGTAGCCTCGCGTCTGCGTCTAGCCAGGCGCTGACAGTCACCTCAGTGCGGCCGCCGGTGGTGCGGGCCGGCCGGTCCCTCTCGGCTGGGGATGTGCCCACGGCCAGGAGGCCGACTCGGACCCGGTCCTCCTCCTCCTCCAGTTAGGATTCCATGTGGGCACCTGCATGCCCCCTGCCACCCACGCAGGGCAGGGACCGCGGCCCCCTCGCCCGCATGGGCCTCGCTCCTGGCCGTGCGGGCCGGTGCGCGGGCGTTGGTGGGCTGGCCGAGCGGATGGGATGTCCCGAGAAGGAAGCGCCATGTAAAGGGTTCTGCGGGGAGACAGCCCTGAGGAGGCGCAGCGGGGAGGGAGTTACTGCGGTGAAGGGGCCGGGGGCCGGGGGATGGGGGCTGGAAACCAAAGGGACGATAGAGACTGCTGTGAAGTTCCCTGGAGAGAACTCGTTCGTCCATCGTTCATCCGTCCGTTCCTTCACGCTCTCCTTCACGCTCTCCTTCGGCAGATGCCTCCTGCGTGTGTCGTCCTACTGTGTGCTGGGCACGCTGCGTAGACCTTTTCTACTTGGTGCGTAGTTCTCGTCCACCTCCTGCCTGCGGTCATCGGCCACAGGCCCTTCGTGGAGTGACTGTGCTGCCGTGGGGGAAGGTGTTTATTTTCCTCCTGCTCCGCCGTCGCTGTATTATTCATGTCTCTTCAAAAATAGATGAGGGCAGGCCTGTCCCCGCGCTCGCTGCAGCGGGCCGGCGGCCGCCGTGCGCTGGTCTTTGTTGGGGCCTGTTGTCCCGGGTTGCTAAGCACCGGGCAGCGTGTGTGTTGTCAGGCGCTCTCCGTGGACTCTGTCCGGGTCTCGTCGGCGGCCGGCCGTTCTCTGCCGGGGAGCGCGTCCCTTCCAGGGCAGCGATGGGGGGTTCCTGGCTGTTACCCCAGCTGGCTTTTGGATGACTTTGGTCTTTTGGACAGTTTCACTGTAACTTTTAGTTTGAAGAATAGATTTTCATGAAAGTTTGAAGAAGTCGTAGGAGAGCAGAACAGTGCAGAGAAGTTGGGACGACAGAGGCAAGGCCACCCACTGCGCGCCCCTCCCGGCCCTCCTCTGCCTCCTCCCACACTCCTCCCAGGATGATCCCACCGGGCGTCACGGACCGTCCTCGTTTCTTCGCGCCCTGGATGTTGTATATCAGACTAGAGGCCCAAAGCATGAAATTCATGCACGGGTAGGGTCCTTCGGCCTGGCTGGAGATGAGGGTTGATCTGTGGGGCTACCGGCAGGGCAATTAGGGGCCCCCCCGCTGGCACCTGCCTTGGCCCGCCTGGGGTCTGCGGGCTGGGTAAGCCCCTGCGTTGAGGGTCTGCCCCCTGGTGGTCAGTGCGCTTCATAGTGACTGGTCAGTGCACCATTCAGCCGATTTGCACGTTAGGCCTTTATTACATAGGACACGTTCCATTCAGCCGATTTGCACGTTAGGCCTTTATCATATAGGACACGTTCCATTCAGCCGATTCGCACGTTAGGCCTTTATCATATAGGACACGTTCCATTCAGCCGATTCACACGTTAGGCCTTTATTACATAGGACACGTTCCATTCAGCCGATTTGCACGTTAGGCCTTTATTACATAGGACACGTTCCATTCAGCCGATTCACACGTTAGGCCTTTATCACATAGGACACGTTCCATTCAGCCGATTTGCACGTTAGGCCTTTATTACATAGGACACGTTCCATTCAGCCGATTTGCACGTTAGACCTTTATTACATAGGACACGTTCCATTCAGCCGATTTGCACGTTAGGCCTTTATCACATAGGACACGTTCCATTCAGCCGATTCGCACGTTAGGCCTTTATTACATAGGACACGTTCCATTCAGCCGATTCGCACGTTAGGCCTTTATCACATAGGACACGTTCCATTCAGCCGATTTGCACGTTAGACCTTTATCATATAGGACACGTTCCATTCAGCCGATTCGCACGTTAGACCTTTATCATATAGGACACGTTCCATTCAGCCGATTTGCACGTTAGGCCTTTATCATATAGGACACGTTCCATTCAGCCGATTTGCACGTTAGGCCTTTATCATATAGGACACGTTCCATTCAGCCGATTTGCACGTTAGGCCTTTATTACATAGGACACGTTCCATTCAGCCGATTCGCACGTTAGACCTTTATCATATAGGAGACGTTCCATTCAGCCGATTTGCACGTTAGACCTTTATCATATAGGACACGTTCCATTCAGCCGATTCGCACGTTAGGCCTTTATCACATAGGACACGTTCCATTCAGCCGATTTGCACGTTAGGCCTTTATCATATAGGACACGTTCCATTCAGCCGGTTCACACGTTAGGCCTTTATTACATAGGACACGTTCCATTCAGCCGATTCGCACGTTAGACCTTTATCATATAGGACACGTTCCATTCAGCCGATTTGCACGTTAGGCCTTTATCATATAGGAGACGTTCCATTCAGCTGATTTGCACGTTAGACCTTTATCATATAGGACACGTTCCATTCAGCCGATTCGCACGTTAGACCTTTATCATATAGGACACGTTCCATTCAGCCGGTTCACACGTTAGGCCTTTATCACATAGGACACGTTCCATTCAGCCGATTTGCACGTTAGGCCTTTATTACATAGGACACGTTCCATTCAGCCGATTTGCACGTTAGGCCTTTATTACATAGGACACGTTCCATTCAGCTGATTCACACGTTAGACCTTTATTACATAGGACACGTTCCATTCAGCCGATTTGCACGTTAGGCCTTTATCATATAGGACACCTGGTTCCCCAGCTGCTGCCTGGTCTCACGCCGTTCTCTTCCCCTCCCAGCAGCAGTCACTCCATGAAGGGCCTGTGGCCGATGATCGCAGGCAGGAAGCTGGTTGGACTCCAGAGCCAGTCCCCTCGCCCACCCCACCCCGTGCAAGACCCAGCCCAGGATCCCGAGTCGTTCTCCGGTCTTTCCGTCCCGCCGGCTGTCCCTGCGTGTGGGATTTCTGGTTCATTCCTTCTTTACAAGTGGATCCAGCGATGGCCCTTGGGGTGGGAGCGCGACGTGTGGGGCATTGTTTTGGCCGTAGAGCAGGAGGTGCGTAGCTGAAGGCACGCACCCCGAGGGGATGTACCGACAGATGAGATGGAGGGGGGGGGAGGGGAAGGAGGGAGGGAGGGAGGTTTGGCCTTGCGATAACCGAGATCTAGGTTTACACACAGCGCCTGCAGCCTGCAGGGGACAGGCGCTCACACATGTCCGTGGCTGATTTCAGGTCAGCAGACGTCAAGCAGTCCCGAGCTGGGGAGCCAGGCTAGGCCTTCTCCGCCTGCTGGGAGGCCTGGGCCTTCTCGCTGTGGGCTGGCCTGCCCGGGCTCGCTGCGCCCTCGTTCCGCGCCGTTTTCCTGTCGGGGCAGCCAGCGTGGGAGGAGCTCCCCGCCCACTGCTCTCCCTCATTCTCTGTGGTGGCCCATTCCCCCCCCCCCCGGCGGGGAGCAGTGGGAAATTCGGTTCCAGATGATGGACAGACCAGCTGGTGGGGGTGGGGCAGAACACTTCTGACGCTGCGTTCCTGTGGTGGGTTTGCTTCATGGCCCAACTCAAGTCATCCCTCGCTCTTTCTTTTCAAGTTCAAGCTCATCTCCCAGGCCTATGAAGTGCTCTCGGATCCGAAGAAAAGGGACATCTATGACCAGGGCGGCGAGCAGGCCATCAAGGAGGGGGGCCTGGGCAGCCCCAACTTCTCCTCCCCCATGGACATCTTCGACATGTTCTTCGGCGGCGGCGGGCGGATGGCCAGAGAGAGGAGAGGTGGGTGCCCTGAAGTCCTGACCAGGCTGTCCAGCTCCAGGTGGCCGTTAGGGATCAGGACGGATCGGGCCTTAAAGGGGCCACCGTCATGGTCTGGGACCCTCAGCTTGAACGGCTGCATCGCGTGTCTAGTGTCCAGGCTCCCCGCAGCCTCCGCACATTTAGCCGAGCCCGCCACGTCCAGCCCCGCAGGAAGGGCCGGTGGAGTGGCCAGTGGGAAGGAGGAAGGTCACGTTCGTCTGCCCTCTTCCTCTCGCGTGGGGTCCTCTCCCGAGTGTCCGGACCTGCTGTGGTCGGCAGTGATGCCTCTGCCGAGCGTGCTGTGCCTCTCCCGTGCACGCACACACGCCCTCCCTGACACGCACACACGCCCTACCTGACACACACATGCCCTCCCTGACACGCACACGCCCTCCCTCCCCCCTGCACACAGACCCTCCCTCCCCACATGCACGCCCTCCATCCCTGCACACACACCTCTTTCCTCGCATGCACGCCCTCCATCCCCCCCCACACACACCTCTTTTCTGCATGCACGCCCTCCATCCCCGCACACACACACGCCCTCCCTGACATGCACACGCCCTCCCTCCCCGCACACACGCCCTCCCCACACACACACCCTCCCTGACATGCACACGCCCTCCCTCCCTGCACACACGCCCTCCCTGACACGCACACACCCTCCCTCCCCCCCTGCACACACACCTCTTTCCCCGCATGCACGCCCTCCATCCCCGCACACACACCTCCTTCCTGCGCCTCCCGGCTGGGCCCTGGGCCCCCCTTCGCCTGCATGTAGGGGCCCCTCCACCTGCTCAGGAGACGTCTGGGTCCTTGTCCTTGAACATCTTTGTAAAAGACCCTCCACCCCCCTCTTCCGACAGCGTTAAGATGAGCGGCTTCCTCCCCGGACGTGGAGGAGGGTTAGTCTGGGCTGCACGGCCCTCGGCAGCGTTGAGGGTTCTGGGCTGTGCTCCCTGATCGCCCTGCCTCCTAGCCTGCCAGGATGGGGGTCAGCTCTGTTCCTAGTGATCCATCTCTAACAGCCCCCCTTCTCTCAGTGTACCCTGATAGACTGCTTAGCACCTCGAAACCAGAGAGACAGCCAGTGCTGCCACCCAGGACGAAGGCAGAGCCAAACGCTCTGCGCCGGGCCACGAAGGGTGGTGGGTCACCGCAGGCCCGACGCACGGCTGGACTGTCCTCACGTGATGATGGACTTGGAGCTCCAGGAGCCTGCCTGTGGGTCCGGGAACCGCGGGCTGAGCGCCGCAGTGTGGATAGGGGACCCCCGTCCCGTAGTCGGGGTGTGCTGCCTGCTCGCATAGTGACGACGCAGACGTGATGAAACCTGGGGACTCTTGCCTGCCCAGCCTTCTCGCTGTCGTGAGAGGAACGACGTCTTGCCCTTAATTAAGTCGTCTCTCAGAGGACAGCCACTAAACAAGGACAGCTTCTCCGCGGCCACGAGCAGCCGCGGCTCCTGTGCCCTGGGCCCGAGCGGCTGGCAGAGGCCCGAGCACACAGACCCCGCCCGGCACACAGACCACACTTGGCCACAGTGACAGGAGGGCTCGGCGTGGGGTGCGTCAGGCTCAGGGAGAGTCTCAGAGGGTCCCATCAGGGAGGAAAGGGCTCCTTCCGGGGGGCCCAGCGGATCCGTCTCATCGTAGAGCGGGGCCTGCCTTCAGATTTGTTTTAGAAATACAGCTGGAAAGTCTCTGTTGGCATCCATAAATGACTAATGAGCTCACAGCCAGAAGGGTATTGTCTCGCCCTGGCAGAGAGCCAGGGGAACTCTGCCAGGGGAACGGGCAGGTGTGAGAGCAGGGGCGGGGAGGGGCTGGGACACAGCCTCACGCTGTCCATCGGGGTGGGATCTGATGGCATTGTGACTGCGGTATTCCTAATCGGTCGTTTCCCCTCCTCAAGGCAAGAACGTTGTGCACCAGCTGTCTGTAACTCTTGAAGATTTATATAACGGAGTCACGAAGAAATTGGCCCTCCAGAAAAATATAATTTGTGAGAAATGTGAAGGTACACACTTTTGAACGGTTCTCAGAGTTCTGATCCCTTAGATCCGCAAGCAGCTGTGATGGTTTTAAGTTGAGAGGAAGACAGCCTCATCTTCTCAGGTGGGAGGCCAGGCGGAGACCGCAGACACGTGGCCCGGGGGCACTGGTTTCGTTGGCCCGGGCATTTTCTGTTTGGCCTGCACACAGAAACCAAGACAGTTCCCCAGCCCAGGGTCAGCATCCTTCCTCGGTGAAGGCCCCGCGAGGCAGGGTCTGAGGCCTGGGGGCCATGTGGGCCCGTCATGCCTGTTCCGGCTCTTGGTGCATACACAGCCCCAGACAGGACGTGAGCGAGGGCGCGCGTCCAGCAAAGTTTACTCACAAAACCCGCAGCTGGCCGTCGCTTCCTGACCTCGACTACACATACGTGCAGTTAACGTGACGCTGTAACTCAAATCCGGTTTGTCAGAGCAGTCAGACCCACGATCCCTCAAGCACTGGCTGAGCCGGGCAGCCGCCCTGGGCAGGCCGTGTTCTCCCTGGGGTGGGAGAAAACACGTGATGGGGCTTCAGTGATGAGTTCGGCTTGAGACGCTGACGTTACCATCTGCTGCCTTCTGCGTGGCTAGGACCACCCGTCACGTCCCCATGGCTGGTCGTGTTTATGAACAGTCAGAATTCAGACCCCAGGGAACAGCGCAGCTCACATCTGTCCTGTCCCCCCATGTCTGCCCCCCGCCCCCCCCCCCAGGTATCGGAGGGAAGAAGGGCTCCGTGGAGAAGTGCCCGCTGTGCAAGGGCCGGGGCATGCAGGTCCACATCCAGCAGATCGGGCCGGGCATGGTGCAGCAGATCCAGACCATGTGCATCGAGTGCAAGGGCCAGGGCGAGCGCATCAGCCCCAAGGACCGCTGCGAGGGCTGCAGCGGCGCCAAGGTGGTGCTGGAGAAGAAGATCCTGGAGGTGCACGTGGAGAAAGGTGAGGCCGCGGCCCCGCCGCTCTCCGGGCGGGCGGGCGCACCCGCTGCCTTGGGGGTGGGGGGTGCTTTGCGAGGGCGTGGCCCGGAAGAGAAGTGGCTAACCAGCAAGGGTGATGTTCCCTAGGCATGAAGGATGGGCAAAAGATTCTGTTTCATGGAGAAGGCGATCAGGAGCCTGAGCTGGAGCCTGGTGATGTCATAATTGTGCTTGATCAGAAGGATCATAGTGTCTTTCAGAGGCGAGGCCACGACTTGATCATGAAAATGAAAATCCAGCTCTCCGAGGCCCTCTGTGGCTTCAAGAAGACGGTAACCACCCTGGACGACCGCGTCCTGGTTATTACGTCCAAGTCAGGTAATGCCGCCCGCGCTCCCGCCGCCGCCGCGGTCCGGGAGCGGCTAAACCACGGCCGCGCGGCCTGCTTTCACACGCACGTTAGTGACTCGCTTTGTCTAAGTTCAGAGCCATCAGGGACTTGAAAAACGTATGACTTAAAGCCTCTCGCGCTGCTTCCTGACCGAGCCTTTCCCACGGCAGGTGAGGTGATCAAGCACGGGGACCTCAAGTGCGTGCGCAACGAGGGGATGCCCATCTACAAAGCGCCCCTGGAGAGGGGCAGCCTGGTGGTGCAGTTCCTGGTAAGTGCCCGGCCGCGCCCCTGGGACCCGGCGGGGGCTCAGCGGGAGGGAAGCCACACCTCCCCCACCTCCCCATCCAGGTCGGTGGGGGGCTCAGCGGGAGGGAAGCCACACCTCCCCCCCTCCCCTCCCCGTCCAGGTCGTCTTCCCAGAGAAGCTCTGGCTTCCCCTGGACAAGCTGCCCCAGCTGGAGGCCCTGCTCCCCCCGCGGCAGAAGGTGACCGTCACAGACGACATGGAGCAGGTGGAGCTGCAGGAGTTCAGCCCCAGCGACCAGAGCTGGCGCCAGCACCGGGAGGCCTACGAGGAGGACGAGGACGGGCCCCGGGGCGGGGTGCAGTGCCAGACGGCCTGACGGCGGGGGCGCCAAGGCGGCGTGAACGGCCCGCTCCGACAGCTGCGGCGTCCCGTGTGCGTGTTCAGCATTCCCAATGGCTGAGTGTCTTTTTGGGTTTTCTTTTGGTTGTGACCTAAGTTATAGCTTAATTTATATTTAAATGTTCTAAGTGTAAACCTCCTCTCGTCTGCACGTGGCATCTGTTTGTTCACATGTTCAGGACCCACCGGAGGCGCCGGTGACCACACAGGCGTCTCTCGCAGTGGCTTTGCCGTCACTCAGTCCCACATACGGCCCGGCCCAGCCGGCAGCCTCCGCCCAGCCGGCCTCCAGGCACCACCGGGGCCCCGGCCGGCTCAGGACTGGGCTTCTCCCGCCCCTCGCTGCTCTCAGGGCTGCGAACGGGACGTGAGAGTAGTTGTAGCTGCTCCTCGAGGGTAAAAGCACACGTGGGCAGCCTGGGCTGCGGCCTGGTTCCCACGGACGGGCTGCACCGAGTGCCCGCAGGGAGTGCGTGTCTGACCCCTCCTGGGCGCTTCCCGAGCCTGCAGCCTCCCGTGAAGACGCCCGTGTGGGATGAGACGCCGGTGCAGCTGTTTGCCTGTGGCCCCCACACCTGTTCTTTGTTTTGATGATTTTCTGTGGACGTTTGCAATGCTCTCCCACCAAAGTGCTTCCTTGTAAGGTGACACCTCCCGCGTCCCCAGCAGCCTCAGTGCAGCCACGAGGCGGGGAGGACGCGGGGTTTGGCCCAGGCCCAGGGCGTGGCCCGCTTCCTGGATGGCTCGAGGATCTGGAGGGGCACAGGCCGGGCTCCCCACCTCCTCCTCCCAGGCCAGCCCCTCCCACAGGACGCCTCTCCCCACACAGCCATGAGGGGCTCCTGCTCGGCCGACGTCCGGGACCCACACTGACCGCTGCCCTGGGTGGGCGCCCGCTGCGAGTGGTGGCTTGTGGTGGGGGGAGGGGGGCTGTCGGGCGTGAACGCATTCCTGGCAGGTAGACTAAGTCAGAACTGAGGGTCACCTCAGCCTTTAGCTGTTACTGACGCTCTCCCTCCCCAAGTCCTTAAAAACACTACCTTCTAAGCCGCTGGGTCAGAGCAGAGGCCACGGGTCCCTCCCTCCCTCCCTCCTCGGTCACGCAGCACCCCGCGTGGCTCTGGCCCGGGCCCTCCGGGAGGTCGGCAGGCGCAGCAGCGTGCTGGCAGTGGGTACAGAAGGCCCCAGCCCTGTGGTCGCTGTCAGGACAGACACGGAACCTGGTCGTCCACCCCCATCGCCATCGGCCACGGCCGCAGGCCCCCATTCCCGGAATCGCTGCTGGAGGTGGCGTGGCCGGCATGGAGGTGGGATCTGGAGGGTGTTGCTGAAACTGTCCCCCCCTGTACCTGTCGCATCACCATTAAAGTTGAGCTGTATGAGGCGCGTGGCTGTGGCTTTACTTTCCGGGCCTCGGCGGAGTGCAGCCTGCCTCCCGGGTGGACGCCACGGAGTGACGTTCCACTCACGGAGCTTCTGTGTGGGGGTCAACGCCCCCGGCAGGTGGGGTAAGGGAAGGAGAGCGGTGGGAGCGGGCGAGCCTCATCCCGGCCACGGAGCAGCTCCCTGGATGCATCTGAGGGCGGGACCTCCGGGCCGTGGAGAGGCCGGCCTGCGTGGTCCCGGTGAGCCAGCGGGGGGGGGGGGGGGGGGGGGGTCAGGGTGCAGGACTGACGCGGGCACGTGAGGTTAGATCGATGAAAAGGACAAGCTCAGTGTCAGCTACGCCTGCCTGCGTTCACTTGCAGACACTGCAGCCTCTGGACAGGTGCCCCGGGGTACGGGCAGGGCCCCCGGGTACGGACGGGGCCCCGGGGTGTGGGCAGGGCTCCTGGGTGCGGGCAGGGCCCCCGGGTGCGGACGGGGCCCCGGGGTATGGGCAGGGCTCCTGGGTGCGGGCGGGGCCCCGGGTACGGGCAGGGCTCCCGGGTGCGGGCGGGGCCCCAGGTACGGGCAGGGCTCCTGGGTGCGGGCGGGGCCCCGGGGTACGGGCAGGGCTCCCGGGTGCGGGCGGGGCCCCGGGTACGGGCAGGGCTCCTGGGTGCGGGCGGGGCCCCGGGGTATGGGCAGGGCTCCCGGGTGCGGGCGGGGCCCCGGGTACGGGCAGGGCTCCCGGGTGCGGACGGGGCCCCGGGTATGGGCGGGGCTCCTGGGTGCGGGCGGGGCTCCTGGGTGCGGGCGGGGCTCCCGGGTGCGGGCAGGGCCCACGGGTGCGTGCAGGAGCCCGGCCATGCAGGCAGCAGTGCCCAGCAGCAGCAGAGGCTCCTGAGATGAGCAGGTGAGGCAGAGCGGCCAGGGCCATCACTAACAGCAAGCAGAAGGCTGCCTGATGGGAAGGCCTGCAGGGCTCCCCCCCCAGCAGACACCCCATTTCCTTCTGGATGGATCGCTCCCTCCCCAGCTCCTGCAGACCCAACCTGGGCCCCCAGGGGAGCCTGTTTCTGAGCAGGAGGCTCCCGGGCCTGCCTCTGAGGCCCGCGCTGCCACGTCAGACCCAGCTCCCGTCTCTGCCCCGTGACGGGCACACAGAGAAGGAGCGTGTCCCAGAAGCGGGCGTGGGCATGAACAACACGACGTTAAAGTACAAACAGCACTTCCAATAAAACATGAAAATATTTATGTCGTATCTATACAACGTAGGTCTCTGCCAGGACAGAGGCTGTGCCTTTAAGCCGGAAAGGCAGGAATGTGAAGTTCAGTCCGCCCGCTCCCTGCAGCCGGCGCGGAGGACCGTCAGATGGGGCAGTCGTAGACGTGAATTTCCTGGTCGTCTCCAACCGACACGATTTTTGAGCCGTTTCCATTGTATTTCACGCCCCAGACCTGCAAATGCAGCGAAGAAAGGGCCTCCTGACACCTTGTTCTTCACGAGCCCACGTCCCACGCGCGTCCCCTCGCACCGAAGCCAGAGGAACCGGGGTGAGGGGCTCGTGCCTCTGAACCCGGGAGGCCTCAGGGACCACGGCCCTCGCCTCCCCATGAGGAAGGGCCTTTTCTGAGCAGAAACAGGACGCGACACACCTTCCCGACGCAGGCCCAGGAGAGCCTCGTGCCAGGAGACAGCCCCCAGCCACGCGGGCGCCCAGGGCTCCAGAGAGAGAGGCCCCACCACCTGGGCTGTCCCCCCAGGGACGTGCCCGCCCCATCTCGCCCCGTGCCCGCCCCATCTCGCCCCGCGCCCGCCCCATCTCGCCCCGCGCCCGCCCCATCTCGCCCCGTGCCCGCCCGTCGGTCCTTATGTTCTCAGAGCCGGTGGAGCCCGTCTGTCCCGGGAGCTGGACGGGCTGGCATCCTGGCCACCGAGCTCCCTGCTCCATGCTCCGGGAACAGAGTGCCTCCCTCACGGACAGTGTCACCAGGCCAGCCTGTCACCGGAACCCCGAGCTGGGCGTCCGGCCCCGACTCGTGTGTGATTGGGCCACACGCACCTCCACGCCCGCCACCTCCTGGGACACGCCACAGCGGCCCCACCCCAGCCAGGACTGATGCCGGGAGTGGAATGGCAAGGTCGGACCCCCTCGACTTGACTGGCAGGGTTTAAAGTCAAAGGTGAAAAAGCACAAACGATTTCGCTCCCTTCCGTTGCTTCCCAAGCGGAGGGGATCACCCCACCACCTGTGAGGCCTGCGGAAGCCCCCGCACCCGGCCAGGGCACGTGTTTATGCCACCGGTTCCCAAGACCCGGGCCCTCGCAGCGGCCGGGACCAGCAGCACTGGCCGCCCGGGCGCCGGCGGGAAACGCAGATGCTCGGGCCCAGGCCTCCGAGGGACACCTGCCCTTCCGCCGGATCCCGGTGTGGAACCGTTTCACAGTTCCCGGCAGAGGTGCCTCCCGTGAGCACAGCCGCCATTCCTCACGCAAAGACCCGACGGTGTCCATTCACAGGGACCAGACCGCCTGCAAGAACCTCTGCTCCAAGCTGAAGCACCAGCTCCTGCCCGGCGAGGTCCCCACGGACACGTGGCTGTGCGTGAGCCGCGGCCGATGAGCAGGCGGCCGGCCGCCAGGAGAGGCTGCACCCAGCCAGGGCGGCACGGGCGGGAGCGCCGGACACGCAGGCCCTGAAGGTGTGCGACCAGCACGTGTTCCCGGCCCCACGTGCCCAGCCGGCCCCGTCCTGACCTCCAGCAGCAAGGTCGGGAGGAGGGTCCGCACGGGCAGCCACCGCTGCCAACCCGAGTCGCAGCGTCCCGGGCGCCGTACCTGATCCTGGTGGTCGAAGAAGGTGTGGACGCAGGTCCTCGTCCCAACGTCCCAGACTTTGACACTTTTGTCCGACGAGCTTTACGGAAGAGGGGACACTGGTGTCAGACCAGGTTCAGGCTGGTCCGGCGGGAGGAACCGGACTCAAGATCCCGGACTCTGGCGCCGACGCTGCCTGTGCCCCTTGTCGGTGGCCTCCCGCCCTGACCCTGACCCTGACCCTGGCTGCACGGCCCGGGTTCTCGTCAGGAGCCCCCATCCCTTAACTAACTGCAGGCGGAGCCCCAAATTCACAAGGAGAGCTACGCGCTGGAACTACGTTCAGAAGAAGCTGCGTCTGCTCCCTGCGGAGCACAGCTAACTCCCCCCTTACACGGAGACCCGCGGAGCACAGCTAACTCCCCCCTTACACGGAGACCCGCGGGGCACAGCTAACTCCCCCCTTACACGGAGACCCGCGGGGCACAGCTAACTCCCCCTTACACGGAGACCCGCGGGGCACAGCTAACGTCCCCCCTTACACAGAGACCCGCGGGGCACAGCTAACGTCCCCCCTTACACAGAGACCCGCGGGGCACAGCTAACGTCCCCCCTTACACAGAGACCCGCGGGGCACAGCTAACGTCCCCCCTTACACAGAGACCCGCGGGGCACAGCTAACGTCCCCCCTTACACAGAGACCCGCGGGGCACAGCTAACGTCCCCCCTTACACAGAGACCCGCGGGGCACAGCTAACGTCCCCCCTTACACAGAGACCCGCGGGGCACAGCTAACGTCCCCCCTTACACAGAGACCCGCGGGGCACAGCTAACGTCCCCCCTTACACGGAGACCCGCGGAGCACAGCTAACTCCCCCCTTACACGGAGACCCGCGGAGCACAGCTAACTCCCCCCTTACACGGAGACCCGCGGAGCACAGCTAACGTCCCCCCTTACACGGAGACCCGCGGAGCACAGCTAACTCCCCCCTTACACGGAGACCCGCGGAGCACAGCTAACACCCCCCTTACACAGAGACCCGCGGGGCACAGCTAACTCCCCCCTTACACGGAGACCCGCGGAGCACAGCTAACTCCCCCTTACACGGAGACCCGCGGAGCACAGCTAACTCCCCCTTACACGGAGACCCGCGGGGCACAGCTAACTCCCCCCTTACACGGAGACCCGCAGAGCACAGCTAACTCCCCCCTTACACGGAGACCCGCGGGGCACAGCTAACTCCCCCCTTACACGGAGACCCGCGGAGCACAGCTAACGTCCCCCCTTACACGGAGACCCGCGGAGCGCAGCTAACTCCCCCTTACACGGAGACCCGCGGGGCACAGCTAACTCCCCCCTTACACGGAGACCCGCGGAGCACAGCTAACTCCCCCCTTACACGGAGACCCGCGGAGCACAGCTAACTCCCCCCTTACACGGAGACCCGCGGGGCACAGCTAACTCCCCCTTACACGGAGACCCGCGGGGCACAGCTAACTCCCCCCTTACACGGAGACCCGCAGAGCACAGCTAACGTCCCCCCTTACACGGAGACCCGCGGGGCACAGCTAACTCCCCCTTACACGGAGACCCGCGGGGCACAGCTAACTCCCCCCTTACACGGAGACCCGCAGAGCACAGCTAACTCCCCCCTTACACGGAGACCCGCGGGGCACAGCTAACTCCCCCCTTACACGGAGACCCGCGGGGCACAGCTAACTCCCCCCTTACACGGAGACCCGCGGGGCACAGCTAACTCCCCCCTTACACGGAGACCCGCGGGGCGCAGCTAACTTCCCCCCTTACACGGAGACCCGCGGAGCACAGCTAACTTCCCCCCTTACACGGAGACCCGCGGGGCACAGCTAACTCCCCCCTTACACGGAGACCCGCGGGGCACAGCTAACTCCCCCCTTACACGGAGACCCGCGGAGCACAGCTAACTCCCCCTTACACGGAGACCCGCGGAGCACAGCTAACTTCCCCCTTACACGGAGACCCGCGGAGCGCAGCTAACTTCCCCCCTTACACGGAGACCCGCGGGGCACAGCTAACTCCCCCCTTACACGGAGACCCGCGGGGCGCAGCTAACTTCCCCCCTTACACGGAGACCCGCGGAGCGCAGCTAACTTCCCCCCTTACACGGAGACCCGCGGGGCACAGCTAACTCCCCCCTTACACGGAGACCCGCGGAGCACAGCTAACGTCCCCCTTACACGGAGACCCGCGGAGCACAGCTAACCCCCCCCTTACACGGAGACCCGCGGAGCACAGCTAACTTCCCCCCTTACACGGAGACCCGCGGGGCGCAGCTAACTTCCCCCCTTACACGGAGACCCGCGGGGCGCAGCTAACTTCCCCCCTTACACGGAGACCCGCGGGGCACAGCTAACTCCCCCCTTACACGGAGACCCGCGGGGCGCAGCTAACTTCCCCCCTTACACGGAGACCCGCGGAGCGCAGCTAACTTCCCCCCTTACACGGAGACCCGCGGGGCACAGCTAACTCCCCCCTTACACGGAGACCCGCGGAGCACAGCTAACGTCCCCCTTACACGGAGACCCGCGGAGCACAGCTAACTCCCCCCTTACACGGAGACCCGCGGGGCGCAGCTAACTTCCCCCCTTACACGGAGACCCGCGGAGCACAGCTAACTCCCCCCTTACACGGAGACCCGCGGAGCACAGCTAACTCCCCCCTTACACGGAGACCCGCGGAGCACAGCTAACTCCCCCCTTACACGGAGACCCGCGGAGCACAGCTAACTCCCCCCTTACACGGAGACCCACGGTGCACAGCTAACTCCCCCCTTACATGGAGACCCGCGGAGCGCAGCGGCCACCTGAGTGTGAGGCAGCTCACACGGTGTAAGGGCGAGACTCACACGTACCTGGAAACGAAGTGCGTGTTGTCCGGGCAGAAGGCCACGTTCAGCACCCAGGACGCGTGGCCGCTCAGGGTGCCCGCCAGGTTGGCGTGCTGTCTGAAACGAGAACGGTCCAACACGGAGAGGCGTCAGCTCGGACAGCTCACGGGAGGCAGTGACTGACTGCCCGCGGACCTGGGCCACCGGCTCCCCGACAGTGACAGAGGCGCCCATCACTCAGCCCTCGGAGGCACGTCCCCCAGGGCAGAGGCAAGGGTCACCCGGCACTGACCCCGAGCCCGCTGACGCCAGCAGAGCCGGGAACGGGTCCCTGACAGCAGAGTGCCGCCGCTCCCACAGGAGGGGCCACGCTCGGCAGGCGCTCCGAGGCGGAGAGACCGAGGACGGGGCGCTGGGGGTCCCCCGGGCCGCACCTCCCTGCAGGTGCCCTGACCACCCACATGGCTTGGAGAGAACACTTTAAAAATATCCACCGAGTGGCCCGATGATGATGATCTCTGGACGCACAATCACCTGGCCACTCCGTGTACTTCTCCCGAGCACCTCATTGATTGGATATCAGAGACACTATAAATCGTGCCCCTGATCAGTTTTCCCCGTTGCACTGGCTGATAGAAAGCTCAATAGGTGGTTGATCTCCAGCCAAAGTCTAGAACACTTCTGGGACCCATTTGAGATACAAATACACCGAGTGGCCAGACTATTACGCGTTCAGAGATCATCATAACCTGGCCGCTCAGTGTATATATTGCCCTGGCTGCTGTGGCTCAGTGGGTAGAGCATCGGCCTGCAGACTGAAGGGTCCCGGGTTCGATTCTGGTCAAGGACACATGCCCAGATTACAGGCTCCATCCCCAGTGAGGGGCATGCGGGAGGCAGCCTCCAGGGCACCCCACACGCCCTGTCCCGTGTGACCCGACACGCGTCTTTAGCAACAAGAGACCAGCTTGGCAGGCGACTCACACATCGTAGATCTTGATGTAGCCGTCGTCCGAGGCCGTGACAAGGAGCTGGGAGTCCGGGGAGAAGGTCAGGGAGCGGATGGGCATGGCGTGGCCTGGAAGCACAGGCCTCGTGAGCCGGGGTCACCGTCCCGTCCCCCGCCTGCCCCTGGCCGTGCTCTCGGACGAGGCTGAGCGCCCCCCCAGGTGCCCGTCAGAGGGGCACAGACAGCCCTGCCTCCGTGACTGGACATCCTGTCCCGAGGCCCTGCCCCCGAGTTTCCCCTCAGCTCCCCCCGACCAGAGACCTCAGCCCACGGCTCAGAACAGCCGCCCTGCGCGGGCGAGGCCACACGGGCCCCGGGGCCTTCTGACCAAACGGGAGCCGTCTCCCTGCCAGCCCCCAGCCTGGGGAGGGCGAACCGAGGACGAAGCTCCTTGGGACGCCTCGGAGAGCGCAGCCTCCCTCCAGGCCCAGCCCCGGCCAAGGCCAGTGTGGGGTGGGCACCCCGTTCACCCAGGGGCCAGTGTGGGGTGGGCACCCCGTTCACCCAGGGGCCAGTGTGGGGTGGGCACCCGTTCACCCAGGGGCCAGAGTGGGGTGGGCACCCCGTTCACCCAGGGCCAGTGTGGGTGGGCACCCCGTTCACCCAGGGCCAGTGTGGGGTGGGCACCCCGTTCACCCAGGGGCAGGGTGGGGTGGGCACCCCGTTCACCCAGGGCCAGTGTGGGGTGGGCACCCCGTTCACCCAGGGCCAGTGTGGGGTGAGCACCCCGTTCACCCAGGGCCAGTGTGGGGTGAGCACCCCGTTCACCCAGGGCCAGTGTGGGGTGAGCACCCCGTTCACCCAGGGGCAGGGTGGGATGGGCACCCCGTTCACCCAGGGGCCAGTGTGGGGTGGGCACCCCGTTCACCCAGGGGCAGGGTGGGGTGGGCACCCCGTTCACCCAGGGCCAGTGTGGGGTGGGCACCCCGTTCACCCAGGGGCAGGGTGGGGTGGGCACCCCGTTCACCCAGGGCCAGTGTGGGGTGAGCACCCCGTTCACCCAGGGCCAGAGTGGGGTGGGCACCCCGTTCACCCAGGGGCAGGGTGGGATGGGCACCCCGTTCACCCAGGGCCAGTGTGGGATGGGCACCCCGTTCACGCCGCGCCCGTCATCAAGCAGGAGCTGCTCTCTCGTCACCAAGGACTCTACTCCAGGGCTTGGAGCGGACACGACGGGAACGAGACGGGCACCAGCAGGGCCGGGAGGTGACCCCAGGGTCAGTGCGCCTGGAGGCGGGGCCGCACGCCCAAGGCCGAGGCTCAGCGGGCACCACCCCCGCCCCCTCCCCCTCCCCCCCCCCCCCCCCCCCCCCCCCCGGCCGCAGGGCCGCCTGCGGGACCGCGAGGCGCACACCCTCCAGCGTGTGCAGCAGCTTCCCCGTCGCGATGTCGAAAATGTTGATGATGCCGTCGATGGCTCCGCTGGCCAGGTACTTCCCGTCGGGGCTCTGCGCACAGAACACGCGGACGCGTGAGTCCACGTCAGGCCAGCCCGCACACACGGCGCCCCTGCCGGCTGCGGGTCCGCGGGCTGGCCGGCCCCCCCCCCCCATCACCCCCAGGGAGACGGCAGCCGGCGGCGGGGACACGCAGGCCGGAGGGGGCGCGGCCTCCTTACGTAGGCGATGCTGAGGATGAACTTCCCTCGTGTGTCCAGGGAGTACTCCTTCTTCCCGCTCTCCACCCCGAAGATGTTCACTTTCCCCACGTGCGTGCCTGTGGCCAGGTGCTGGGAATCGGGAGAGAAGGCCAGCGTCCAGGCGTCCACTGCGCAGGAGAGGGAGGGGCAGTGAGAGGGGAGGGGCGCGGTCCTGCAGCACGGGGACGAGGGGGCGGGGCAGCCATCCAGTGTCACAGCTTCTCCCGGGGACAAGCCCCCCCAAGGACAGGCCAGCCGCCAGGCGTCCCCGGACGAGCGTGGAACCGGGGAAGCCCGACGCCCGTCCGGCGGCTCCATGGGCAGGTGCGGCCCCCACTCCCGGGAGGAGGGTGCGCGGTAACGGGGGACAAACCTCTGGTCGCACCGCACCCGGGACCTCGAGCCGCCCCACGGGAAAGCACGAGGGCGTGCGAGAATGAACGCGGAGTTTTCCAAAAAGGCAACTCGACAGACCGGGCGGAGCATGGCGGCCGAGGCCGAGGGGGCGATGGAGGAAGCCCGCCCCCCCCAGCCGCACCCCGGCCCCGGCGTGTCTCCCACAGCTCCAGCCGCAGGAGCCGCGGACCAGAGCCCTCGGTGAAGGCCGCCTGCCGAGAACGCCGTCTGCCCCGCGGACGCACCCGGCCCCGCGTCGATGGACTTGATCTGCTTGCCGTTCTCCAGGTCCCAGAGCCGGATGTGGGCGTCCAGGGAGCTGGAGGCGGCGATGGGCAGCGTGTGGCTGATGTCCACGGACACCACGCCCAGCTGGTGCCCCTCCAGGCTCCACTGCAGGTCCAGCCGCTCGTCACGCCTCAGGGGGGACAGAGAAACGGTTTCTTCACACACAACCCACGACCCGGCACGGCATCAGCCCGTGGCCACACGTGACCAGAGTTTGCGGGATGGAGGCTCGGGGCCGTGAGGAGCCCCAGGCACCAAAGGGCGACCCTGGGCCTCACCCGAGTCACAGGGAGGCAAGGGGGAGACGAGGGCCCCTCCGACACCACCCGCCCCACACTGTTCACGCTTTCCCGCCTAGAAAACAGGGGGCCCTTTCCTGACCGCACCGGGGCCGGGACGCACACCCCTGAACCGTCCCCCAGGCCACTGTGCGGGGAGGCGCTCACCATTTCCACACCTTCACCAGGTCGTCCAGGGAGCCCGTGACCACCGTCTCCGCGTTCTCCTTCTTGTTGGTCCCCCAGGCCACCGACCAGATGGCGTCATCGTGGGCTGCAATGGAAGCTGCCCTTTAGGACGACCTCGGCGACCTTGGCGACCTCGACGCCGACCACGCCCCCAGAAGAGCTGAGCGCCGCCCCCCTCCCACAGGCACACCCGCCCGTGTCTGCGCTTTCCCGGGGAGCTCGCAGGACGACTGTGGGAATGGAGGCTCCGAGGAAGCCCCCGCCCCAACCACAGGCTGGCTCGGCTGGAATCGTCTGGAATCGCTCGCTGCCACTGCCTGATGGAGAGGGCCCTCCCCACTGCCCGCCCGGGAGAGCCCTCAGGCGGGCAGGCGCTGCCCCCCAGCATCTGGGAGCCGGTGGGCACGGACTGCAAACAGCAGAGGCCCGAGCGCGTGCCGGGTGCGGCCCCACGAGCCGCCTTGGCCGCACGGGTGTGTGCTGCGTCGGGGCCGGTGACCGTGTTAATCCCCCGGAAGTACCATCTCCATTCGCTGCCACCACAGCCCCACAGAGTAGGCGCCGTGACAGCACCTCACGCTACAGACGAGGGGTCAGCGGCTCGGAGGAGCCTGCGGTGCCGCCGGGGGGCTCAGGGGCTGCGAATCGGCCCACGAACCAGGTCACTGGGCCGGTTCCTGGACGGAGGACTCGTCCCTCGTAGGGGCGTGCCGGAGGCAGCTGGTGGATGCTTCTCTATCCTCCCTTCCCCTCTCTCTACAATCAATTTCTAAAATGTTTTTTCAAAAAGAGAGAGACCAGTAGCTCACTGGAACCCCAAGGCTAAGAAGGGGCAGAGCCCTGACCGGTGTGGCTCAGTGGATAGAGCGTCGGCCTGCGGACTGAAGGGTCCCGGGTTCGATTCCGGTCAAGGGCATGCACCTTGGTTGCGGGCACATCCCCAGTGGGGGGCGTGCAAGAGGCAGCTGATGGATGTTTCTCTCTCATCGATGTGTCTAACTCTCTCTCCCTCTCCCTTCCTCTCTGCAAGAAATCAATAAAATATATTTTAAAATTTTTTTTAAAAAAAGAAGGAGCAGAGCTGGGACTCAAAGCCGACCTCGCTGTTAACGGGAGTCCCCGCGGGCCCCAGTGTGCAGCGGCCTCTGGGGGGCCACCCCGGCAGCGGGGAAGCCCTTCGGCCTGCTGTCCGCCTCCTGTGTCTGCGTTGTTGTCGCTCGTGTTTAAGTGAGGCTGTGGTTTCCCTGCAGTGAGTCCACTGGGCGTGGCTCGCCTGGTCGGCATGACAACAGCGCTTAGAGGGGCGGGAGACCACCCCGGTTCCCGGGGACGGGCGTGGCGGGCAGCTGCTCACCTTGCTCCTGCTTGAAGAGAATGCTGTACTGGAAAAGAACGGAGCCATGTTAGCCAGCGGTCAGTCAGCCGTATCGCATCCCCTCCCCCTCACCGCCGCGCCCCGGAGATACAGTCACCGCAGCGGCAGCTACGCCCAGTCACCCTGACCGGCTCGCTCCTGACTCGGGCTCCCGCAGGGTACACAGTCCCCCAGGAACCATGAGTTCTTAAGGAGACCGGCCCGGCCCGCATGGCTCACTGGGTGAGGTCGACCTAGGAGCCAGGAGGTCAGGGTTCAAGTCCCGGTCAGGGCACGGGCCTGGGTCGTGGGCTCCACCCCCAGTGGGGGGCGTGCGGGAGGCAGCCGATCCGTGATTCTCTCTCCTCACGGGTGTTTCTCCCTCTCCCCCTCCCTCTCTGACATCAGTAAAACACATTTAAAAGAAGAAGAGCAGTTCTCCACCCCCCGGAGAGACCCATAACGTGCTCCTTCCTGCTCTGCTCACGGGGAAGCCCAGGGCCCGCGCCGTATCACAGGCACAGCCGCCGACCGCCGACCGCGTCCCTGATCTCAGCACAAACCAGCTCTCCTCTGCGGGTCTCCGTTCCCGCTGCTTTTGTGCACCTTCCTTCAGCCCCGCACCCCCGGGCGCTGGCAGACTCGGGGAGCACGCTCCTCCTCCTGGCGCTGTGCGGGGCGGCCGCCGCCTCGCGTGGTCAGAGGGAGCAGGACCCGGAAGCCGGTGCCCGGCCCCCGACGCCCCCCACAGCCTTACCTGGTTGGTCATCTCCTCAGCCGGGCGAAGGGCCACAGGCAGGCAGCTCTGCGGGAACACACGGGGTCTCGGTGAGGGGTCCCCTGGACCGCAGATGCCCTGACATGTTCCCTGGGTCGGGCCCAGGAGCTCCCCTCGCCAGGCCCTCGGAGCCGTGGAATCTACCGACAACCTGTCCGCCCCACGTTTTCTCCTCTCCAAGCCTGACCCCGGAGGGGACCCGTCTCCGCCCCTGGCCGCTCATCGGAGAGAGAGAACCACGGGCCTTTTGTTTATTTACTAGAGGCCTGGTGCACGACGTTCGTGCACTGGGGGGCCAGGGACCCCTCAGCCCGGCCTGCGCCCTCTCGCAGTCCGGGAGCCCTCAGGGGATGTCCAACTGGGAGCGGGCCCAAGCTGTCAGTCGGACATCCTTCGCTGCCGCAGAGGTGGGCCACTGTGCACGCCAGCCGTCAGCCGGGCTTGTGGCTGAGCCACTAACCACCAGGCTGGCCAGCGGGGGAGGGACCACGGGAGGGCTCCAGGGCGTGTCCCGCCCGGCTCGCTCAATCCTGATGGGCCAGACCCCAGCAGCAAGCTAAGCTACAGGTTGGAGCGTCTGCCCCCTGGTGGTCAGTGCACGTCGTAGCAAGCAGTTGAGCAGCCTTAGCATATCATTAGCATATTATACTTTGATTGGTTGAACGGCCAACTGGACGACTGGACACTTAGCATAATATGGCTTTTAATGTATAGGACTTTTTTAATCCTCACCCGAGGCTACTTTTCCATTCGTTTTTTAGAGGGAGTGGAAGGGAGAGCGAGACAGAGAAACATCGACGTGAGAGAGACACATCGACTGGCTGCCTTCGCACATGCCCCAACCAGGGCTGGGGACCGAGCCTGCAACCGGGGTACCTGCCCTTGACCGCAGTCGAACCCGGGACCCTTCGGTCCCCAGGCCGACGCTCTTCCCGCTGAGCCACGCCGGCCGGGGCCCACAGGCCCTTTCGTTTCCCGTTGCTCCCGGGGGAATCCTGGGCTCCGGTCCCGTGAGCTTCTGGTAACAACATTTTTGTCCACTGACCCGTATGCGACTTCGTTGTGTGTGTGTCTGTTTAAAGACATCTTACCACACGCTGGTGATTCACTGACACTGAGCTCACGCCCCACGGCACTGGGTGCCGAAGGGAGCTCATCTGACACGTATGTCCTCTGCGCCCGCACTGAGGGACATGGAGACGCACCGCGGCACTGTGCCTGGGGACTACTTCCAGCAGCAAAACCACCACCAAGCACAGACGTGCAAACATCATGGCTCTGCATGGGCTGGAAAAGGACACGCTTACAGTATGAGCTGGAACAAGAAGGCACCTATATCACGTGTGTCACGTGACCTGAATTCCTCGCCTCCTCCCACGCCCTCAAAAGACCACGAAAGCTCTGGTGTGGGGACGAGCAATACATCTTAGTGAGTAGGCGGTTTTGCAAATACGGAATCTGAAAAAAATAAGGATCAACTGTAGGCTAAAACTAGTTTCATGGAAAGACACAAAGTGTGTGTGACCGTGTAACATGTGATCTTTTAGTCATCTGTTATATAATAATCTGTTATGTAACAACTAGAGGCCCAGCGCACCATTAAATCGTGTGTGTGTAGGGTCCCCTAGGCCTAGCCTGCCATCAGGGACATGTCTGCCGCCCTGTGACGCCTCACTCGCTCCACGGACGCTGCCGGCACCCCACGACGCTCCGCCGACGCTGCCGGCGCCCCAGGGGAGGGGGGGGCGGAGGGCCCGAGAGGTGCTCCATGCACCCCTGGTGACGGGTCATTTGGTCGTTGCGCGTTACAACCACTGGCCTTTTATAAGATAGATATCTAGCAGCCAGTCTGGCGACTGCCACGATTTCAAAGTCGTGATGTGCTTTCACAATGTCCTAAGATGTGGAACTACCTGTGATTTCTACTGGTGACACGTCACAGTTAATACTGCGATTCTGCCGCCTCCATTTATAATTGCAAAGAATGCTAAGTTTCCGCTAGAGGCCCGAGAACATAACGATGCAATATTTCTGCTCATCCATGTTCATTTCTATTCAGGAGCAAAAGAGATCGCACAGCTAAGGCAACCGAGGTTCAGGTGACTGCTTTAAATCGGCAAACTCCAGAAGGAGACTGAGAATAACAGGAAAAAACAAACAAACAAATGATTTCTTAAATAATTCTTGAAGATGTTGACCGGACTGGTCGTGCACAACTCGTCTGTCCCCCAAGACACGGTCCTGCCCAGGGTAGGAGGGACGGCAAGGTGCTCAAGCCGGTGCCCAGCATCCCCCCTGTGCCCAGGCACCTGCCCTCTCCCCTCCCAACCCCCGCCTCACATGCAGCAACAGAGACAAACAAGAAAGAGTAGGAGGGCTTGCAGGAGGCCAACGTCCAAGAAGCCAGCCTCCTCAAGAAGTAAACATTGCCCTGACGGGTGTGGCTCAGTGGATAGAGTGTCGGCCTGCGGACTGAGGGGTCCCGGGTTCAATTCCGGTCAAGGGCATGGACCTTGGTTGCAGGCACATCCCCAGTGGGGGGTGTGCAGGAGGCAGCTGATGGATGTTTCTCTCTCATCGATGTTTCTCTCTATGCCTCTCCCTTCCTCTCTGTAAAAAATCAATAAAATATATTAAAAAAAAAAAAAAAGTAAACATTCCCCCCGGCTGGGGTGGCTCAGGGGCTGAGCTGCGACCTATGAACCAGGAGGTCAGGGCACATGCCCCGGTTGTGGGCTCCATCCTCAGTAAGGGGCATGCAGGAGGCAGCCGGTCCATGATTCTCTCTCATCACTGAAGCTTTTCTCTCTCTCTCTCTCTCTCTCTCTCTCTCTCTCTCTCTTCCTTTCTGAAAACATATTTTTTTAAAGTAAACATTCTAATTTGGAAACAGCCCAAGTGCCCATCAGATGAGTGGATTAAAAAACTGTGGTCCATCTACACAACGGAATACTACGCCGCTATAAAAAAAGAAGGCACTTTGACCATTTGCAACAGCATGGATGGACCTGGAGAGCATCATGCTAAGCGAAATAAGCCAGGCGGAGAAAGATAAATATGACATGATCTCACTCATTGGTGGGATATAATGATCCACATAAACTGATGAACAAAAACAGATCCAGAAACAAATGGGGGCGGGGTTTAGAGAGCAACCAAAGGACTTGTACGCATGCGTATTAGCATCACCATGGACACAGACACTGGGACGGTGGGGGCTTGCCCGGGTGGGAATGGCTGGGGGGGGTGTCAATGGGGGAAAACAGACATATGCAAAACTTTAGACAATAAAGAAAGGTAAACATTCTAGGATGTGCTGAGTTGGGCCCCAGTTTTAATTGACACTTGGATTAGCTCACTCACCCCGCTCACCACCACCACCCGCGCCCCACCCCCCGGCTCAGTAGGTACCCTTACCCTTCCCTCCTCCTTCCTGACAAGGAAAGGGAGACAGGGAGGCGAAGCAGGCGGAGACGAGCTACGTGCAGTGTAAGCCACATCCCCGCTTACCCCAGGCTCTGATACCAACTCATGGCAGAGCTGAGAGGACCCCAATCCCTCCTCTGCCCCCACAATTCCCCACGCGGAATTCACGGCTCGCTCCTCTGCGTTTCCAAAACAAAACACAACAGAAACACACCCCACGTGCCTCTCTTGGCGCGATCACGCAGGACTGACCCACAAGACCACATGGTACCGGGACCACGGAACCCAGGCGCGCTGGTACCCGCCCGGTGATGGGAGGCCCGCTACCTACGAAGACAGCGTGGCCCTGCTCCGGGGAAGCTCGGTTGGGACGGTCCTCCCCCTGCGGGGACGGGGACACCGGCCCTCATCTCGAGGCTGCCCGGAACATGCCCAGGACGCGCCCCGACGGGCAGCGGGGCAAACGGAGTCACAGAGGCGACCTGGGGCCCGCGGCCTGCGGCAACCGTGAGCGCGCCTGCTGGGCGGCAGCCTCGGGCCCGCCCTGGCTCCCCCGCCGTCCCGCCCGGGCCATCAGCGGCCCCGACGGCGGCCACCCCCACCGGCCTGAGAGCCCGACTCACCGGCTCACGGCCCCGTCGCACAGTCCCGGCGCGCGTCTGACGAAGGCGCCACGCGACCGCGACGCTCGGCTATGAGCTCACGGAGGGGGCGGGGCATCTCCCAGGGCAACCGCGCACGCGCAGCGCCCTGCAGAAGCCACGCCCCCAACGAGGTGGGCGAGGATCTGCGCGGAGGCCACGCCCTCCTCCGCTAGGGGCGGGGCCTCGGTCATGGGCTCCCGGAGGCGCGCAGGTCGGGTTCAGCAGCTGCAGGTGCGCGCGGGGGTCGGGTTGCTCCGTTTCTGCTCTGCTGTTCCACTAGCGGCTTCTCGACTTCTGTCGCTTCAACGCTTTTCAGTGAAATGGAGCTTTGTTTTAAAAACTGCAATTCAGCCCTGGCCGGTCTGGCTCAGTGGATAGAGCGTCGGCCTGTGGACTCAAGGGTCCCGGGTTCGATTCTGATCAGGAGCACGGGCCCAGGTCGCAGGCTCGGTACCCCCAGGAGGCAGCCAGTCCCTGATTCCCACTCATTGTTGATGTTTCTGTCTCTCTCTTCCTCTCCTTTCCTCTCTGAAATCAATAAAAATATTTAAAAAAAATAAGAATAGAAAATAAATAAAAACTGCAAGTCATGCCCGCCTGGTGTGGCTCAGTGGGTGAGCCCTGACCTATGAACCAGGAGGTCACAGAGTTCCATTCCTGGTCAGGGCACATGCCTGCGTTTGGGGCTCGATCCCAGGTGTGGGGTGTGCAGGAGGCAGCCCACCCATGATTCACTCTCCCCATTGATGTTTCTCTCTCTCTCCCTCTCCCTTCCTCTCTGGATTTCCAAACGAAGCAAATTGTTCTGGGTGTCAATTGAGATTTTGTCAGCCCAAAATTCAACTAATCGTCTCCCAAAAAAGAAATAGGTTAGATTAAGAAAAATAGATGTAAGAGTGGGTAGCATGTATAGCAAAGGTACATCATCTTGTATTTTAAAAAGAAGAAAAAAAACACCCTATTTCACATCTGCATATGTGAAAAAATGTTATGGGACACCCCCCAAGGCAGTGACCACACGCATTAATTTTTTTTACCATGCACCCCTGTAGGTGTATGTTACTTAAAAATCATGTGCGTTGCTACTCTGCTAATACATTTATTTATAGGTATAATAAAGCAATTACAAAAATAGAATTTTTAAAAAATATATTTTTATTGATTTCAGAAAGGAAGGGAGAGGAGAGAGATGGAAACATCGATGATGAGAGAGAATCATGGATTGGCTGCCTCCTGCACGCCCCCCACTGGGGATCGAGCCCACAACCTAGGCATGTGCCCTTGACCGGAATCAAACCTGGGACCTTTCAGTCCACAGGCCGTCACTCTATCCACTGAGCCAATCCGGCCAGGGCCAAAAACAGAATTTTAAGAGGATGAGATTAGAAATACATAATCAGAGGGTCTAATATTTTCTTCCCACGCCCCAGCGGATGGCTTTGCTCACCAGCTGGGGTACACAGCCCCACTTTGGAGACCCCGGTACCTCCTAAGGTTTGTCTTGGTTGAAACCCTTTGGGGAGCCACAACGGTGAACGTACAGACTGAGCCGCACGCCGCGAACGCAGCGGCACCGAATATGTGACGAGGCCGGGCCGCAGGGTAAACCCTGTTTCACACAGAGGAAACCGACCTCCAGGGCAGCAGTGAGGACTCCAGGGTCACTCGGCCAGCAGGGAGCGGAGGAAGGGGGGACTGGGGCCCGTGTGACTCAGCCAGCAGGGAGCGGAGGAAGGGGGGGACTGGGGCCCGTGTGACTCAGCCAGCAGGGAGCGGAGGAAGGGGGGGACTGGGGCCCGTGCGGAGATGGCTGTTGGCTTTTTCATTCCCAGTTCCCCAGTGTGAGGAGAGGGAAAGGGGGGGACCGGTCACAGGAAGGAAGGGGGAGCTGAGAGGGCCAGGGAGTCACTGTTCCAAGCCGGAAGCAGGAGTCTGTCTGGGTTCAAATCCAAACATTCAGCCCGGCCGGCGTGGCTTGAGTGCTGACCTGTGACCTAGGAGGTCACAGTTGGATTCCCAGTCAGGGCACATGCCAGGGTTGTGGGCTCCATCCCCAAGGTGGGGCATGCATGCGTGCAGGAGGCAGCGGATCCCAGGAGCCTGGCTGGGGCTGGACCACGGATGGCCACAGGGTGGCAGTCCCTGCCTGCGGTGGGCCACCTGCCTGGCACTTGGCTGATGGGGATGAAGCGGCTGGCACCTGCTTGCCCGCCCTCTTCAGCTACCCCAGCCCACAGGCTGCTGAGTCATTACGGGACCCCAAACAAGGGCCTCCCCAGCCTCCGCTTCCTCCTGCAGAAAACAGAGACCCAAACACTGCGGCCTTCGCCCCTAGAACATGGTTAGGAGCAACTGGCCGGGATGGCTCAGCGGCTGAGCGTCGACCTAGGAACCAGGAGGTCACGGCTGGATTCCCGGTCAGGGCACAGGCCCGGGTTGCGGGCTCGACCCCCAGTGTGGGGCGTGCAGGAGGCAGCCGATCAAGGGTTCTCTCTCATCACGGATGTTTCTGTCTCTGTCTCACTCTCCCTTCCTCTCTGAAATCAATAAAATATGTGTTTTTTAGAAGAAAATGGGCAGGAGCTACCCTACACTGGTAGACTGAGTCACAAGCCCAGGGCAGCCCAGGTGAAGCTGGAGGGAAGGGGGCGGGGGCAGCCAGGCCCAGCAGGGCACAGAACGGGGGCAGCCGCCGCCACCACCACCTCCCAGGCCGCTCTGGCATCACTTACCTGCTGACCTGGGAAGCAGCAAAGTCAGGCAGGGGAGCCAAGGAAGCCAGGTGGGCTGCCAGGAGGAGGCGGTCCCAGGACGGGGGCGGAATCGGGTGGGCGGGTGAGGAAGCTGTGAGCCAGCGCCCAGGCTGCAGAGAACTAACCAGGAGAGGCCGAGGTGAGGGGGTGAGGAAGGTGCAGGGGCCCAGCTGGGTGATGGGGGGCCCAGCTGGGTGATGGGGTCCCACAGGAGCCGCGGGCGGAGGAGCTGCGCCCGGTTCACAGCACAGGCCGATGGCTGTGGTGTTCGCCTGGCTCCCGTGGGCAATTTCTTTTCTTAAAATATATTTTTATTGATTTCAGAGAGGAAGGGAGAGGGAGAGAGAGAGAAACATCAATGATGAGAGAATCATTGATCGGCTGCCTCCTGCACACCCCCCACTGGGGATCGAGCCCGTAACCCAGGCGTGTGCCCTGACCGGGAATCGAACCCGGGGCCCTTAGTCTGCAGGCTGACGCTCTACCCACTGGGCCACGCCGGCCAGGGCCTGTGGGCGATTTCAAGTCACTGACACAGTACAGCTCACCAATCCGTAGAACATGCTGTAATGAGGGGGTACGCACCAGCTGCAGACACCCCTGGTGATGTGACACAGCGGGGGGGGGGTGTCACGCTTGACCCCAGAATGCACCGGTGTGCACACCTGCAGAGTCCATCCCACAGGCCACCGGAAGGGGTGTCCTCTGGGGCAGCGCCGGTGTGAGCGGAGGCCCCCCGATACCCACTTCTGTCCGCAGCCCCCCCCCTGCCCCTCTAGCACGGCTCCTTGGGATTTGGGGGAGCGGCCCCCCCAGGACGTCAGGGCTGCTGGCTGTCCCCCTCCATGTCCCATTTGCTCTGTATCTGCTTGCTTTCTCTTCTTTTTTGTTTAAGATTCTTTTAAGTACATGTTTATTGATTTCAGAGGGGAAGGGAGAGGGAGAGAGAAATGTCAATGATGAGAGAGAATCATGGATCAGCTGCCTCCTACACGCCCCCTACCAGGGATTGAGCCTGCAACCCGGGCATGTGTCCTGACCGGGAATCGAACCCCGGACCCTTCAGTCCGCGGGCTCTATCCACTGAGCCAACCCGCTGGGGCTGTATCTGCCTTCGGTGGAGGGTCGGGCCTTCTGGGTGGAGGGTCGGGCCTGTGCGGGTCCAGTAAGAAGAAGGGGTGAAGGCTCCAGAGCTGGGGAGGCCGGCTGCACCCCAGAGCCCTACACCAGGGTGTGGGGGTGGTCAGGAGCCCTGGTGTCACCTCAGCTCCACACCAACCTGCTGAGACCTGGAGGCCACGGAGCTGTGCCTGGGACCCAGTTTCCCTCTGCGCGCACGCGCACGCGCACGCACACACACGCACACACACACGCGCACACACACGCACACAGGCCCTTGGGGTGCCCACGGTCTCAGTCAGCCCAGAAGAGCCCTGAGCCCTGCCCAGGGGGGCTGGGGGGAGGAGAGGTTGTTCTGCCGGCCTCTGGGGGCCCGGGGGACGGGTCCTGCTCCGTCGTGGCTGCCCCCGCAGCGCCCGTCAATTGACTCGGGGCTGCGTGTGCGGGGAAGCGGTGTTTGAGAGCCGTAATGACTCCCCATCAGACATGAGCGATGGGCCCGCCGGGGGCCGCGGCCGGCCTCCCCGTGCCCCCTCCCCGAGGCCTGCTTTGTCACGGGGTCCCCGTCTGCACGCGTCACTGCCCGGCCACCCCGGTCAGCAGGTGGCCGCGGGGGCTCGCTGGAGGCCCGTTCCCATCTGCACACACCAGGCCCTTTGTCCCGCCCGGGCAGACGATGAATGGATGGGGGCCGAGGCCCCGCTGCCTGGGGACAAGGACCTGGGCTAGGTTTTGGGGGGAACCTGGGCAGAACCGGATCCAACGGGCTCCCCCCAGCCCCCCGAGAGAGTGAACAGGCAGGAGGGGCGAGGGGCCCAGGGACGGCAGGCGTCAGCCCAGCCAGGCAGGGTGTCTGCTCGACTCAGGGAGCAGCCGCCTGCTCGCTCTCTCGCTCTCTCTCTCTCTCTCTAATGTTTTTATTGATTTGAGAGAGAGAGGAAGGGCGGGGGACAGAGAGGTAGAAACCCCGGTGAGAGAAACACCGTCGGTCAGCACGCCCCCACAGGGGATGGAGCCCACACCGGGAGTCGGATCCGTGGCCTCTTGGTTCCCGGGTGGACGCTCAACCGCGGAGCCACTCCGGCCGGGCCGGGCGCGGTCTGTGGGTTAGAAGTGGCCGGGGCCGGGCCAGGACTTCCGGAGCAGGCCTTTCTCTGCCACCTGCCAGCCTTGCCCCACCCCCACACCGAGGGCCATGCCCCCGGGACAGACGTCCCTCCGTGTCAGCTGTGCCGGCAAGGACACGTCAGGCCGAGCGAGGATGGATCAGTGATGGTTAATGAGTCAGTGAGTCCACCCCCTCGGGGGCTGGGGACCGATGGCCGTCATGACCACTGGGCCTGGCCTCCCGCTGCTGTCCTTCATGGACGGCCCCCAAATGACAGCGGCGGGGAGCACGCCACCTCCCCGCGCACGATCCAGTCGCCCCGTCCCTGAGGCGCCCACGCCAGGTAGGCACGGAGGCCTCGTGGCTTCGTCAGGAACAAGACGAGGGCAGGACCAGCCGTGGGGGCATTTCCGGGCCCGGGAGGGCGGGCGGCAGGAAAAGGCCTCCTCAGCCTACAGGTGGGGGGCCACCAGCGCCCCGAGAACCTCCAGCCGGATGAAGGCAGCACCCCAGTCCTCGGTGCCTCCCTCACCTGGCGAAGCCAGGTGCTGCCCCACACAGGGACCCTCCACCGTGGGGAAGGCGGACACCCAGGCGGGGGCCAGGGGAGTCCTTCTTTCTCGGGGTTCATCCCCTGGCCCCCCCCGCCCCGATTCTCTGCTCCTGGGGTCCCTCCTAACAGGCCCTTTCATTGTCTGTGGTCCAATTTCCATTTGATTCCCACCCTGGGCCCTTGGGCGGGAAGGGGGGCTGTGTCCAGGCCCAGGGCCCCCAGGATGGCGCCTCGTCCTGCTGGGGCACCGGGGTGTGGGCGGCTCTGGGGGGGCCCGGAGGGGGCCAGCTGCCCGGAGCTGGCTGTGCTGAGGGGCTGGCAGGCGGAGGGCTCCCCCCTCCCCGGCGCTCAGCGAGGTAACAATATGCCCATGAATCACATTTGCAAACACCCCAGTGAGCGGAGAGAAGCGATAATTAAATACTCCCTCCCGCGCGGGGAGGGGGCGTATGGCAGGGCCCCTGGAATGCAGGCGTCTGGTTAAGATGATGAATTTTCACGTTGTCGGCGCTGATGCAGTCGCCATCCAGGGGCAGAGGGGGGCACGGTGCGGGGGAGGCCGCGTGCCCCAGCCCTCCTCACCCGGAGGCCCTCAGGTTGGGGCTCCCCCAGCTGCCTGCCCTGGACATCTGGGAGGCAGAGCAGCTGTCTGCCTGTGGCTGCGAGGCCCCAGCCCCACATCCGTCAACCTCGATTAGGGAGCCCGGGGCTGCTCTGGTGTGAAAGGCCATTCATCGGCGTGACCAGCGGGCATTGTGCCGGCCGCACGCGCCACGCAAGGGACCGCGGCCCGAGAGGTGATTGATCAGGCACCGCCGATGGGGTCCTTCTCTTCAGGGACTTTCAAAGGCGCCATGTGGCACCCTGATCGATCGATGAGAGGCAGCTGACCCCCTGCGGCCCGAGGGGCGGCAGGTGGACGGGCCACGTGGGGGCCGCAGGAGGCCCGTCACATGCTCCGCGCCGTGAGCGGAGGCTGGGCCTTCCCGGGCGGGCTGTCGGCCATCAATCCACCGTCTCCTCCTGCGCGGGGAGGGAGCGGCAGCGGCTGCCGTGTTTTCCAATGAGTGATGGCCGCGTCCCCCAGCCCTGCGCCCCGAGGATCCCGGCGCGCGTGTAAATCAGGCTAATGCGAGCTCGGGCTGGCGTTTTCAAGAGCAGCCGTTGGTGCCGGAAACCTCCGTGGAGTGGAGTGCCGGCGAGGTGCCGGGGCCTGGGCTGAGCTCTGGGGGCTCGGACACAAACCGGGGACGAACCAGCTCCACCACCTCCCAGCTGTGTGGCCTTGGGCCAGCGTCTCAGCCTCTCTGAGCTAACTTAGTTCCCTTTCCCAGGACGGCTGTAACAAGTAAATGACAGCCCCGGCCGGTGTGGCTCGGTGGATAGAGCGTCGGCCTGCAGACTGAAGGGTCCCGAGTTCGATTCCTGGTCAGGGCACAGGCCTGGGTTGCGGGCTCGATCCCCAGTGTGGGGGCATGCAGGAGGCAACTGATCCATGATTCTCTCTCCTCATGGATGTTTCTCTCTCTCCTTCTTCCTTCCTCTCTGAAGTCAATAAGAAACATATATTTTTTTTAAAAGAATAAAGATCTGGGGCCAGACGTGCACCCCCAGCTGGTGTACCCCCGGCTCTGAATTGACCAGCGAGCTGTGCCCTTACTCGTGATGAGTATTGCTCCCAGGGGGGAGGTAAAGGATGGACAGACGGATGGGTGGACAGACGGATGGATGGACGGACGGATGGATGGACGGATGGACGGACGGACCTGGCACAGTCAGAGCTCAGTAAATGTCGGCTACATGTATTTCTTCTCCGGTGGGCTCCCTGACCCCCAGGCCCCCCACCTCCCCCTCCAGTGCACCTTCCACTCCATTAACCTCATGAAGCACCCCTAGGGCAGGTATGCACCCCCCCCAAGTCTTTCCCAGGAAACTGGCTCTTTGTCCTGTTCTGCTGACTCCCAGAGTGTCCGGCGCAGCGGCCCCAGCCCCCACAACTGTCCTGAAGACCCCCTCCCGGGACCCTCTTCAGCGCCCCCAGCTTTGGGGGCTGAACTCTGACCCCCATTCTTCCAGCCTGAATTCAGCTTGCCGGAGGGCACGGGGCCAGGCCAGAAGGCCTGGGAGGCTGGGGACCTGGCGTGCCTCCAGGCGGAAGAAGCAAACCTCAGCAGAAATGTCCCGGACCGAGGACCGACGGGGCGGGGGGGGGGGGGGGGGGGACAACGGGGAAGCAGGTTGGTGGCCTGGGAAGCCAAGGCGGGAGCTGCCTGTGGAGAACAAAGGGGCCTTGGAGAGGGGGCCCCTGCCCAGCTCCCCCGTCTGAAATCCACACCACGGTGGGGGCGCGGGGGGGGGGGCGACACCAGGAATTAGCTGCAGCGGCAGCCTGCGGACAACCCCCACGTCGGCCTGGACTCTGGGATCCCCTGATCCTGATGCTAAGGGGAGGCCACCTGATGCCGGGGGGAGCCCTTCTGCAGAGAGGTGTCCGCTGGGGCTGTCAGGGGCTCCGAGCTCCAGGCCCCGACGCTGCTGGCTCTTGTCCGGGAGGCCTTTCCCCTTGCTCTGCCTGCTGAGATCCTAGCCACCCGGCAGAGCCCTGCGTGAGTGCAACGTCGTCCCCTTCTCCGGGAAGGTCAGACACCCCGGAAGTGAGGTGATGCCTCCCCGTCCCCGTTCACAGCACTGACACAGCGTCCCAAACTCGATCTCGGGGCAGCCGGGGCGTCCCGCCAGGTGCCAGCCATGGCCCTTCACCTCCGAACCCCAAGCCTGGCCCAGAACATGCCTTCCAAAGACACCGAGCAAGTCAGAGAATCGACTCGCGAATCCGATGTTCCAGGAGTCTTTTCAAAAATGTATTTTTATCAGCCTGACCGGTGTGGCTCAGTGGCTAGAGCGCCGGCCTGCGGACGGAAGGGTCCCAGGTTCGATTCCGGTCAAGGGCATGTACCTTGGTTGCGGGCACATCCCCAGTGGGAGGTGTGCAGGAGGCAGCTGATCGATGTTTCTCTCATCGATGTTTCTCTCTCCCTCTCCCTTCCTCTCTGTAAAAGATCAATAAAATATATTTTAAAAATACATATTTTATTGATTTCAGAGAGGAATGGAGAGGGAGAGAGACAGAGAAACATCCATGAGGAGAGAGAATCACAGATCGGCTGCCTCCTGCACGCCCCCCACTGGAGATCGAGCCCTCAACCCCGGCATGTGCCCTTGACCGGGAATCGAACCATGACTTCCTGGATCACAGGTCAGTGCTCAACCACGGAGCCATGCTGGCGGGTCCAGCCCTCTTTATCTTTTGCCTGGCCCTCTGCAGTGTACACTTCCCTGGTCTCCAGGCATCCCATCTCGATTTCCTTCCATTCACCCTCCATTCCGGCCACCAGAGGGATCAGGTTCAGATGCAATCTGACGGAGGCACTGTGCACCCTTCAACCTCACAGGATGTCCAGGCCTCAAGCCCTTGCTTTTTTTTATATACAGACGAGTGGTCCGCTGCACGGAAGCCTGCACATTGAAAGGAAATTAATTAGAAGAAATATTTTTAACATCGCTATTCGCCCTTTCTCTATAATGGAAGTGTCAACCAAATTCACGATCAACCACGACAGATCGAAACACACGCATGTGACTGGTGCCTGCGAGAGCTTTATCGGTATGGTGCATGCGCGAGTCAACGTTTATTTTTAAACTAGAGGCCCGATGCGCGAAGATTCGTGCCAGAATGGGCCTTCCTTTCCCTGGCTGCCAGCACCGCCTGCCCTCTGGCTGGAGCCACCTTTCCGCCTTCCTACGCTGCTCAGAGGCCCCCCCGCCCACTGGAGCCCATGTATGCAAATTAACCCGCCATCTTAGTTGGGTTAATTTGCAGACTCGCTTCTGATTGGCTGGCGGGCGTGGCGAAGGTACGGTCAATTAGCATGTTCCTCTTTCATTAGGTAGATTGCCAGTGTGCGTCATATGTACCGGCCGGTCAGACGGATGGACGGTCACTTAGCCTTTCATATACATAGTTTTGTTTTTTTATTGATTTCAGAGAGAGAAAGGGCGAGGGAGAGAGAAACATCAATGATGATGAGAATGACTGGTCGGCTGCCTCCTGCACGCCCCCCACTGGGGATCAAGCCCACAACCCGGGCATGTGCCCTTGACCGGAAATCGAACCCGGGAATCAAATCCAGGACCCTCCAGTCCCCAGGCCGCAGCTCTATCCACTGAGCCCAACCGACTAGGGCCGCCTCGAGCCCTTTCATTGTCTCCCCAGCTACTAAGCCAGAAACTGTAGGCCCCCCTACCCCCCCTCCCAGATTGTGGGCCCCCATCCCGAGGCCCGCCTCTAGCTCCCACGCCAGCGCCCACCCCCTCTTGCAGGTACGCAGGTCACGGAAGATTGCAGGGTCCCCGGGAAAGCTTGCTAAACACAGCTTCCTGGGCCTCACCCCTCACTTCCTGAACCCACTGGGGGTCTCCATGTCGAGAGAGCCCACCCAGGTTGCTGCGATGCCCGGCTCAGATCACAGACGGGCACCGGGGAAACACCGTCCTTGCTCTAACCCGGCCCCTTCCCATGCCACTGCCCACGACGCAGGGCCAGGGCTCCCCTTGCTTCCGGGGCCCCTGGCCAGGCCCGCCCCCTTGCCCCCCAGCCTAAGGCAGAAGCCGTGGCCACTTGACACAAATGCAATAGGACCAGGGCGCCCTGTGCCCCAAACCCTTAGCGGTGCCTCTGTGGCCCCGTGCGCTTCGTGGGAGGCGTCTGCTTACCTCCTGCGTCACCCCTTCGCACCAGGCGCCCTCGCCAGGCTGAGGCGCGTGGGGGCCCAAACACACAGCTACGTTTTGCCACAAACTGTCCTTTCCCCTGCCCATAATCTCGCGGGATGCTGGGTTCCAACGCGGATGGGGGCCCATAATCTCGCGGGATTTTGGGTTCGAGGGAAGGTAAAGGCCCACAATCTCGCGGGATGCTGGGTTCCACCGCGGGAGGAAGGCCCACAATCTCGCGGGATGCTGGTTTCCAACGCGGGAGGAAGGCCCACAATCTCGCGGGATGCTGGGTTCCAACGCGGGAGGAAGGCCCACAATCTCGCGGGATGCTGGGTTCCAACGCGGGAGGAAGGCCCACAATCTCGCGGGATGCTGGGTTCCAACGCGGGATGAAAGCGCACAGTCTCGCGGGATGCTGGGTCCGGCACAGCTGCGCGCCGGAGGGTGCTGACGGGGAGGGGTCAGGCTTTCCCGGCCCCCCGCTTGGTCCTGCGCATGTGGTGGGTGGGGACACGGAGGGAGATCCCCGACGCCATAGCAGAGGGGTCCGGCTGGGCACGTGCACAGGCGCCACCGGGAGTGGGCGAGGGCGGCTCCCATCCCCGGGTGGCCCACCCCTTTATACTAGGGATGTTCTCAAACACACACCCAAGGGGCGAGGATGGCCCCACCCGCCTGGCGCAGTGGCTGAACCTCGACCTGTGAACCAGGAGGTCACGGGGGTCAGGGCACAGGCCGGGGTGGCGGGCTCCCTCCCCAGTAGGGGGCGTGCAGGAGGCAGCCGATCCCGGATTCTCTCTCATCACTGATGTTCCTCTCTCTCCCTCTCCCTTCCTCTCTGACATCAATTTTTTTGTAAAAACCCATATATTTTGTTATTTCTAATCCTCTCCCGAGGACATTTTTTGCATTGATTTTTAGAGAGTGGAAGGGAGAGGGAGAGACAGAGAGAAACATCCATGTGAGACTCATTGGTTGCCTCCTGCGTGCCCCCCACCAGGGCGGGGACCCTGCAACCGAGCTGCCTGCGCTTGACCGGAATCGAACCCGCGACCCTTCTGTCCGCAGGCCGAGGCTCTATCCATGATCCAAACCGGCCAGGGCAATAAAAAATAAATATATTTTTTTAAAAAAGTGGAGGAGAGGATGGTATAATGCCTCCCCCACGTCCTCACCGCCCAGCTTCCACACTGACCCCTCCGTGCCCCCAGCCTGTTCCATCCAACGCCCCAGCGCCCGCTGTAAGAATGGAGGCCTGGGGAGGGGGTGGCGGAGCGCCCCTTCTCCCAGTTGGATCTCGGGGAGCTGGTGCCAGGCGTGCACCCTGGAGACCCTGACGCCGAGGGCACAGGGGCTGCGGGCTCCCGGCTCGCAGGGGCCGCGGGGCGGGGCCGGGGGCGGGGCGCGGTGGGCGGGGTGGGGGCGCTCTCCATAGACTCGGGGCGCGCGCCGGGCGCAGAGCGCAGTCTCCGCCGAGCAGCTCCGAGTGCGCCCTCCGCCGCCGCCGCCGCTGCAGCCGCCGCCGCCGCCGCCGCCGCCACGATGCCCAACTTCGCCGGCACCTGGAAGATGCGAAGCAGCGAGAACTTCGACGAGCTCCTGAAGGCTCTGGGTAAGCGGGCGCGGATGCTCCCCCTGGGTGGTGCCCCGAGTCCGCAGAGGGTGCGTTTTGGGGACCGACACCCCCGCAGGAGAAAGTCGCCGGGCTTAGATCCGAGGCGCGGGCTCCACTCCCGCGCGCGTGTCCCGCGGGGGTTTGGCTGGGTGTCCGGACAAGGTCTCCCCACGACGGCTCCACCTTTCGCTCCTGTCCGGGGGCATCCGGAGGAGCGATGGTTCCTGGGGTCCGAGGAGGGTCAGGGACTTGAGATTTGGGGTGTCGGTTTGAAACCAGGCCCTGCCACGAATTCGATGGGTCTCCCAGCGACAGCCACTCGCTCACTCGCTCGCTCTGAGTTTCTTCTCTGGAAGATGGAGTTGCAGGGAGGTGGGGGGGGGGATTGCAGGATGCGGAGCGGGGCCCCCCCCCCCTGCGGAGGCTCCCACCTGCAGGCAGGCAGAGGGTGTCGGGGTGCCCCGGCCCTGCCACCCCAGCCCGCGGCGCGCACGCTTCCCCGCAGGTGTGAACGCCATGCTGCGGAAGGTGGCCGTGGCGGCCGCGTCCAAGCCGCACGTGGAGATCCGCCAGGACGGGGACCGGTTCTACATCAAGACGTCCACCACCGTGCGCACCACCGAGATCAACTTCAAGGTCGGCGAAGGCTTCGAGGAGGAGACGGTGGACGGACGCAAGTGCAGGGTGAGCTCCCATCTGGCAGCGCAGCGCCCGCCGGGGGTCCCGCGCCCCGCCGCAGCCGCGCGCGCACCTCCCCAGACTCCCCCCGTTGCAGCCTGTGGCGCGCTTTCCCCGGCCGGGCGTGTGCACCGGCGGTCTGCAGAGGTCTGTGCAGCCCGGAGCCCTGGCCGTTGGGAGGAAGCCCTGCCCCTTCGCTTCCAATCCGGTCCCTTAAGCCGCCTCCCCCGGTGCGAAGAGCCGCGCGCGCTGCGTTCCCGCGGGGGTTTCTGCAGCGCTTTGCGCGCGCGGGCGACCCCGGTGCGGGTGGCGCAGGAGCAGGAGAAGGTGGCAGGGCCGCCACGTTTCCTGTCGCAGGTGGATCGGCTGCTCTGGGGTCCCGCCCCCACGTCCCTGCGCCCCTGGAGACGCTCTGCGTCCAGTTTCAGCAGTCTTGGGGTGGGGGGTGGGGGGCCTCTCCCCCGCCCCCCGCACTTCTCCCGCCCACCCTCACTGGGTTCTTAAAGGAAAGGTGGAATCTAAAGGAGATTCTGGCTGGGGATGGACTAGGGCGCTCTGTCTCTCTCTCTCTCTCTCTCTCTCTCTCTCTCTCTCTCTCTCTCTCAGGAGTCCAGGGGCAAGAGTTTAGCATTTCTCTCTACATCAGCCCCAGATTCACACGGGGGTGGGGAGTGGGGTACGCGAGGGGGTGTCCCTTCCTTTTGCAGATGGGCAGGTTTGCATGTGGGTGGCCCCCGGAGTGGCATGGAGGGTGGGTCCCTCCAGTTTTTGAGGGCAGATGGGCCACTTACTTCAAAAGTGACAAATGCCTCCCTCCCTGCCCCTGGTATTTAAGAGAGAGAGAGAGAGAGAGAGAGAGAGAGAGAGAGGGAAAAGCTGGTCCCATTCCAGAGAGCGAGGTGTTGTTTTCGCCTTTCCTGAGTCTGACGTGCCCCGGGCAGGCGGGCGGGCGGGCAGGATCGCTGGGCACGGGGCTTGGGACAAGGACGCGGAGACCCGACCCCCATGGCAACGCTCGGCGCCTGGAGCTGGCACAGCCTGAACATGATGGCCAGGCTTGGCGGTGGGGGATCGGAGCCTCTGTCGCCACCCCGATTGGAAAGAGCCGGACGCATCGTCCCAGGGAAGGTGGGGCAGCAGGCAGGGCTCCATGCCGGGACCCAGACGGTGGCTACGGCCAGAGACCATCATGCAGATTGAAACCGGGAGAGTGGGGCTTTGTTCCCCATCCTGCCTGACCAACTGCCCGTGTGTCAGTTAAAAAAAAAAAAAAAAAAAAGCTGGGGTGTCCTGGGTCCCCAGCCCCCTGGGCAGCTCTGTTTTGTGCAAACACGGAGGGGGGCGGGGAGCCAGCAGGGGGTCCCCTCTTTTGCTTTCCACCTCCCACAGCATGAGGACCCTTGAGAGGGCTATTTTGTTTGGCTTTTGCATTTTTTTTCTGGAGGGAGGAAACCTGGAAAGTGGCCGAGGTTTTTGTTTTTTGTGTTTTTTTTTTCATATATTTTACTGATTTTTTACAGAGAGGAAGGGAGAGGGATAGAGTATGAGAAACATCGGTCAGAGAGAAACATCCATCAGCTGCCTCCTGCACACCTCCTACTGGGGATGTGCCCGCAACCAAGGTACATGCCCTTGACCGGAATCGAACCCGGGACCCCTCAGTCCGCAGGCTGACGCTCTATCCACTGAGCCACACTGGTTAAGGCCTGAGTTTTTTTTTAAAATATATAATAGATTTTTATTGATTTCAGAGAGGAAGGGAGAGGGAGAGAGAGAGAAACATCCATGAGGAGAGAGAATCACGGATCAGCTGCCTCCTGCACGCCCCCCACGGGGGATGGAACCCGCAACCCGGGCCTGTGCCCTGACCGGGAATCAAGCCACGACCTCCCGGTTCACAGGTCGAGGCTCAGCCGCTGAGCCACACTGGGCGCCGCGTTTTCATCCTCGGAGCCAGAGACACCCAGAAACGGACGGGTTCCCCCCGGATCTGTGCAGGGAACGGAGCTCCTGCTCTGCCCCTGGATGCGGTCACAAACGTGGTGTCTGGGCCGGCGTAAAATCTTGTAGCTCCGACGTGCGGAGGTTCTTGCCTTTGAAACCCAAATCAGGGGGAGGGCGGTCCATAAACGAAGCGTGGCTTGGTCTCAGTTTTATTCCTGGAGCTGCCAAACCCGCCTGAGGCTTTGCTGCCTCGGTGCGTGCGTGCGTGCGTGCGTGCGTGTGTGTGTGTGTAATAGCAGGTGTATACATGGAGTAGCCAGATGATGATCTCTGAACACATAAAAATCTGCCCACTCAGTATGTGTGTGTATATATATATATATATATATATATATAGAGAGAGAGAGAGAGAGAGAGAGAGATGTATATATTAGAGGCCCAGTGCATGAATTCGTGCATGGGTGGGGTCCGGCCAGCCTGGCCAGGGGGAGGGGACATGGGCGGTTGGCCGGCCTGCCTGCTGGTCGAACTCCTGGTCGAGGGGACCATGTGCATATTAGCCTTTTATTCTATAGGATAGACACTGAGTGGCCAGATGATTATGCGTTCAGAGATCATCCTCACCTGGCCACTCCGTGTATAGACGCCACATCCTTCCGCAACCAGCGCCCCGAATGTGGACTTGGGTGCCTGGGCGGAGGTGGCGAGGGGGCCGGAGCCCTGACCCCCATGGTTGTCTGGGCCCCCGCTGCCACGATCGAATGTGACTCCTGTCGCCCCTGGCTTTCCCACCGCAGAGTTTAGCCACCTGGGAGAACGAGAACAAGATCCACTGCACGCAGACCCTCCTGGAGGGGGACGGCCCCAAAACCTACTGGACCCGCGAACTGGCCAACGATGAGCTCATCCTGGTGAGTTCCTGGCCCAGATCCCCACACGGCGCCCCCCCCCCCCCCGGCCTGGCGCTCGCCCACCGTGCACCCTGGCCCGCCCGGTCCACCTTGCCGTTCAGGGCTCAGCGACACTGTCTGCCCCAGGTTAACACGCAGGCAGAAAGCCCGCGATGACAGCTTCGGTCAGAGGACGTCCCTGTGCCGTGGGGCAGAGCAGGGGCTGGAGGTGGCTGCGGTCAGCATCCGACCCCCTCACCGCGCCCCCCCCGCAACCCACCCCTGCACTGACTCTCAGAGGCTGCCCGCCCCACCCCCAGCACCGGAGCCCCTGGCTCCCTGAGGGCCCAGCCTTCACTTTCCCTCCTTCTCACTCGCCGCTCTCCTCCCCGGGAAAGAGTTCAGAAATGTTCCTGGTCAGCGCTGGGAGGCTTAGAGGCACGTCACATCCATCCCCTCACCCCCCGCCGGCACACACAGACCCCACTGGCCTCCGAGAGCCGGCACGTTGGGCAGATCTGGGAAAAGTCTCGGGGTAACACGACGTGGAGGTGGCGGGGAGCTCTACCCTAAAAGTATTCCGGCGATAATGTTTTTTTAAAACATATATTTTTATTGATGTCAGAGAGGAAAGAAGAGGGAGAGAGAGAAACATCCATGAGGAGAGAGAATCATGGATCGGCTGCCTCCTGCACGCCCCACGCTGGGGATCGAGCCCTGAACCCGGGCATGTGCCTGTAGTGGGAATCGAACCCGGGACCCTTCAGTCCGCAGGCCGATGCTCTATCCACCGAGCCACACCAGATTGGGCAATAACATTTTTTTAAAATATAATTTTATTGATTTCAGAGAGGAAGGGAGAGAGAGAGAGAGAGAAAAACATCCATGAGGAGAGAGAATCAGGGACCAGCTGCCTCCTGCACGCCCCACGCTGGGGACTGAGCCTGCAACCTGGGCATGTGCCCTTGACCGGGAATCGAACCCGGGACCCTTCAGTCCGCAGGCTGACGCTCTAACTACTGAGGCACACCGGCTGGGGCACATTTTTTGTTTTTTAAAGAGAGAGAGGCCCTGGCTGGTTTGGCTCAGTGGACAGAGCGTCGGCCTGCAGACGGAAGGGTCCCAGGTTCGATTCCGACTAAGGGCACATGCCTGGGTTGAGGGCTCCATCCCCAGCGTGGGGCGTGCAGGAGGCAGCCGATCCATGGCTCTCTCTCCTCATGGATGTTTCTCTCTCTCTCCCTCTCCCTTCCTCTCTGAAGTTAATACAATATATTTTTTAAAAAAGAGAGAGAGAGAGAGAGTAGGATGGAGAGGTTCCTGAACAGGTACAGCCGTGCCGAGTGGCCAGGTGGTCGTGCCGAGTGGCCAGGAGGTCCCTCCTCAGAGGAGGAGCCGCTGACGAGGAGGCGCTTCCTCGCTGACCATGATGGCCAGTGTTTCCCCGACACACACACAGGCCGGGCGATGACCCAGCACGTGCTCTGGGAGGGCGGCTCCCGCCATCCGGGGCCCTGAGCGTGGTCGGGAGCCCCAGCCAATCCAGCCTCCCAGGCCCCTCCGGGAATCCGGGAGATAGGGACCCGTGTCTACCCCCCCACCCCCCAAACATATCCATCTGCACACGGACCCCCACATCAGGCCCAGAGCCTGCGGAATTTCTTGCTTTTCTGTTTTGTTTTTGTTTTTTAAGTATATTTTATTGATTTTTTACAGAGAGGAAGGGAGAGGGATAGAGAGTTAGAAACATCGATGAGAGAGAAACATCCATCAGCTGCCTCCTGCACACCTCCCACTGGGGATGTGCCTGCAACCAAGGTCCATGCCCTTGACCGGAATCGAACCCGGGACCCTTCAGTCCGCAGGCCGACGCTCTATCCACCGAGCCACAGCAGTTAGGGCTGTTTTGTGGGGGTTTTTTTTAAATGCATCTGGGGCCCTGGCCGGTGTGGATCAGTGGCTAGAGCGTCAGCCTGCGGACGGAAGGGTCCCGGGTTCGATTCCCGGTCAAGGGCACACGCCCGGGGTTGCAGGCTCCATCCCCGGCCCTGATCAGGGTGCGAGTGGGAGGCAACCAATCGATGTTTTTCTCTCTCTGTGTTTCTCCCCCTCCCTTCCACTCTCTCTAAAAATAAACGGGAAAATACCCTCGGGTGAGGATTCAGAAAGAATAAAAATAAAATGCATGTGGGTCTCCCTCGGGACCCGGCCTCTGAGTCAGCCATTCGTTGCTGGTTGGGGGCCAGGAGGAGGGGGTGGATGCAGCCGACTTAAACTTAGGGACGGGAGGACTTCAGGGGCCAGAAGACAGACAATGGCTTACGTCCCCCCCGCAGCAAACACACACGTGGAGAGCCATTGCGTTTAGCTGGAAAGAGCCTTTTTATTCTTTTTCAATATATTTTTATGGATTTCAGAGAGGAAGGAAGAGAGAGAGAGAGAGAGAGAGAGAAACACCCATGATGAGAGAGAATCACGGATCGGCTGCCTCCTGCACGCCCCCCACTGGGGATGGAGCCCGCCACCCGGGCCTGTGCCCAGACCGGGAATCGAACCCTGACCTCCTGGTTCCTAGGTCGACGCTCAGCCCCTGAGCCACACCGGCCGGGCGAGCTGGAATGAGTGTTCGGGATCCTCCTGTTCGGTGCCTCTCTCCGTCCTCCGTCCTCAAACGGCCGCAGAGGCAGCGTGCGGGCCGGCTCTGGGTTGTAGGTGGCCGAGTGCGGCCTCAGCAGCATCGCAGGCTGTGTCCCGGCCGCACAGCCGCTTCCTCGAGGCCCTCCACGCCCGCCCCTCCGCCCGCTCCCCGGCCGGACCCCAGCTCCGGCTGCCCAAGGCCCCGGCTCCTCTGAAGTCATTGAACAAGAGACAGAAACCCCTTCAGAAACGTCCAATAGGATGCTCTCCCTTTCTGTTTAATTCCTTTTTTTAAAAAAAATAATATATATTTTTATTGAGCCCTGGCCGGTGTGGCTCATTGGCTAGAGCGACGGCCTGCAGACTGAAGGGTCCTGGGTTCAGTTCTGATCAAGGGCATGGACCTCGGTTGCGGGCTCGATCCCCAGCCCCAGTTGGGGTGTGTGCAGGAAGCAGCCAATCAATGTGTCTGTCTCACATCGATGTTTCTCTCTCTGTCTCTCCCCCTCCCTTCCACTCTCTCTAAAAAAATCAATGGAAAAATAGCCTCGGCTCATTATCAAAAAATAAAGTAAAAAAGAGTGTTGTTTTAAAAATAATGAATAAATATATTTTTATTGGTTTCAGAGAGGAAGGGAGAGGGAGCGAGAGAGAGAAACATCCATGAGGAGAGAGAATCATGGATCGCCTGCCTCCTGCACGCCCTACACTGGGGATGGAGCCCACAACCCCGGGCGGAATCGAACCATGACCTTCTGGTTCCTAGGTTGATGCTCAACCACTGAGCAACACAGGCCAGGCACTCTCAATTTACTTTTTTTTAAAAAATATATTTTTATTGATCTCAGAGAGGAAGGGAGAGGGAGAGAGAGAGAAACATCCATGAGGAGAGAGAATCATGGGTCGCCTGCCTCCTGCACGCCCCACGCTGGGGATCGAGCCCACAACCCAGGCACGTGCCCTGAGCGGGAATCGAACCCGGGACCCTTCAGTCCGCAGGCTCTGTCCACGGGGCCACGTTGGCCAGGGTCAGGCACCTTCCATTTAATTTCAAAACCGGAGCCGGGGAGCGGGGATTGCTGATGTCCGCACGGGCCGTTTCCAGGCCAAAGGCACCTCATTCTACCCCCCCGGCTGCCTCACGGCCATACAGGGCTTCAGGGAGGAAAAAACGAAAGAGAAAACAAACAAACAAAAAAAACGACAAAAAACCCCACTCAGCGCTTCACAAGAGCAGGTGGCACAGGAAATGGGATGTCTGTTTCAGGGCGTCTTTAAGGGGGCAGTCCGCGGCCTTAGGAGCCATCCGCTGTCACCGTCCCCTTCCCTTCCAGACCTTCGGCGCCGACGACGTGGTCTGCACGAGGATTTACGTCCGGGAGTGACGGCGGCCACTCGCTCCTGCCTCCCGCGTGGGCAGCGTGGTGCATGCTCCCCCCTCTCTCCTCCCCACACCCCCGCTCCGAGGAACGGCATAGGCCTGAGCTGCCAGTGGACGTCCCCCCCCCCGTGTCAGCGTTAGGTGGCCCCACTCCCCCTGCCCGAGCTGTAGTGGTCCCCCCCCGCCCAGGCCTCCGCCAGGCCTGTCCCTGGTGCTCCGTAGTTTGGCATCTGCACGGTTTCATCATCATTAAACTGGTTGGACACATCTCAAGGCGTCTCCCTTCTTTTTTTAGATACTAAAGTTCGTGCACGGGGCGGGGGTGGGGGGGTGTCCCTCAGCCCAGCCTGCACCCTCTCCAATCTGGGATCCCTCTCACAATCCAGGACTGCTGGCTCCCAACCGCTCGCCTGCCTGCCAGCCTGATCACCCCCTAAACACTCCCCTGCCAGCCTGATCGATGCCTAACTGCTCCCCTGCTGGTCCAATTGCCCCCAACTGCCCTCCCCTGCAGGCCTGGTCCCCCCAACTGCCCTCCCCTGCAGGCCTGGTCCCCCCAACTGCCCTCCCCTGTAGGCCTGGTCCCCCCAACTGCCCTCCCCTGTAGGCCTGGTCCCCACAACTGCCCTCCCCTGCAGGCCTGGTCCCCCCCGCAACTGCCCTCCCTTGCATGGCTGGTTGCCCCCCACTGCCCTCCTCTGCCGGCCTGGTCACCCCTAACTGCCCTTTCTTGCTGGCCATCTTGTGTGTTGGAGTGATGGTCAATTTGCATATTACCTCTTTATTATATAGGATATACTAGAGGCCCAGTGCATGAATTCATGCACCTGTGCGGTCCCTCGGCCTGGCATGTGGAATCAGGCCAAAACCTGCTCTCCGACATCCCCCAAGGGGTCCCAGATTGTGAGAGGGCACAGGCCAGGCCAAGGGACCCCACCGGTGCACAATCAGGCCGGGGAGGGACCGTGGGAAGGCTCCAGGGCGTGTCCGGCCCGTCTCGCTCAGTCCTGATCGGCCAGACCCCAGCAGTAAGCTAACCTACTGGTTGGAGTGTCTGCCCCCTGGTGGTCAGTACACATCATAGCGAGGGTTGAGCGGCCTTAGCATATCATTAGCATATTATGCTTTGATTGGTTGAACGGCCAACCAGTCGATCAGACACTGAGCATATTAGGCTTTTATTATATAGGACTTTTATTGATTTCAGCGCTAGCCTGTGTTGCTCAGTGGATAGTGCATCAGTCTGCGGACTGAAGGGTCCCGGGTTCGATTCCGGTCAAGGGCACGTACCTCAGTGGCAGGATCCTCCCCAGCCCCTGGACCCTGATCGGGGCGCGTGCAGGAGGCAACCCATCGATGTGTCTCTCCCACATCGATGTTTCTCTCTCTCTTTCCCTCTCTCTTCCACTCTCTCTACAAATCCATGGAAAAATATCCTCGGGTGAGGATTAAAAAGATTTTTTTTAAAATTGATTTCAGAGAGGAAGAGAGACACAGAGAGATAGAAACCTCCAGGATGAGAGAGCATCACGGATCGCCTGTCTCCTGCAGGCCCCACCCTGGGGATCGAGCCCACAACCCGGGCCTGTGCCCCGACCGGGAATCCAACCGTGACCTCCCGGTTCCTAGGTCGATGCTCTAACCGCGGAGCCACACCGGTCAGGCAAGATGTCTGCCTTCTTTGTCCTGTGCCTGCCGTCCCGCCCCCAGCCCTCTGCTGGCTGGCCTGCGCCCTGCTTGGCGCTGTAGCCTGAGGGAGGGACCGCCATGTGGGAACTGTGGTCACTCGTGGGGAAACACAGCCACTGACACCACGGCCCCAGTGTGTGCTGGTGAGGGGAGGCGGGGGGCATCGTGGGGGTCTCTTTGATGTTGCTTGCAACTGGGGGGTTAAGGATCCTGACCTTTGGCCTCTCACCTTTCAGTCTCTGTCTATCTGTTGTGCTCGCTAGCCAAACCCACCTGGAATCTAGAGGCAGGAGAGGTGAGGGGGGGGGAGAGAAGGAGGAGAGAGGGGGGCGGGGTGCCAGCCACAGGAGTCACCGGCCCCCCAGGACACAGCCAGGCAGAGAATGGGCCCCAACATGCACGTGGACTATGCAGTTGCCAACATTTATTTTTGAAAGATAGGAGATGCGACATAATAATCTGAATTTCTTTTACTTTTTTTTTTTTTAATATATTTTACTGATTTCTTACAGAGAGGAAGGGAGAGGGATAGAGAGTTAGAAACATCGATGAGAGAGAAACATCGATCAGCTGCCTCCTGCACACCTCCCACTGGGGATGTGCCCGCAACCAAGGTCCATGCCCTTGACCGAAATCGAACCCGGGACCTTTCAGTCCGCAGGCTGACGCTCTATCCACTGAGCCAAACCGGTTTCGGCACTTTTTTAAAAAATATATATATATTTTATTGATTTTTTACAGAGAGGAAGGGAGAGGGATAGAGAGTTAGAAACATCGATGAGAGAGAAACATCCATCAGCTGCCTCCTGCACACCCCCTACTGGGGATGTGCCCGCAGCCAAGGTACATGCCCTTGACCGGAATCGAACCCGGGACCCTTCAGTCCGCAGGCCAATGCTCTATCCACTGAGCCAAACCAGTCAGGGCAGAATTTCTTTTTTAATAAATATGTTTTTATTGATTTCAGAGAGGAAGGGAGAGGGAGGGAGGGAGAGAGAGAAACTTCCATGATGAGAGAGAATCACGGATCGGCTGCCTCCTGCACGCCCCACACTGGGGATGGAGCCCGCCACCCGGGCATGTGCCCTGACCGGGAATCGAACCCTGACCTCCTGGTTCACAGGTCGACGCTCAAGCACGGAGCCACGCCAGCCGGGTTGCCAGATGGCTTCTTGTGGGAAGGAGGCTGGAGGGGGGGGCCTCTCAGGAGGGGGGACCCTAACATCAGGGGTTCCCTTGAATCCTGTTTCTTCATCATTTTCCAAAAAGCAACACCTCTCAGGGCACATGAGTGTCCCACGGAACCCAGTTTGGGAACTGCTGCTGTCATCGTCAGCCTTCACGTAGGTGCCTGTGCACATGTCACATACGGCGTATGCTGCAGGGAGCGGCTATAGGGTCAAGCCTCGGACTGACGGGTGGCAGGGCCTCATACTAAACCACGTTCTAAATCTCGCTCTAAGCGTCTTACCGCCCTGCTCAGTGGTCCCCGCGGTTTACTCCCCGTGGAGGGCAGAGCCCCCCAACACAATGGAGCTGGACCTCCTCGCCCTCCCTCGTTCCCGGGGAGCTGATGGGCTGGGGGAGGGGCAGCCAGTGCTGCCCAAACAAGGCTTGAGTCACGAACTCGATTGGAAACTCGCAAGAATGTTGTAAGCATGCTGACCCCGCCCCTTGTTTGCCTGGTGGGATCTGACGATAAAATAAAGCTTCGACTCATCCAGGCACAAGTGGTCCACCTGGCCCCAACTGTATTCTCTTGTCTGTCTCCTTTAATCCTTCACTGCCCTCCTCAGGCTCACCCCTGGCCGTGCTGGACGCGGTCCAATCTATACTAATAAAAGGGTAATATGCTAATTAGACAGGATGGCTTCCAGATGTCTTCCGGACATCCTTCCGGACAAAGCCACGGTGGCGGGGGCTGAAGCAGAGGCGGTTAGGGGCAATCAGGCCAGCAGGGGAGAGCAGTTAGGGGCGATCAGGCCGGCAGGGGAGAGCAGTTAGGGGCGATCAGGCCGGCAGGGGAGAGCAGTTAGGGGCGATCAGGCCGGCAGGGGAGAGCAGTTAGGGGCGATCAGGCCGGCAGGGGAGAGCAGTTAGGGGCGATCAGGCCGGCAGGGGAGAGCAGTTAGGGGCGATCAGGCCGGCAGGGGAGAGCAGTTAGGGGCGATCAGGCCGGCAGGCAGGCAGAGGTGGTTAGCGGCAATCAGGCAGGCAGGGGAGAGCAGTTAGGGGCGATCAGGCCGGCAGGGGAGAGCAGTTAGGGGCGATCAGGCAGGCAGGCAGGCAGAGGTGGTTAGCGGCAATCAGGCAGGCAGGGGAGAGCAGTTAGGGGCGATCAGGCCAGCAGGGGAGAGCAGTTAGGGGCGATCAGGCCAGCAGGGGAGAGCAGTTAGGGGCGATCAGGCAGGCAGGCAGGCAGAGGTGGTTAGCAGCAATCAGGCAGGCAGGGGAGAGCAGTTAGGGGCGATCAGGCTGGCAGGGGAGAGCAGTTAGGAGTGATCAGGCAGGCGGGCAGGCAGAGGTGGTTAGGGGCAATCAGGCAGGCAAGCAGAGTGGTTAGGGGTGATCAGGCAGGCAGGCAGGTGAGCAGTTAGGAGCCAGGTGAGCAGTTAGGAGCCAGCCGGTCCCGGATTGTGAGAGGGATGTCCCGGATTGGAGAGGGTGCAGGCCAGGCTGAGCGACACCCTCCCTCCGTGTATGAATTTTGTGCACCGGGCCTCTAGTATGATATAAACACACACGGAGGATGAAAACCTACCCTGTCCGTCATCTCGCTGAACCACGTTCTAAATCTCGCTCTAAGCGTCTTACCGCCCTGCTCAGTGGTCCCCGCGGTTTACTCCTTAGCCGGGAATTCAACTCTCTGTGATGCGGCCTGGTCAGGTCCGTGAGAAAGAACAGGGCGGGGGGGTCGGCGTCTGCCAAACCTGGCTTCAGCATCTGGCCACACCTCTAGGGACGAACCTGAATACATCGCTCTGTGTCAGGGGTGGGCAACCTTCTTCCTGCCAAGGGCCATTTGGATATTTATCACATCATGCGAGGGCCATTCAAAATTATCAACTTGAGCCCGGCCCGCGTGGCTCAGTGGTTGAGCGTCGACCAACGGACCAGGAGGTCAGGGTTCAATTCCTGGTCAGGGCACATGCCCGGGTTGCGGGTTCCATCCTCAGTAGGGGGCGTGCAGGAGGCAGCCGATCTGTTGGGGAGCCCACGAGACCTGGTTTGGAAAGGGAAGTGTGCAGAAGGCCAGCCACCCAGTTTATCGGAATTCCGAATTAGGGGAGACTTAGGGGCGTGTCGAAGGCGGCACCCCCAATTATCCCTTTACTTTTCCAAATAAGTCTGTGCACATGAAGTGTCCCTGGGTGTTTCCTGGAATCCATATGCTTCATCTGTGGGTGTCCTGGCTTAATGGACACTTCAGACACATATGTCTTCCCAACATTACTCACCCCACTGATTGTATCTAAAAGATAGCCCTAACCCAGCCGTGGGCAAACTACGGCCCGCGGGCCGGATCCGGCCAGTTCGGCTGTTCTATCTGGCCTGCGGAGCCGAAAGAGCGGAGGGTTCTCTTGCTCTCCCCTCCGCTCCTTCACCAGCAGCGGTGTTAACATGGCAACGTCGGCAAATGCGGCCGCAGCTCCTTCTTCGGAGTGGGCGGATTTATATCCGGATTTATACCCGCCATTCAGTAGAAGGAACAACCTCTCCATCTTCCAGAGGCTCCTTGGAATGCCCGCGGACGCGTCCCCCGACATCACCCTGGGAACGCGGAGACACGTTATCGTGGTGATGTAGGGAGACACGCCCCTGGAGAGCACAGTATCAGAGCATTAGCTAAAAAGGAGACCAACAACACTGTTCCCACTGAAGTGGATGTTTTAAAGACCAAAAACCTTTCAACCTAGTCTACATGGCCATCTACATCTACGTCCCGGGCATAATTTGGAAGTTGCACTAAAGAAAATGTTTAATTTACTGTTTACACATTTGGTTCTTTTCTATTTGTTTTAGTTTTAAATTATTTTATTCTATTTAAGTTTAATTTGAAAGGCTTTTGTACCTTTCCTTTGTTAGGCAATTTTATTTTGCCTTTGCCATCTTCAATATAAGGTATGTTATTGTGCTATGATTCCTCCGTTTTTTGAAGTTTCAAATTATACTAATTAGTGTTTACATTCTTCTTGTTAAAATGTTTGAAATGAATAAAACTATTGAAATAAAAAAAAAAGACCGTACCCTTTTATGTAATGATGTTTACTTTGAATTTATATTAGTTCACACAAACACTCCATCCATGCTTTTGTTCCGGCCCTCCGGTCCAGTTTAAGAACCCATTGTGGCCCTTGAGTCAAAAAGTTTGCCCACCCCTGCCCTAGCCAGTGTGGCTCAGTGGATAGAGCGTCGGCCTGCGGGCTGAAGGGTCCCAGGTTCGATTCCGGTCAAGGGCATGTACCTGAGCCACAGCTGTGGGCACATCCCCAGTAGGAGGTGTGCAGGATGGATGTCTAACTCTCTATCCCTCTCCCTTCCTCTTTGTAAAAAATCAATAAAATAAAAAAAAATTTCAGCCCTAACAGGTGTGGCTCTGTGGATAGAGTGTCAGCCTGGGGGCTGAAGGGTCCTGGGTTCGATTCCGGTCAAGGGCATGTACCTTGGTTGCGGGCCCATCTCCAGTTGGGGGGTGTGCGGGAGGCAGCTGATGGATGTTTCTCTCTCATCGATGTTTCTAACTCTCTCTCCCTCTCCCTTCCTCTCTGTAAAAAATCAATAAAAAATATATATTTTAAAAAGTTTTAAAAACTAAAAAGTAAACTTGATCTCAAACTGCTGCTACAATAAAAGCCTAACGAGGCAGGCAATCGAGGCTGTTCGATCCCTTTAGCCAGGCAGCCCCTTATCCCTCTCTTTCATAGTAAACGTTGTGTCAGAGTAATCCATTGATCCGTCGCTCGGGGTCTGCTGCTCAGCCCTGGCACCGACCCATGTTTCTCTCTGATCATGGCTGTTTCTCTCTCTTTCTCTCCCTCCTGCTCTCACCTTCTCCCTTCCTCTCTGAAATCAACAAAAAAAAATATTTTTAAACATTATCAACTTAAACATTAGCCTGCTCTCTTTGGTCAAATACTTAATGAACTCACCCCGAATGCCTGGCAGGGCCCGACCCAATGATTCCCCGGGCATTCTACGGCCCGCGGGCCGGACGTCCCCCACCCCTGCTCCACGTGGATCACGTCCTGTACGGTTCCGTGTACGTGACGTGTCCAGAAAAGACCAGCCCAGAGGCAGAGAGGACCGTGGTGGCTGCCCGAGGCCGAGGTGTTGGGAGGGGAGCAGGGAATGGGAGGGACTGTTATGGGGTTTCCTTCCCGGGGTGATGAAAAGGATCTACAATTGATGGGGTGATGGTTGAAGAGCTCGGCGAACACCCTGAAAACCACAGAATGGTGTGTTTTAAATGGGTGGATTGTATGCCATGTGCATTTTTTAAATTCTATGTTACTTTTTTTTTTGTATAGCAACCGTGGAAATTCACGGAAGAACAAGTACAGACTCCCACATGGGGAGGGGGTAAGAGTCCCCTGAATTATATCTTCTTAATAAAGCTGGTTTTTAAAAGCGTTTGAGGCCTTGCCCGCTCGGCGTATGTCGTCAGGTTGGCTCCAATAAACTCGTAAAAAATTCAGAAGAAAAACAAAGCCTTTTTATTTTATTTTATTTTTTTTATTTGAAGGAATGTGCTGATCCCCCTGACGGGTAGGAATGCCGGGGAAGCGCTCAGGACTGCGGGATGAGGGGCTGGACCCCCCATTCTGCTTTCCTTAGGCAACGGCACTTGGTCAGGTGACCCCTTCTGGACCAATCACAGCTGGGTCAGGGCACAATGGTTAGGGCACAGTGATTGGCAGGGCCAGAGTCATGTGACCTGTCCTGGGCCAGGGACAGCACCTGCTAATCTAGAAGTTCCCCTCCACCTCACGTATTTTATTTTATTATTATTTTTTTAAATATATATTTTATTGATTTTTTACAGAGAGGAAGGGAGAGGGAATAGAGAGTTAGAAACATTGATGAGAGAGAAACATCGATCAGTCCGTTGGAGGGCCGGACTATAGTTTAAAAAAAAAAAAAAAAAAAAAAAAAGCCGAGCCGAAACCGGTTTGGCTCAGTGGATAGAGCGTCGGCCTGCGGACTCAAGGGTCCCGGGTTCGATTCCGGTCAAGGGCATGTACCTTGGTTGCGGGCACATCCCCAGTGGGAGGTGTGCAGGAGGCAGCTGATGGATGTTTCTCTCTCATCGATGTTTCTAGCTCTCTATCCCTCTCCCTTCCTCTCTGTAAAATATCAATAAAATATATTTAAAAAAAAAAAAAAAAAAAAAAAAAAGCCGAAACGGTTTGGCTCAGTGGATAGAGCATCGGCCTGCAGACTGAAAGGTCCCAGGTTCGATTCCGGTCAAGGTTCGATTCCTGCACGCCGCCTACCGGGGATGTGCCCGCAACCAAGGTACATGCCCTTGATCGGAATCGAACCTGGGACCTTTCAGTCCGCAGGCCGACGCTCTATCCACGGAGCCAAACCGGTTAGGGCACTTATTTTATTTTTTGTGTTGTTCTGTGTTAGAGAGCGTGGAAGGGAGGGAGGGAGAAAGAGAGAGAAACATCGATGTGAGAGAGAGATATTAATGGGTTGCCTCTCACACGCACCCCGACCAGGGTCTGGGATGGAGCCTGCAACCGAGGTACGTGCCCTTGACTGGAATTGAACCCGGGACTCTTCAGTCCACAGGGCCGATGCTCTATCTACTGAGCCACACCGGCTAGGGCTCATTTTATTTTTATTTTATTTTATTATTTTTTAAATATGGAACGCTTCACGAATTTGCGTGTCATCCTTGCACAGGGGCCATGCTAATCTACTCTGCATCGTTCCAATTTTAGTATATGAGCTGCCGAAGCGAGCACTCATTTTTTTTAAAAATATATTTTATTGATTTTTTTACAGAGAGGAAGGGAGAGGGATAGAGAGCTAGTAACATCGATGAAAGAGAAACATCGATCAGCTGCCTCCTGCACACCTCCCACTGGGGATGTGCCCGCAACCAAGGTACATGCCCTTGACCAGAATCGAACCCGGGACCCTTCAGTGCGCAGGCCGACGCTCTATCCACTGAGCCACACCGGTTAGGTCAGCGAGCACTCATTTTATTTTTTCTTGTATATTTGTTGAAAAAAACTGGTTGTCTGTCCCGTAATGTTTCCCACTGGGGGTTTGGTTTTATTTTAAAACGAGAGGCCCCGGTGCACAAAATCTGTGCCAGTGTAGGCCTTTCTTCCCCCGGCTGCTGGCACCATTTCCCTCTGGCACCCGGGACCCAGGCTTCCCTCGCCGCCCCGGCTTCGTCCGGAAGGTCGAAGGATGTCTGGTGTAATTAGATAGTACGCTTTTATTATTATTATAGATTTTTTTAAAAATTTTATTTCAGAGAGAGGAAGGGAGTCGAGGAGAGAGAGAGAAACATCAACGATGAGAGAGAATCATGGATGGGCTGCCTCCTGCACGTCCCGCCACTGGGGATCGAGCCTACAACCCGGGCATGTGCCCTGACCTTCTGAGTCATAGGTTGACACTCAACCATTGGGCCACACAATATCATCACTCATTTAAAAAAAATCTATACGAATAAAAGCATAATATGCTCATTAGACCAGGAGACCTTCCGCACGTCCTTCTGGACAAAGCCATGGTGGCGGGGCCGAGGCAGAGGCGGTGAGGGGCAATCAGGCCAGGAGGGGAGGGCAGTTGGGGGTGATCAGGCCGGCGGGGGGGGGGCAGTTGGGGGCAAGCAGGCTGGCAGGCAGAGTGGTTAGGGGCCATCAGGCAGGCAGACAGGTGAGCAGTTAGGAGCCAGCGGTCCCAGATTGCAAGAAGGATGTCTGACTTCTGGTTTAGGATCGGGCCTAACCCGGCAGTCGGACATCCCCCGAGGGGTCCCAGATTGGAGAGGGTGCAGGCCAGGCTGAGGGACAACCCCCCCCCCCGGCCCCCGTGCATGAATTTCATGCACCAGGCCACTAGTGTGTATATAGATCAGGCGTCCTCAAACTACGGCTCGCTGGCCACATGCGGCCTGCCGAGGACATTTATCTGGCCCGCCGGGTGCCGCTGCCTGTCCTGCTTAGCAGCCGACTCGTCCTGGGCCTGCAGTGCGCATAGGAATTTGTTCATATTTTTTTTTGTTTGTTTTTTTAAAATACATTTTATTGATATTTCACAGAGAGGAAGGGAGAGGGATAGAGAGCTAGAAACATCGATGAGAGAAACATCGATCAGCTGCCTCCTGCACACCCCCTACTGGGGATGTGCCCGCAACCAAGGTACATGCCCTTGACCGGAATCGAACCCGGGACCTTTCAGTCTGCAGGCCGATGCTCTATCCACTGAGGCAAACCGGTTTCGGCTTTATTTATTTATTTATTTTTTTTAAACTATAGTCCGGCCCTCCCACGGTCTGAGTGACAGGGAACTGGCCCCCTGTTTAAAAAGTTTGAGGACCCCTGATATAGATAGATAGATAGATAGATAGATAGATAGATAGATGGATAGATAGATAGATGATAGATAGGTAGATAGATAGATAGATAGATAGATAGATGATAGATAGATAGATAGATAGATAGATAGATGATAGATAGATAGATAGATAGATAGATAGATAGACAGACAGATAGATAGATTTCAGAGAGGAAGGGCGAGGGAGAGAGAGAGAGAAACATCACTGATGAGAGAGAATCCCCTTTTTTGGTTAAAGGCAGTCAAAGAGAACGTAATACTACTTCTCCGAACCTACTCCCGACAGCAGGGAAGAGGGAGAAAAAAAAAAAAACAGCTAGTGCTCATTTGATTCCGTGTGTTCCTGGGAATTGGATTTTTTCCCCACGTTTCTCACAGTTTTCACTTTTCCTGGGGAGCGTTGATGACTCAGTATGTTTTCCCTGCGCACTGTTTCCGAAGCCGACGCTTTTTTCCAGGCTGGAACCCCGACACCCCGCCTGCCCGGAGCGTGACGAGTCAGGGAGCTCCTGATCGCATCCCCCCCGAGGGACCCCCAACCCCTCCCCTCGCTCACCACGACCGATGAGCTCTCCTCCCTCGGGGAAACGAGTGGAATTACAAAACAGGGACTGTCATCTCTCCTCTGCTCGTTAAGTAAACGTCCCCACTTTGTCCCCTCGCAGCAAATACCACACAGAACGTCTGCAGAATCCTGGTGAGAATTCGCTCTTTGCCCGGAAATTGTGCTGAATGCATTCTTCCCAAAGAGTGGGACGTTAAGCCCGGCCGGTGTGGCTCAGCGGTGGAGCATTGACCCAGGAGGTCAGGGTTCGATTCCCGGTCAGGGCCCATGGCCGGGTGGCGGGCTGGATCCCCAGGGTGGGGGGCGTGCAGGAGGCAGTCGGTCCATGATTCTCTCTCATCATGGCTGTTTCTTTCTCCCTCTCCCTCTCCCTTCCTCTCCGAAATCAATTTTAAAAAATATATGTATTTTTATTTTTTATTTTTTTTAATATATTTTATTGATATTTTACAGAGAGGAAGGGAGAGGGATAGAGAGCTAGAAACATCGATGAGAGAGAAACATCCATCCGCTGCCTCCTGCACACCTCCTACTGGGGATATGCCCGCAACCAAGGTACATGCCCTTGACCGGAATCGAACCCAGGAACCTTTCAGTCCGCAGGCCGATGCTCTATCCACTGAGCCAAACCAGTTTTGGCAAAAAAATATATGTATTTTTATATATTTTATTGATTTTTTTACAGAGAGGAAGGGAGAGGGATAGAGAGCTAGAAACATCGATGAGAGAGAAACATCGATCAGCTGCCTCCTGCACACTCCCTACTGGGTGTGCCTGCAACCAAGGTACATACACTTGACTGGAATCGAACCTGGGACCCTTGAGTTCGCAGGCCGACGCTCTATCCACTGAGCCAAACACGTCAGGGCAAAATATATGTATTTTTAAATGAGTGATAATATTGTGTGGCTCAGTGGTTGAGTATCAACCTATGACCCAGAAGGTCAGGGCACATGGCCAGGTTGCAGGTTCGATCCCCAGGGTGGGGTGTGCAGGAGACAGCCGATCCATGATTCTCTCTCATCATGGATGTTTCTATCTCTCTTTCTCCTCCCGTCCTCTCTAAAATCAATAAAAATATATTTTAAAAAAAGAAAGATGGCCCTAACTGGTTTGGCTCCGTGGACAGAGCGTCGGCCTGCAGACTCAAGGGTCCCGGGTTCGATTCTGGTCAAGGGCATGTACCTTGGTTGGGGGCACATCCCCAGTGGGGGGCGTGCAGGAGGCAGCTGATCGATGTTTCTCTCTCATCGATGTTTCTGACTCTCTCTCCCTCTCCCTTCCTCTCTGTAAAAAATCAATAAAATATATTTTAAAAAAAACAAAACACAAAAATCAGGACCCTGAGGCTCAGAGAGGAAATCCTTGGAGTGAGCGTGCACATGGCAGAGCTGGGGCCCCACCCCTGGCTGTCGGACCCCACCGCCTCCGCAGCCAGGGACGGGACATATTTTCCTTACTGTGATCATGGGGGATTTTGCTTGTGGTTTAATGGGGTCAAATGGCTTTTCATGGAAAGGAGGGAGGGAGGAAACTTTATTCATTTATTTTTAAATATATTTTATTGATTTTTTACAGAGAGGAAGGGAAAGGGAGAGTTAAAACACCTATGAGAGAGAAACATCGATCAGCTGCCTCCTGCACACCTCCTACTGGGGATGTGCCCGCAACCAAGGTACATGCCCTTGACCGGAATCGAACCCGGGAACCTTCCGTCTGCAGGCCGACGCTCTATCCACTGAGCCAAACCAGTCAGGGCTATTATTTTTTTAAATATATTTTTATTGATTTCAAAGAGGAAGGGAGAGGGAGAGAGAGATAGAAACATCAATGATGAGAAGGAATCATGGATCGGCTGCCTCCTGCACGACCCCTGCCTGGGGATTGAGCCTGCAACCCGGGCATGTGCCCTTGACCGAGAATTGAACCTGGGACCCTTCAGTCCACAGGCCGACGCTCTATCCACTGAGCCACACCGGTCAGGGCCGGAGGAACCTTTAATGAGGGCTGACTGTGGTCCAGGCCCTGCACGGAGCACTTTTTACACCGCGTCCCTGTGAATCCTACCACACGCCAACCGAGGAGGTACTGGCCTCACGCCCATTGTGCAGATGACAAAACTGAGGCTGCTCAGCCCTGCCAGTGTGGCTCAGCGGTTGAGTGTCATCGACCTAGGAACCAGGAGGTCAGGGTTCGATTCCCGGTCAGGGCACAGGCCTGGGTGGCGGGCTCGATCCCCAGTGAGGGGCGTGCAGGAGGCAGCCGATCCATGATTCTCTCTCCTCATGGGTGTTTCTCTCTCCCTCTCTTTTCTTTTCTCTGAAATCAATAAAAATATATATTTAAAAACACACACACAAACACAGAGGCTCAGAGAGGTGAAATGACCCTACCCCCAATGACTAATGTTGGTAATGGGATTAGAGGCAGGTCTTCTCGGGGGGAACAAAGAGAAGGAAGTGGGAAGAAAGCCAAGAAGAAGAAGGGGGTGGTTCCTTGGGTCCCGGCGGGCCCCCCCCCCTGCGTCTCGGGCTGTCATCGCTCCCCGCAGCGAGGGCTCCTGGGGGCCTTTGGGATGGAGAGCTCGCCTCCCCGCCCAGCCCGCGGGCTGCCGGCCAGCCTGCCTCCCTCTCGCACTCTATTTCCTTTGCCCACGTCGCAAGGTATCTCGTTTCACCGAGGGCTCCAAGCGCCTGGATCTGGTTTTAATCAGGAACGAAGCCCTGCGCCCGGGAGCCACAGCCTGCCCATCCTTCCCCAGCACCTTCTCCTTCTCCGTCCCTGGCACTGGGGTAGCTGGTGGTGGCCCTGTGGGTGCCCCATTCAAGGCCCCCTCCCGCGGGCAGTGTCCGCAGAGGCTGGGCGAGGGGAGGCAGATGCTCGATTCAGATCAACAGCCTCTCATTCCCTCTGAGCGTGTCTCCTGCCGTCCACTGGACAGATCCCACCTGCGCCCCTTTGCCTCCCAGCCGGGGCCGGGGGGGGGGGGGGGAGCTCTCAGACCCACCCCTCCATAGTCACCTCACAGAGCCTGTCAGGTCAGGATTAACAACAACCACAAAAAAGATGATTGTTTTTTAAAAAGTGTGGCTCAGCCCTGGCTCAGTGGATAGAGCCTTGGCCTGCGGACTGAGGGGTCCCGGGTTCAATTCTGGTCGGGGGCACATGCCCAGGTTGTGGGCTTGATCCCCAGTGGGGGGCGTGCAGGAGGCAGCTGATCCATGATTCTCTCTCCTCATGGATGTTTCTCTCTCTCTCTCCCTCTCTGAAATCAGTACAAATAAAAAAAAAAAAAAAAAAAAAAAAAAGCGTGGCTCTGTGGTTGAGCATCGACCTATGAACCAGGAGGTTAGAGTTCATTCGATTCCCAGTCAGGGCACATGCCCGGGTTGTGGGCTCGATCCCCAGTGTGGGGAGCGGGGGAGCGGGGGAGACCCGTGCAAGAGGCAGCCGATCCATGATTCTTTCTCATCATGGATGTTTCTCTCTCTCCCTCTCCCTTTTTCTCTAAAACCAATACAAATATATACATATATTTTTAAAATGTGTTTTTAAAATAGTTTTTATTGATTTCAGAGAGGAAGGGAAAGGGGGAGAGAGAGAGAGAAACATCCATGATGAGAGAGTATCATGGACCGGCTGCCTCCTGCACACCCCACACTGGGGATCAAGCACACAACCCCGGCATGTGCCCTTGACCAGAATCGAACCAGGGACCCTTCAGTCCACAGGCCGACGCTCTATCCACTGAGCCACACCAGTTAGGGCCAAATATATTTTTTAAAATTTTTATATTTTTTTAATATATTTTATTGATTTTTTTACAGAGAGGAAGGGAGAGGGAGAGAGAGTTAGAAACATCGATGAGAGAGAAACATCCATCAGCCACCTCCTGCACGCCCCCTACTGGGGATGTGCCCGCAACCAAGGTCCATGCCCTTGACCGGAATCCAACCGGGGACCCTTCCGTCTGCAGGCCGACGCTCTATCCACTGAGCCACACCGGTTAGGGCTTTAAATTTCTTTAAAAAGAAAAAGAAGCCAGCACAGAAAAACGCACAGCTGAGAAATGGCGAGAAAGAGAGAGAATCGGGTCCCGTTGAAACTCCAGGATTCCCTCCAATAACAGTCTCGTTACCAGAACCACCAATTTCCTTTTTTTTTTTTCTTTTAAAATTGTTTTTGGTTGAACCTCGTGGGAGCTTTTATGCCTACAATCCAAGGAACTAACCAGTATGGAAAGAATGGTTGAGGTTCCAGCCAATGTGCACACAGAGCTGTGGGTCCTTTGAAAAACCAAAACCCGAGAGAGTTTTGGCCGCGCCCCGGGGGTTTTTATAACAAAAGCTGGAGACCAGAACATGGGCCTCCTCTCCATGGCTCAATGCCCTCCAACGCACCCCCGGTGGCATCTCCCGTGAGCTCACTGCCCCCCGGGGACCAGGTGCGGCCCGGTGGGGCCAGGCCGCTGGGATACAGACGGGCTACTGGGGCCCGGATCAGGGTGAGCCCAGGGGAGGGGCTGGGTCAGCTCCGTGGCACAGCGGGGCCCTGGCAGTCTGGCGTGAACCGGCAGGGGGTGGCTGCCAGGGGAGCTGGCAGGAAGGATGTCTTGGGAGGGATCCTAGGACATCTGATGGGATTTGTTTCACGCGATGCCATCTGTGCTCCAGCCCCAGGGCCTTTGCATACGCTGGTGCCTCAGCCCGGGAGGCCTCCCAACTTGGTCCCTCTGGCAGACTTCTACTCGGCCTTCAAAATTCAGCTCAAGGGGTGCCTCAGCCTTCCAGAAAACCTTCTGTGTTTTGCTTTTTTATTTTATTTTATTTTATTTTTTGAGATATTTATTTTTTATTTTTTTAATTGTTTGAAGTATTACAAATAGTAGTACCTATGTCTCCTTTTTTTCCCCCCATTGACCTCCCCCCGGCCTCCCCTACCCCCCAGTACATGCCTTTACCTGCCCCCCTCCACTGTCTTGTATCCATTGGTTATGCTTATATGCACGTGTTTGTACATATAGTCCTTCAGTTGATCTCTTACAGCCCCGCCCCCCAACCTCCCCTGCCTTCCCACTGTAGTTTGACAGTCTGTTCAATGCTTCTTTGCCTCTGTATCTATTTTTCCCCCATTTCTTTCCTTTAAAAAAGCTTGCCTCTGCAGACTAGAAATAAACATATAATAACAAAAAATGTTAGAGTCCCAATTTCCATGTCCAACAGTTCTGAGTCCCCGTTTCAGTGTCAAACAGTTCCTTAAGTGTACATGTCAGCAATGATATCTGGATGGTGGGCACATGGTGGCAATGCAGGTCCGACCCTCTCTGGTTTGGTCCTGGGCAACCTGCTGTGACACACAGCTGCTGACTGCTAGCGTGGCAAGGCGTCGTCAGCGTCTCCCATCTCTGGACTGTCTCTCCTCTTGTCTTCATGGTTGGAGCAGACCTGTCAATTCTGCTCTGTTGCAGGAATCCACATGGTCTTGGAGTTGTTTTCTGAAAATATACAAACATATTCTCGACCAAAAGTTAATAAAGGAAACTTTTCTATATAATTGATTTGGGATCCTTTTCATTTTTGCCCAAACGATTTTCCTTTGTCTTATTTAGACACCATGTGTGTTTTTCATGGGTGTCTTGCTTTATCGGAGGGATCTCTGCCCTTCCAGGCTGCAAACTGTCTCACCAGCTGTGCCTCCTTCGCCAATTCGGGCTGGATTCCACTCGTTTCATCTGCTCCCTCTATCTGCTCCGGGACAAGGCTCAGGACACGTCTGTCTATTCCCGCCGCCATTTTGTCTCTCATTCTGTGTTTTGCTTTTTTAAAATATATATATATATATATTTTTATTGATTTCAGAGAGGAAGGGAGAGGAAAAGAAAGATAGAAACATCAATGATGAGAGGGAATCATGGATTGGCTGCCTCCTGCATGTTGGACGAAGCCCGCAACCCAGGCATGTGCCCTTGACGGGAATCGAACCTGGGACCCTTCCGTCTGCAGGCCGATGCTCTATCCACTGAGCCACACCGGCCAGGGCTCTGTGCTCGCTTTAAGGCATGACTGCCTTCTTCTTCCTCTTCCTCTCCCTCCCCCTTCTTCCTCTTCCTCCTCCTCCTCCTCCTCCTCTTCTCCTTCTTCTTCTCCTCCCATCAAGATGTGGATTCTGGAGAAAGATAAATATCACACCATCTCACTCATTTGTGAATTATAATGAACAACAGAAACTGGTGAACAAAAACAGATCCAGAGACAGAGAAGCATTGATCAGACCATCCAACCTCAGAGGGAAGGGAGGGGAGGGTGGGGGTCAGGGGGAGAGATCAACCAAAGGACTTGTATGCATGCCTATGAGCCTAACCAGTGGACACAGACACCAGGGGGTGAGGGCATGAGTGGGGGGGATGAGGGGGTCATGGGGGATAAGGACACATATGTAACACCTTAATCAATAAGGAAATTTTAAAAAATAAAAATAAAAAAAGAGGTGGGCCGAAACCGGTTTGGCTCAGTGGATAGAGCGTCGGCCTGTGGACGGAAGGGTCCCGGGTTCGATTCGGTCAAGGGCATGTACCTTGGGTGCGGGCACATCCCCAGTGGGGGGCGTGCAGGAGGCAGCTGATCGATGTTTCTAGCTCTCTATCCCTCTCCCTTCCTCTCTGTGAAATATCAATAAAATATATTTTTTTTTTAAAAAAAAAAAGAGGTGGATTCTGCCCTGGCCGGTTTGGCCCAGTGGATAGAACGTCAGCCCTTGGACTGATGGGGCCCTGGGTTTGACTCCGGTCCAGGGCACGTCCCTCCGATGCAGGCTCGATTCCCAGCCCCAGTCTGGGGCGTGTGCAGGAGGCAACCAACCCATCGATGTGTCTCTCTCACATGGGTGTTTCTCTTTCTGTCTCTCTCCTTCCCTTCTGAAAGGTCAGACAGAGGCCAAACACCAGGACCACAGGCTTTATTTAGGAGAAGGACCTGCCGGGCTGTCTCGCAAGGGGAGAACAGCAACAGGTGCAGAGGGGAACACGCCTTCTGAGGGGAGGAATGGGAAGGGATGGGTCTTAGGGTTCTCGGCACGCGCTGATTGGTGGCTTAATGTATGGTCCATATAAGAAGGTACATAGTTAGTCACTCAGGTACTTAGGGACAAGGACTTAGGACAGTGGTCGGCAAACTCATTAGTCAACAGAGCTCGCGAGCCGCGGTTTGCCGACCACTGGCTTGGGGTATTTGGCAGCTGCTGATTAGTGGTTCAATGTATAGTCCATACGAGGTGCCTGGTGAGGTGCTCCGGTATGTCCAGGCCGCAGGTTACGTCATACTCCGCCCACCGGTTGGGGGAAGGGAGGATCTATCACCTTCCACACTAAAATGAAATACAAATAAATTAAAAATAAATGAAAAGAGGTGGATTCTGTGCTTTGGCCTCAGACTGGGTTGGACATCTTCCGAGGCTGAGTCATGAAAGGTCATGCTGAGTCATGAAAGTTCACGCTGAAAACCGGTTTGGCCCAGTGGATAGAGCGTCGGCCTGCGGACTGAAGGGTCCCGGGTTCGATTCCGGTCAAGGGCATGCACCTTGGTTGCGGGCACATCCCCAGTAGGGGGTGTGCAGGAGGCAGCTGATGGATGTTTCTCTCTTGTCCATGTTTTTAACTCTCTCTCCATCACCCTTCCTCTCTGTAAAAAATCAATAAAATATATTTAAAAAAAAAAATAAGGAAGTTCACGCTGAGTTATAAAAGGTCACGCTGAGTCATAAAAGGTCACGCTGAGTCATGAAAGGTCATGCTGAGCCCAGCCGGGTGCAGCTCAGCGGTTGAGCGTCTTTCCCCTGGTGGTCAGTGCACGTCATAGCTACCGGCCGGTTGTCCGGTCATAACGGTTGCTTAGGCATATATATATATATATATATATATATATATATATATATATTTAAAAAAGAATTTTTTAAAATTGATTTCAGACAGGAAGGGACAGGGAGAGAGAAACATCTATGAGGAGAGAGAATCATGGATCGGCTGCCTCCTGTACGCCCCACACTGGGGATCGAGCCTGCAACCCGGGCATGTGCCCTTGACCAGGAATTGAACCGTGACCTCCTTGGTTCATAGGTGGACGCTCAACCACTGAGCCATGCTGACCAGGCCTCACTTTCTTCTTTTCTTCTAACGCTACCTCTGAGACACTCAGCAAATACCAGCCGGTCCCCACAGCATAATTTCATCAGCTGCCACAGTAAAGGCTTCGGGGCACATGAATCGCAATTAATTCACAGGAGCCAGGGAGTTCATATGCCCTCCATGGCGTTTGCCCTTCATGTAACAGTCCAGTGCATTGGCTGTGGGTCCCAGACAGAGGGCTGTCCCCCCAGGGCGGGCGGGAAACGGTAGCCTGTGAGGGCCAGGCCCGTGTGGCTCCGTGGTTGAGTGTCGACCTATGAACCAGGAGGTCGACGGTTAGATTCCCTGGTCGGGGACACCTGGAACCAGACGCATGCCCAGGTTGTAGGCTCCATCCCCAGGGTGGGGTGTGCAGGAGGCAGCCGATCATCCGGATGTTTCTGTCTCTCTTTCCCTCTCCCTTCCTCTCTGAAATCAATAAAATACATATTTTTAAAAATATATTTCTTTATTGATGTCAGAGAGGAAGGGAGAAGGAGAGAGATAGAAACATCCATGATGAGAGAGAATCATGGATCAGCTGCCTCCTGCACACTCCCCACTGGGGATGGATCCCGCACCCCAGGCATGTGCCCTGGGCCGGAATCGAACTCGGGACCCTTCAGTCCGCAGGCTGACGCTCTATCCACTGGGCCACACGGGTTAGGGCAAAATACATTTTTTTTAAAAAATATATTTTTATTGATTTCAGAGAGGAAGGGAGAGGGAGAGAGAGAGAGAAACATCCATGATGAGAGAGAATCATTGATTGGCTGCCTCCTGCACGCCCCACACTGGGGATCAAGCCCGTAACCCAGGCGTGTACTCTGACTGGGAATCGAACCTGGGACCCTTCAGTCCGCAGGCTGACGCTCTATCCACTGTGCCACATTGGCCAGGGCCAAATACATTTTTTTTTTTTAAGGAAAGAGTTACGGTGTTTGCCTCCAGGAGTAGTTGATGGGGAGGGACACCTGTCTGTATGAGGCACCCCTTCCTTGGTGGTTTTTATTTTTTAAAAAGTATATTTTATTTATTTTTACAGAGAGGAAGGGAGAGGGAGAGTTAGAAACATCGATGAGAAAGAAACATCGATCAGCTGCCTCTTGCACACCTCCTACTGGGGATGTGCCCGCAACCAAGGTACATGCCCTTGACCGGAATCGAACCCGGGACCCTTCAGTCCGCAGGCCGACGCTCTATCCACTGAGCCACACCGGTCAGGGACCATCCTTGGTCCTTTTTAAATTTCGTCCCGGGAGCATGTCTTGCCTCCTTGAAGCTAGCCGCCGGCCTGGCATGCCTGTGGGGCACATCGGAGAGGGCAAAGCTGTTCCATCTTTTCTTTGCAAAACATCCTCCTGGGGGGAAAAAAATGCCTGAGAAATTCCCCCCAAACTGCGCGTCATTACAGCCCCCCTCCCGCCCCGCAGCCCAGACAGCTCAGCGTTTTTCCGTGCGTGTCTTGCAGAAGTGTCCTGGTCACACGCCTCCGCGCACGCCCCTCCCCGAGTGGGGGCGGCGGGGGCAGTGAGTGGAGAGGGGGACGCGCTGCCCTGGGCGGCAGCTGGCCTGCGGGCGGCTCTGGGCACATCTGCAACCACTTAGCGACCCCAGAGGTCGGCGGGGGCGGCCTCGCTCCAGCCTGAGCCGCCTGCCTGCCCGCCCGCCTGCCTATCAGCCGCTGGGCTCGCCGCCTCCCTGCAGGGGTGCTGCCCCCACCGGGGCTCCTACCCGCGCCTCACCGCTGGGAAACAGGACACACCGGCGGCCACCCGTCAGGGAGCCCGATGCTTGCAGGGAGGGACCTGGGCCCCGCCCCGGGCTCCTCTTGGCCCCGCCCCGGCACCTCTTGGCCCCGCCCCAGGCACCTCTTGGCCCCGCCTCAGGGTCCTCTTGGCCCCGCCCCTGGCACCTCTTGGCCCCGCCCCAGGCACCTCTTGGCCCCGCCCCGGGCTCCTCTTGGCCCCGCGCTGGCTCCTATTGGCCCCGCCCCAGACTCCTCTTGGCCACGCCCCAGGGTCCTCTTAGCCCTGCCCCAGGCTCCTGGCCCCACTCTGGCTTCTCTTGGTCCCACCCTGCCTCCTCTTGGCCACACCCTGCCTCCTCTTAGCCCCGCCCCAGGCTCCTATTGGCCACGCCCTGGCTCCTTTTAGCCCCGCCCTGGATTCAAGGCTGCATCAATAGGAGCCCAGGCCCCTGGCTGATGTGGCTCAGTGGTTGAGTGCTGGCCTGTGGGCTGAAGGTTCCCGGGTTTGATTCCAGTCAAGGCCAAGTATCCGGGTTGCTACTCTATCCCGGGCCCAGGTCAGGGGTCATGTGGGAGGCAATCCATCCATGTCTCTCTCACATCAGATGTTTTTCTCTGATGCCCCCCCCTCCCCGAATCAATTGAAAAATATCCTCGGATGAGGATGAACAACAAATAAAAAGTATACTAATAAAGTAAATATTTTTTAAAATATATTTTATTGATTTTTTACAGAGAGGAAGAGAGAGGGATAGAGAGTTAGAAACATCGATCAGCTGCCTCCTGCACACCTCCTACTGGGGATGTGCCCGCAACCAAGGTACATGCCCTTGACTGGAATCGAACCTGGGACCCTTCAGTCCACAGGCTGACGCTCTATCCACTGAGCCACACCGGTTAGGGCAGTAAATATTTTTTTTAAAAAGATGAGCTGATGAACAAATCCAGGGCCACCTCTGCTCCTTGAAAATTAACCTGTGACCTCGATGAAGAGGCAGCTGAGGCCAGGCCGGCGTGGCTCAGGGGTTGAGCGTCGACCTAGGAGCCAGGAGGTCACGGTTGGATTCCCGGTCAGGCCACACGCCTGGGTTGCGCTCGATCCCCAGGGTGGGGTGTGCAGGAGGCAGCCAATCAATGATGCCCTTTCATCATGGATGTTTCTCTCGCTTTCTCCCTCTCCCTTTCTCTCTGAATTCAATGAAAAAAAAAAAAGGAAGGAAGGAAGGAAGGAAGGAAGTCAGCGCCAGGCCAGCCCCTCACAGCTTAGCTGGGGGCCATCGTCCCCAGCCAGACAGCAAGGTGGCCCTGTCCTCTCTGGTCACTTCCAGCCCCGCTGGATCATGAACTTGGAGAGAAGCAGGGCCTTCCTGGGCCCCGGGCTCTGTCGCTCCATTGGGCGCCTTGTTCCCCAACTGGGCTCTGGGAAAACGCCCCGGGTCCTGGCTCACAGAATGGCTCTGGGTCCACATGAAAGGCATTCCTGGGGAATGTCTTTCTCCTCCCTCCCTCCCCTCTTGGCCCCCCTCCCTCCCTCCCCCCATCCCTCGCCTGCTGGAGGAGTGTGTGCTGAGAATCACGGCAGTACTTGCCTGTCAGGATCCTCCTGAGAGCCACTTCCCCCACACACAGGTCTCATTGCTTTATTGCCCCCAAATGTGTGCCCATCAGCTCAGCTCTCTGGCAATTTCTCTTCCCTCCACCTCCTCATGGAACGAAGATGCTCATGGAATGAAGAAGCAGATACAGGACCTCATGTTCTCTAGAAAACTGCCTGCTCAATCCAGAACCTCTAACAAGCCCAGAAGGGGAGGGGAGGGGAGGGGGCTGAGGGGACCCCATGGTACCCCACCCCCCTGCACTGAGTCATTGTTTCACATCTCCCATTCTTCTCAGAAACTTCCCAGAAATGATAAAACACGGTCGTTGCAGACCGAGATGCACCTTCCCTCAATCCTCAGGGGCCTACCGCCTTGTCACTACCACTAAGGACTCAATGAGAATGCCACTTCCTCCAGGAAGCCCTCCCTGATATCCACCCCGCCTATCGATTCGTTGTATCTTCTTTACAGCCCTTCTCGGTTCCGATGGAGAGGAAGAGGGCAGAGGCCCTCCCTCTGGACTGAACCGATACCTCCGTGCTTACACATTTGTTCCCAAGGAGATTTTTGTCTGCCCTTGGCCACTTTCGGGGGGGGTCGGGGTGCAGGGAACAGTGGGGGCTTCACTATTACCTTCAGCTCTGAAGAAAGCAGCTGTGCCCTAGAGACCTTCCCGTGACCAGGAAATATTCCCTGTCTATGCGGTCATGGAGGGTGGCCCCTGGTCGCACGTGGCCGTGAGCACTTGATCCGTGGCTTCGCCCACTGAAGAACTAAATTCTGGACCTGGCTGGTGTGGCTCAGTGGATAGAGCATCGGCCTGTGGACTGAAGGGTCCCGGGTTCGATTCCTGGTCAGGGCACATGCCCGGGTTGCGGGCTCGGTCCCCAATCCATGATTCTCTCTCATTGTTTTTTTTTTGTTTTGTTTTGTTTTTTAAATACTTTTATTGATTTCAGAGAGGAAAGGAGAGGGTTAGAGAGACAGAAACATCAATGATGAGAGAGAATCATCGATCGGCTGCCTCCGGCATGCCCCCTACTGGAGAGAGAGCCTGCAACCTAGGCACGTGTCATTAGCCGGAACCGAACCTGGGACCCTTAAGTCCGCAGGCTGATGCTCTATCCACTGAGCCAAACTGGCGAGGGCTTATCTCTCATTGTTGATGTTTCTATTTCTCTCTCCCTCTCCCTTCCTCTCTGAAATCAATCAAAGGTCAGAGAGGAAGGGAGAGAGAGGGAGAAGAAACATCCATGATGAGAATCACGGATCGGCTGCCTGCTGCACGCCCCACACTGGGGATGGAGCCCACAACCCGGGCATGTGCCCTGACCGGGAATCGAACCCGGGACCCTTCAGTCCGCAGGCTGACGCTCTATCCACTGAGCCAAACCAGCTAGGGCTATTTTATTGATTTTTAGAGAGAGAGGAAGGGAGAGAGAGAGAGAGAAACATTCATGATGAGAGAGAATCACGGATCAGCTGCCTCCTGCACGCCCCACACTGGGGATCGAGCCCACAATCCAGGCCTGTGCCCCGATCGGGAATCGAACCGAGACCTCCTGGTTCCTAGGTCAATGCTCCACCGCTGAGCCACACACCGGGCCGGCACATTTTAATGAATTTAAACCACCACGTGTGGCCAGTGGCTCCCACATCGGCGAGTGCAGCGCTGGAGTTTGGCCACGCCAAGTGTGGTCTCTCCACCCGCAGTGTCAGCATCTCCCCCCCCTCCCACCCACACTCATTAGCCCAAAGCCCCCCTCCTGGCCGATGGAATCAGACTCGCATTTTAACAAGATCCCAGGTGGCTCCCTGCACGGGAAGATTTGAGAGGCGTTTCTCGGGAGCGCGGCCAGGAGCAGAGCGGGAAGAAAGAAAAAGGAAGAAGGGGAGAAAAAGGCTCCTGGACCTAATAAACCACCATCACGGCCCGGCCGGCGTGGCTCAGGGGGGGAGCGTCGACCTAGGAGCCAGGAGGTCAGGGTTTGATTCCCGGTCAAGGGCACAGGCCCAGGTTTCAGGCTTGATCCCCAGTGAGGGGCGTGCAGGAGGCAGCTGATCCGTGATTCTCTCTCATCACGGATGTTTCTCTCTTCCTCTCCCTTCCTCTCTCTCTAAAAATCAATAAAATAGCCCTGGCCGGTGTGGCTCAGTGGATAGAGCGTCAGCCCGCGGACTGAAGGGTCCCAGGTTCGATTCCCGTCAGGGCACATGCCGGGGCTGCGGGCTCCATCCCCAGTGTGGGGAGTGCAGGAGGCAGCCAATCAGTGATCCTCTCTCATCACTGATGTTTCTCTCTACCTCTCCCTTCCTCTCTCTCTAAAAATCAATAAAATTGCCCTGGCCGGTGTGGCTCAGTGGATAGAGCGTCGGCCTGCGGACTGAAGGCTCCCGGGTTCAACTCTGGTCCAGGGCACGTGCCCGGGTTGCAGGTTTGATCCCCCACGTGGGGCGTGCAGGAGGCAGCCGACCCATGATTCTCTCTCATCATGGATGTTTCTATCTCTCTGTCCCTCTCTCCCTTCCTCTCTGACATCAATAAAAATATATTTTAAAAATGATAATAAAAAATCAATAAAATAAAAATAAACCTATATGAAAAACAAAACTAAAAGACAGCCCCGGTTTGGCTCAGTGGATAGAGCATCAGCCTGTGGACTGAAGGGTCCCAGGTTCGATTCTGGCCAAGGGCACAGGCCTGGGTTGCGGGCTCGACCCCCAGTGGGGGGCGTGCAGGAGGCAGCCGATCCATGATGCTTTCTCATCATGGATGTTTCTATCTCTCTGTCCCTCTCCCTTCCTCTCTAAAATAAATAAAAACATTAAAAAAAAAAAAAAAAAAAAAACAACCATCGCCCGTCTCTGCCTCTTCGGCACAGAATTCGCTCAGCACCCCCGGGGGCGTCTGGAGAGTCCCCTCGGGCCACAGTGGTACCAGCTTTGTCGGCAGGACGTTATGGTCCAGCGGCTGGGATGGAAGCGAGCAGAGCCTGGGCCCGCTCGGACGCACCCATTCCACCGGCGCCCAGGGCCCCGTGGCCCGCGATGGAGGGTGCGGTCGGTGGACATCTCCCCGGGGCCTGTCCCCACCTCCCGGGGCCCACCGACCGGGACAGCCTTCCAGCATTTCCTCGTTAAGGCCCCGTGAGCGTCTGGAATAATGAAACACGTGCTGGATGCCGATGAAATGTAATGTTCGAGCCGCGTCGTAAAAGGGTTTATTTGCGGGCAGGTTTTTACATCCCCCCGCAGGGAGATACATTAGTGGGGGAGCCCTCGCCTCTCCTCCATGGCTTCCCGGGGGTGGGGGGGCGGGGGGGTGGGAGGGGGGAAATGTGGGGAGCCAGGCAGCCAGGGGCGGGGGCAGGGGGCCAAGGATTCATCCTGCTGGGTTTGTGGGTTGAGCTCACTTTCCGACCTCACGTGCTGACCACGGCCAGGTCTGATAGCGTGGTGGAGCTGGGGGGAGGGCTGTATGTGAGAGTTTATTTTGTGCTTTTAAAATATATTTTTATTGAGAGAAAGAAAGAGGGGGAGAGCGACAGAAACATCCATGATGAGAGAGAATCACGGATCAGCTGCCTCCTGCACGCCCCCCACTGGCCATCGAGCCCACAACCCGGGCCTGTGCCCTGACCGGGAATCGAACCCTGACCTCCTGGTTCCTAGGTGGACGGTCCACCACGGAGCCACGCCGGCCGGGCCTGAAGTTTCTTTCAATATCTTTGCTGCATTGAATCTGTTACGGCATCTTGGGCCAGGCCCTGGAAGAAGTGAGATGGTGGCCCGGCCGGCGTGGCTCCGTGGTGGAGTGTCGACCTATGAACCAGGAGGTCAGGGTTCGATTCCCGGTCAAGGGCACAGGCCCGGGTTGTGGGCTCCATCCCCTGTGTGGGGCGTGCAGGAGGCAGCCGATCCGTGATTCTCTCTCTCTCTCATCATCGATGTTTCTATTCCTCTCCCTCTCCCTTCCTGTCTGAAATCAATAAAAATATATAGTTTATTTTTTTAAAAATATATTTTATTAATTTTTTACAGAGAGGAAGGGAGAGGGATAGAGAGTTAGAAACATCAACGAGAAAGAAACATCCATCCGCTGCCTCCCGCACACCCCCTACTGGGGATGAGCCCGTAACCAAGGTCCATGCCCTTGACCGGGAATCGAACCCGGGACCCTTCAGTCCGCAGGCCGACGCTCTATCCACTGAGCCACACCGGTCAGGGCCATAAAAATATATTTTTTAAAAAGAAAGTGAGATGGTGACCAACCGGTCCAGTTTCTGAAACCCTGGCCTCCCTCGCGTGCGCGTAGCCGGTGTGCGGGGAACCGAGTCTGCCTGGGACCCGGCCACCCCCCGTGTGGTTATGGGAGATGCAGTCCGCCTGACCTGAAATGTCCCTTGTTCTGCAACCGACCGCCTCTCTCTCTCTCTCTCTCTCTCTCTCTCTCTCTCTCTCTCTCTCTCTCTCTCTCTCGGAGCTGGAATGTCCCCGTGAATCACGTCCGGTTCCTCCAACTGCACAAATGGTTTGCATTAGTGACCAGGGCCCTTGGCTGCCTTCATTCTTTCCAGATGAGGGAGGAACGCCAGCCCTAATTGGATGAGTGAGGGTGGTGACTGGGGCCTCCTGTCAGCTCCAGGAACCTTCTGACTGGAAGAGACTGACACCCCCACCCCCGCCCGGGGCCCGGAAACCCCCCGACAGAGAGGGGGACGCCCAGTGCCTCCGTCCTCACCCCAGGTGTGGAATCTTATTTATTTAATTTTTTAAAATATCTTTTATTGATTTTTTTTACAGAGAGGAAGGGAGAGGGAGAGTTAGAAACATCAATGAGAGAGAAACATCCATTAGCTGCCTCTTGCACGCCCCCCACTGGGGATGTGCCCGCAACCAAGGTCCATGTCCTTGACCGGGAATCGAACCCGGGACCCTTCAGTCCACAGGCCGACGCTCTATCCACTGAGCCACACCGGCCAGGGTGACTCTTTTTAATTTTTATTGGTTTCAGAGAGGAAGGGAGAGGGAGAGAGAGAGAGAAAAAAAACATCCTATATAATAAAAGCCTAATATGCAAATTGTTCAACTGGGAGTTGGACCAGGAGTTCGACCACTCGCTATGACGTGTGCTGACCACCAGGGGGCGCCGTGGAACACGGCGGGCGTCGGCGACGTGGCACCGGCAGCGGGCGGCAGTGGAGGCACCGTGGGTCCCTATGGGCTCCCATGAGAGCGGGACCACGGCGGGATGATGGAGCAGGGGAGGGGGGTGGCGCCAGGCCACGGCGGGGTGCCAGGCGGGGCTGCGAGGTTGGGGGCATGAGCTGGGGCCCCATTCCCGCAGGCCACCCCGAGGGACCCCACCCTGCGCCAATTCGTGCACCGCGCCTCTCGTCAAGGGTGAGCGAGAATCACGGACCGGCTGCCTCCTGCACGCCCCCTACTGGGGATCGAGCCCGCCACCCGGGCCTGTGCCCTGACCGGGAATGGAACCGTGACCTCCCGGTTCCTAGGTCGACGCTCAGCCCCTGAGGCACGCCGGCCGGGCCCAGCCCCCAGTCTTCATTTCCCTCTGCCCCCCTTTGGCAGCGGAGACAACCCCCCCTCCCTCCTTACACCCATGAGTCATTCTCATGCCTGGGTCCCATCCGTACCTCCAGGGCCGTGGCGTTTGTGACTCAAAAGCTCAAAGGACTCTTTTGTCCTCGGGGCGCTGCTGTGTCATTTCTTCCACCAAGTGGCAGGGAGGGGGTCCTCTGACTGGGGGTTTGGGGGACGGGTCCAGGCGGAAGGGAAGGTTCAGAGATGGGGGATCCAGGGCCCCATGAAGATGCAATATGTTCGCCCCACGCTGAGCTGCCGCCTTCCCGGGGGGACGCGGCTCCGGGCCAGCGTCTGGCCGCCGGAACGGCCGCAGTGGTGGCCACGGCCAAGGGGCCTGCAAAGCCTTCAGCTCGGAGGCGGCAGCCGGAGAATCCCGCCGTCCCTCCGTCCGTCCGTCCGTCCGTGCGTCCGTGCGTGAGGAAGGGTTCCTGGGCACACTCAGCGGGCGCCTCCGGCCGTGCCCCCGGGTGCACCGGCACCCCTGGCCTCCTGCCAGCTGCTGGTGCCAGTACTTCCTGCCGCAGCCACGCCAGCTGTTTCTGATTATACGGCGGGACTCGCCCCGGCCAGCGGGACGGGAAGGGGACCGGCTTTCCACACCCTCTGCAGCCGGTTTCCATGGAGACCCGCTGCTCGCTCTTCCAGCCACAGCGTCCTCCACTGGACCCAGGTCACACCAAGCTCGCAGCCACCCCAGGGCCTTTGCACGTGCTGTCCGTCCCCACTCCCCCGCACCCCGATCCTTGATCACTTGGGATCTTACCAGGGAGGTCTCTCCTGATCACCACCCTGTTTTTTTGTAGTTGTTGTTTTTTTTTAATATATTTTATTGATTTTTTTGCAGAGAGGAAGGGAGAGGGATAGAGAGTTAGAAACATCAGTGAGAGAGAGACATCGATCAGCTGCCTCCTGCACGCCCCCACCTGGGGATGTGCCCGCAACCAAGGTACATGCCCTTGACCGGAATCGAACCTGGGACCCTCCAGTCCGCAGGCTGACACTCTATCCACTGAGCCAAACCGGTTTCGGTGATCACCACCCTGTTTTAAATTGCTAACCCTCACCCCACCTGGTGTGGCTCAGTGGATAGAGCGTCGGCCTGCGGATTGAAGGGTCCCGGGTCCGATTACGGTCAAGGGCACATGCCCTGGTTGTGGGCTCGATCCCCAGTGGGGAACGGCAGGAGGCAGCCGATCCATGATTTTCTCATCCTTGATGTTTTTCTCTCTCTCTCCCTTCCTCTCTGAAATCAATCCTATATAATAAAAGCCTAATATGCTAAGTGTCCGGTCGTCGGGTCGTCCGTTCAACCAATCAAAGGGTAATATGCTCATGATATGCTAAGGCCGCTCAACCGCTCGCTATGACGTGCACTGACCACCAGGGGGCAGACACTCCAACTGGTAGGTTAGCTTGCTGCTGGGGTCCGGCCGATCGGGACTGAGCGAGACGGGCCGGACATGCCCTGGAGCCCTCCCCGGCCCCATGAACCAGTGGGGTCCCTCCGCCTGGCCTGCACCCTCTCGAAATCTAGGACTCCTTGGAAGATGTCGGAGAGCCGGTTTCAGCCCGATCCCGCAGGCCAGGCCGAGGGACCCCACGGGTGCACGAATTCGTGCACCAGGCCTCTAGTAAAAATATTAAAAAAAAATATTGCTAACCCTCCCTCCTCATTCTCCACTCCCTTCTTCAGCCTCTTGTTCTCAGAGGCATTGAACCCACTGGTCGGTCCTGTACATTCTCTGTCTTCTGAGTCCCCGAGGGCAGGGCCTCTGTGTGTCTTGCTCTGTGCTTTCTGAAGAAAGGGTGGGGTGCAAGGACCCCCACGGGGGCTCTCTCCCTTCTCCCCATTATCCACACAAGCAATGAAGCTCAGAGAGCATCATGGATCTGCTGCCTCCTGCACGCTCCCCCTCCCTGGGGATCGAGCCCGCAACCCGGGCCTGTGCCCTGACCGGGAATCGAACCCTGACCTCCTGGTTCATAGGTCGACGCTCCACCACGGAGCCACGCCGGCCGGGCCCAGCCCCCAGTCTTCATTTCCCTCTGCCCCCATTTGGGAGCTAAGAGACCCCCCCCCCGCTTATGCCCTGCCATTCTCACGCCCCAGTCCCATCCGTATCTCCAGGGCCATGCGAGAGAGGTTAGGACTCAGCCGTGGGCAAACTACGGCCCGCGGGCCGGATCCGGCTGTTCTATCCGGTTCTCTTGCTCCCCCCTCCGCTCCTTTACTTTGAATTTATATTAGTTCACACAAACACTCCATCCATGCTTTTGTTCCGGCCCTCCGGTCCAGCTTAAGAACCCATGGTGGCCCTCGAGTCAAAAAGGTTGCCCACCCCTGGTAGGTGATTTGCCCAGGACCACAGAGCTGCTAAGACGGGGAATTCCTCCTGGTTCCTTTCCAGGGAACGCGTGCCCCACACCCATCCCGCTTTTTTCCCAGCGACAGACACCTCGGGCAGCGGCTGGCGTCCTAGGCCTTGAGCAACCCCAGGGAGGGGCTGCCTCTCCCAGCTCAGCATCCGCCGTGTGCCTGTGCATGGCCCCCGGGGAAGCATGAAATCAGACCCTCTTCCCTCCCCTTGGCTCTCCCGTGCACCTTCCAAAATATCCATCAGTCCCTGAGAGCTGCACCAAAGTATGAGGGGCGTACGAGAATGAACGGGGCCCAGCCGGTGTTGCTCAGTGGTTAGAGCGTCAACCTGCGGACTGAAAGGTCCCGGGTTCGATTCCGGTCAAGGGCACGGATCTCGGTGACAGGTTCCTCCCTGGCCCAGGCCCGAATCAGGGCGTGTGCAGGAGGCAACCCATCGATGTGTCTCTCTCTGTCCTTCCCCCTCTCTTCCACACTCTCTCTAAAATCAATGAGAAAATATCTTTGGGTGAGGATTAAAAACAACAAAAAAATGAATGGAGCCTGGCTGGTGTGGTTCAGTGGTTGAGCATCGACCGAGGAACCAGGAGGTCACGGTTTGATTCCCGGTCACGGCACACGCCCGGGTTGTGGGCTCGATCCCCAGTGTGGGGTGTGCAGGAGGCAGCTGGTCCATGATTCTCTCTCATCATTGCTGATATTTCTATCTCTCTCTCTCCTTCTCCCTTCCTCTCTGAAGTCAATCAAACATACAGTAGATTTAAAACAAACAGCCCTAGCTGGTGTGGCCCAGTGGATAGAGCGTCGGCCTGCGGACTGAAGGGTCTGGGGTTGGATTCCGGTCAAGGGCACATGCCTGGATTGCGGGCTTGGTCCCCAGTGGGGGGGGCGTGCAGGAGGCAGCCAATCCGTGATTCCCTCTCATCATGGATGTTTCTATCTCTCTTCCTCTCCCTTCCTCTCTGAAATCAATAAAAATATATTTAAAAAAATAAAACACTTGCCAAAACCGGTGTGGCTCAGTGGATAGAGCGTCGGCCTGCGGACTCAAGGGTCCCGGGTTCGATTCCAGTCAAGGGCATGTACCTTGGTTGCGGGCACATCCCCAGTGGGAGGTGTGCAGGAGGCAGCTGATGGATGTTTCTCTCTCATCGATGTTTCTAGCTCTCTATCCCTCTCCCTTCCTCTCTGTAAAATATCAATAAAATATATTTAAAAAAATAAAAAATAAAACAAACAAACAATAAAAAGAGCCCTAGCTGGTGTGGCTCAGTGGATAGAGCGTCAGCCTGCGGACGGAAGGGTCCCGGGTTCGATTCCGGTCAAGGGCATGGACCTTGGTTGCGGGCACATCCCCAGTGGGGGGTGTGCAGGAGGCAGCTGATGGATGTTTCTCTCTCATCGATGTTTCTAACTCTCTATCCCTCTCCCTTCCTCTCTGTAAAAAAAATCAATAAAATATATATATATTTTAAAAAGAATGAATGGAGCCGAAGCCGGTTTGGCTCAGTGGATGGAGCGTCGGCCTGCGGACTGAAGGGTCCCGGGTTCGATTCCGGTCAAGGGCATGTACCTTGGTTGCGGGCACATCCCCAGTGGGGGGTGTGCAGGAGGCAGCTGATTGATGTTTCTCTTTCATCGATGTTTCTGGCTCTCTGTCCCTCTCCCTTCCTCTCTGTAAAAATCAATAAAATATATTTAAAAAAAAAAAAAGAATGAATGGAGGGTGAGTCTTCCCGACCTCTCTCTCTACATTACATATTTCTCACAGGCAGCATCTGTATGTGATACTTCATGCAGCCCCCCACCCCCCGCCCCCCCTCCGCCCCCCGCCCTGCGCCCTAGTACCTGCCTCTGTTGTAAGAGGTGACCAGCTCCATTTCCAGCTCAAAGCTGTGTAATCGCCCGTTCCTGCCCAATCCCCCGTTGTACCCACAGCCTCCACCCTGACGGCTGGGGGTGCCAGAGCAGGTGCACCCAGAGGGCGGGGCCCACGTCCCCAGGAGAGGATGGGAGGGGCTGCCACAGACCTTCCTGGGCTCAGTCACCTCCCCCAGAGCAGCAAAGAGCAGTTGGGGCGTCCGCGGGCTGACAGCTGAGCAGGGCGGCAGCCCCCGCTGAGCCTCACGGCTTGCTTCTCGCATAATGAGCCTCTGGAATCCGGGCCGTGGTTACGAGCCCACAGGGGAGGGACCACCTACCGGTGCTGGAACCTTTCGCTGCCGCATCACGTGGCTGCTCCGTGGATGTCGGGCTCACGCGCTGAGATGAGAAAAGAGGAGACACACACACACGGGCTCCCCCACGGCACCATTCAGAAGGGCAGGGCCGGAAGGTTCTGGGGTGGAGGTGGGGACAGTGGAGGGTGACCCTAGGGCGGGGGTGGGGGACCTCCGGACCGGGGGCCGCACGAAACTCGAGAAATCGTTGGGTCTGGCCCTGCCGAGGCGCGAGGGGTGAGTTGATGAAATGTTTCAGTGCATGTAGCGGGCTGGTTTTTATTTTATTTACTAGAGGCCCGGTGCACGAAAATCCGTGCATTTGGCGGGGAGCGGGGTGGGGGGGGTCCCTCAGGCCCTCTCGAAGTCTGCGACCCCTCGGGGGATGTCTGACTGCTGGTTTAGGCCCTGTGGAATCAGGCCTAAACCGGCAGTCAGACATCCCTCTCGCAATCCGGGACCACTGGCTCCTAACTGCTCACCTGCCTGCTGGCCTGATTGCCTCTAACCACTCTGCCTGCCTCACTCTGCCTGCCTATCTGATCACCCCTACCCTCTCTGCCTGCCGGCCTGATCACCCCTATCTGCTCTCCCCTGCCGGCCTGATCTCCCCTAACTGCTCTCCCCTGCCGGCCTGATCGCCCCTAACTGCTCTCCCCTGCCGGCCTGATCACCCCTATCTGCTCTCCCCTGCCGGCCTGATCTCCCCTAACTGCTCTCCCCTGCCGGAGTGATTGCCCCTAACCGCCTCTGCCTCGGCCCCCTGCCACGGTGGCTTTGTTTGTCTGGAAAGATGTCCCATCTAATTAGCATATTACCCTTTTATTAGTATAGATTTTATTTTTTAATTAATTAATTAATTTTGTTCACCCTCATCCGAGGATATCTTTCCATTGATTTTTAGAGAGAGTGGAAGAAAGAGGGAAAGACAGAGAGAAACATCGATGTGAGAGAGACACATCGATGGGTTGCCTCCTGCATGCGCCCCGACCAGGGCCCTGGGCCAGGGAGGAGCCCGCAACCCGGGCATGTGCCCTTGACTGGGAGTGAAACCGTGACCTCCTGGTTCATAGGTCGATGCTCAGCCACACTCTGGGGAATCCACGCTCTTCACTGACAGTGGAGGCATCTGTGGCTCAGAGAGGTTGAGCCACGTGCCCGAGGTCACACAGCTGTGAACTGACAGCGTGCGGGGCTCGGGGAGACACAGGGGGGCAGGAGCTGTCTCTCCCGGGTTGGGGAGAACTTTGGAAACGAGGGCCAGGAAGAAGGAGGACATTGCGTCTCCGAGGCCAACGATCCTTCGTCACAGACTCTGAGGCTCAGCCAAGATCCCGGGGGTGGTTGGGTCCCACACACACCTGAGCCCCAGCCCCGGTCTGAGGGGGCCGGGTCTGCAGGACACACGGACACAGATGAGCATTGCGATGTGGGCCACGCGGTCCCGGTTCCCGACGCCGGCGAGGGCTGTCCTGGGTCCTCGCGATGAATCCAGGCCATTCCCAGAAAACGTCTCCCGGAAACGGAATGGCTTCGCCGAGCTGCACGCACGGCCGACCTAGACGTGATGCATAAAGCAGATTTATCTATTTTTTATTTTTTTTATTTCTATATATTTTATTGATTTTTTACAGAGAGGAAGGGAGAGGGATAGAGAGTTAGAAACATCGATGAGAGAGAAACATCGATCAGCTGCCTCCTGCACACCTCCCACTGGGGATGTGCCCGCAACCAAGGTACATGCCCTTGATGGGAATCGAACCTGGGACCCTTCAGTCTGCATGCTGACACTCTATCCAATGAGCCAAACCGGTTAGGGCAATTTTTTAAAAAAAATATATTTTATTGGTTTCAGAGAGGAAGGGAGAGGGAGAGGGAGAGAAACATCAATGATGAGAGAGAACCACGCATCGGCTGCCTCCTGCATGCCTCCTACTGGGGATCGAGCCTCCAACACGGGCGCGTGCCCTTGACGGGAATCGAACCCGGGACCCTTCAGTCCTCAGGCCGACGCTCTATCTATCCACTGAGCCACAACGGCCAGGGCCATAAAGCAGATTTAAAGGCAGCGAGACAGATAGCCCGAGGGCACGGTTCTTATTCCGCAGGAGACAGGGGGAGCCCCTGGGACCCGGGGCGGGGGGTCCCCAGCCCTCCAGGAAGTCGAGCTGACTTAAGGGAAAAGCAGCTCAGGGTGGCCGGGAGCAGGTGAGGAAGCTGCAGGAGGATCCTGAGATGCTGAGACAGGAGGCTGGACCGGGCCCGGCATCACACCTGCCCTCGTTCTTCCCAGGGCCGCAGACCAGCAGTCAGTTCCCGGAGAGGAGGCGGCCTCAGATGCGAAGGCAGGTGAGAAAGGCTTTATTTGCTTGGCCGTCGGCCAGCGTGGCTCAGTGGTGGAGCGTCGACCTAGGAACCAGGAGGGACCCCACGGGTGCACAAATTCGTGCACCGGGCCTCTAATTTTAAAATAAAAGGTTTTTAAGCCCGGCCAGTGTGGCTCAGTGGTTGAGCTTCAACCTATGACCCAGGAGGTCAGGGTTCGATTCCCGCTCAGGGCACATGCCCGGGTTGCAGGCTCCATCCCTAGTAGGGGGCGTGCAGGAGGCAGCCGATCCATGATTCTCTCTCATCATGGATCCTTCTCTCTCTCTCTCTCCCTCTCCCTTCCTCTCTGAAATCAATAAAAAGAAATATATTTTTTAAATGTTTCTATTGCCCAACTGGTGTGGCTCAGTGGATAGAGCGTCGGCCTGCGGACTGAAGGGTCCCGGATTCGATTCCGGTCAAGGGCATGTACCTTGGTTGCGGGCACATCCTCAGTAGGGGGTGTGCAGGAGGCAGCGGATGGATGTTTCTCTCTCATCGATGTTTCTAACTCTTTCTCCCTCTCCCTTCCTCTCTGTGAAAAATCAATAAAATATATATATATTTTTTTTAAATATATTTTTTTACAGAGAGGAAGGGAGAGGGATAGAGAGTTAGAAACATCGATGAGAGAAAAACATCCATCAGCTGCCTTCTGCACACCCCCACCTGGGGATGTGCCCGCAACCAAGGTACATGCCCTTGACCGGAATCGAACCCAGGACCCTTCAGTCCGCAGGCCGACGCTCTATCCACCGAGCCAAACCAGTTAGGGCTATTTTTAAAAAAATGTTTCTACTGATCCGAGGCGTCTGTTCCCCGGGGAGGGGGTTGGACCGAGCCTGTGAGTAAACACACCCGCCCTGTGTGTCTCCGAGGAAAGGGTGGGCGTCACTGTGCCTGTGAGACCAGCCACGTTTGACCACCAACATCTCACGGAGGTCGACACCCTGATGAATGGCTTGTAAGCGCGAAGGGGCTGCCTTCACCTGAGCCCGTGAATACAAGCCCCTCTTACTAATAAAACCAAGCCGTCACCACAGTCAAGGCCGAGCTGCCGGAGGGGGCGGGGGGTGGCGTGTACAAGTGGCCTGAAGCGGCCCCAGGGTCCCCGTGGAGGTGTCTTGGCAAAGGAATCATGCTGAGCCGGGAGGTCCGCCCTCCTTCCAGGAATCTCCGTGTGTGGGCAGGTGTGAAGCAGGGGCTGGAGCAGCAGCTCGGGGACCTCCCCCGTCCCCCCCCCCCCGACACCCGCCAGCCCCCCCCAACCCCGCCCCCTGCCCCCTGTCCCCCGCTGCGTGTCCAGGTGGGCAGGGCCGATGCGAGATGGTCTGTGTCTCTGTCCACCTGGGGAGGCGCCAGGGTCGGCCCAGCAAGGTCACGGCAGGGGGTGAGGTCAGCATGTTTTGGGGGAGCCATCTGTGCTGGGACCGCCTCCTGCTCCCCAGCCTCTCAGAGGCTCCGTGCTCACCTGCTCTGTCCCCGTCTCGCACCTGCTCCCTCCTGAGTCCCAGCTTTCAGGGCGTTGGGAACGCACAGCGGCAGCCCGGCCGGCGTGGCTCAGTGGTTAGAGTCGACCTTGAACTAGGAGGTCAGGGTTTGATTCCCGGTTGGGGCACATGCCCGGGTTGCAGGCTTGAGTCCCAGTGGGGGGCGGGCAGGAGGCAGCTGATCCATGATTCTCTCTCATCATGGATGTTTCTCTCTCTCTCTCTCTCTCTCCCTCCCTCTCCCTTCTTCTCTGAAATCAATACAAATAAATATACACTGAGTGGCCAGATTATGATGATATCTGAACGCATAATAATCTGACCACTCAGTGTATATCCTATAGAATAAAAGGCTAATATGCAAATGGTCCCCTCGACCAGGAGTTCGACCAGCAGGCAGGCCGGCCAACCGCCCATGTCCCCTCCCCCTGGCCAGGCTGGCCGGACCACACCCATGCACGAATTCATGCACCGGGCCTCTAATATATATATATATATATATATACACACACACACACACACACACACTGAGTGGCCAGATTACTATGCGTTCAGGGATCATAATAATCTGGCCACTCAGCGTATATTTTTAAAAAGTACCTACAAGGGCCCTAACCGGTGTGGCTCAGTGGATAGAGCATGGGCCTGAGGACTGAAGGGTCCCGGGTTCGACTCCGGTCAAGGGCATGGACCTTGTAACAGTAGGGAGTGTGCAGGAGGCAGCTGATGGATGTTTCTCTCTCATCGATGTTTCTAACTCTCTATCCCTCTCCCTTCCTCTCTGTAAAAAATCAATAAAATATTTAAAAAAAAAAAAGAAAGAAAGAAACTCAAGCATCAAGACAGAGAGGTGGGGAGGGGAGGGATTCTTGCTGGTGTCATGAGGTTAAAGCCTTTTTAAAATATAAATATTTTTACTGATTTCAGAGAGGAAGGGAGAGGGAGAGAGAGAGAAACATCCATGATGAGAGAGCATCGTGGATCGGCTGCCTCCCGCACGCCCCCCACTGGGAATCGAGCCCACAACCCGGGCGTGTGCCCTGACCGGGAATCGACCCGTGACCTCCTGGCTCCTAGGTCGACACTCAACCCCTGAGCCTCACTGGCCGGGCCATGTTCGAGTCTGAAGGCTGTGTGACCTTGTGTGACCTTGTGCCAGATGCTGGACCGGCGGTCTCCTTCTCCCGCCCTGATAGGCGCGCCCCCTCCCCTCCCAGTGTCTGCGGGGACCTGGCGGGGGTCCGGACTCTCCCACCCCTCACTCTGCAGAATCTGGTTCTCATTGCCGTCCTCTTTCGGGGCCTCTGAGTGAGTTCCGGCGCCCTCTCTTCAGGGATAAGTACTTCCACCTGCCTCAGCTATGTGTTCCCGGGGACACGGGGGGAGGTGGGGGGCGGGAGGGGGGACGGGGAAAGCCTCCCCCCCCCCCCCCCGCCCCGTCAGCGCCTGGCCACCTCGCATGTGCTGGGAAGTGCTTGAAATGTGGGCCTTTTCCCTCCCCACCACCTTCTCCTCCCCACCTCCCCCTGATCCTCCTCCTCCTCCTCCCACTCCCCCCCACCCCACCACCTCCCCAGGCTCAGGCCTGGACGCTCCCAGTGCCACGTGGCCAGGGGGTGCCCTCCCCATGCTGCTGCTGCTGCCTCTGATGAGCAGTGAAAGACTGGGGTCCAGACCCTGTGGGGCTGTTTGCTGCCCCCGCTCCCACTCAGGCCACGAAGTCAGCACCTCCTCTTTGCACAGGGGCCCTGAGACGGGAGAGTTCACCTGAGTCCCACAGCAGCTGGCGGCAGGGGCAGGGCTGGGACGAGAGGCCTGGAGGGAGGTCTGAGTCCTGGCCCCGCAAGTCTGATATGAAGGCAGGCCCAGGAGGAGGACGGCTGTGGCTCACTCCTGTGCTCTGCGTCCCCACCCCCGGAGCGGAGACCAGAACCGCCTCACAGCATCACACAGGACAATGCTGGCCTGGGCTTGAAGTCTGGAAGCCCACCTGTAGCACCCGGCTGGCTGGCGTGGCTCAGCGGCTGAGCGTCCACCTAGGAACCAGGAGGTCAGGGCACATGCCCTGGTGGCGGGCTCCATCCCCAGTGTGGGGCATGCAGGAGGCAGCCGATCCGTGATTCTTTCATCGTTGATGTTTCTGAAATCAATAAAAAACATATTTAGAGCCCTAACCGGTGTGGCTCAGTGGATAGAGCGTCGGCCTGCGGACTGAAGGGTCCCGGGTTCGATTCCGGTCAAGGGCATGTACCTTGGTTGCGGGCACATCCCCAGAAGGGGGTGTGCAGGAGGCAGCTGATCGATGTTTCTCTCTCATCGATGTTTCTAACTCTCTCTCCGTCTCCCCTCCTCTCTGTAAAAAAGTCAATAAAATATGTAAAAAAAAAACGTATTTAAAAAAGCAAACACAAAATGCCTTGAGGGGACCTAGGTGATGACTGCGGGAGGGGGGGCTTTGTAGGGGAATGGGGGCCATGAGTGTAAGGTAAATGCTGGGTGGACAGGACCCTTTCTGCTTGTGGGACCCTGAACTGTCCCCACCCTTGAAGCCCAGGATTGAGATGGAGCCTCAGTGGGAAAGGAGAGAGTCCGAATCAGAACCGCACTGGGGTCAGAACCGCCCTGGGGTCAAAGGAAGTTACCCCTCAATAACACTGACTTAAAAAAAAAAAAAAAGTTGCCCTGGCTGGTGTGGCTCACTGGATAGAGCGTCGGCCTGCGGACCGAAGGGTCCCGGGTTCGATTCTGGTCATGGGCACGTGCCTGGGTTACGGGCTTGATCCCCAGTGGGGGGCGTGCAGGAGGCAGCCGATCCATGATGCTCTCTCCTCAAGGATGTTTCTCTCTCTCTCCCTCTCCCTTCCTCTCTGCCATCAATAAAAATCTATTTTAACCAAAAAAAAAAAGTTTATCAATTTTCTTTTTAAATCCTCACCCAAGGATATTTTTTCCACTGATTTTTTTAGAGAGAGTGGAAGGGAGAGGGAGAGACAGAGAGAAACACCGATGTGAGAGAGAGAGACATGGACCTGTTGCCCCTCGCACGCCCGCCCCCCGACCAGGGCCGGGAGCCTGCGACCAAGGGGCGGGCCCTTGACCGGAATCGAACCCGGGACCCTTCAGTCCCCAGGCCGATGCTCTATCCACTGAGCCAGGCCAGCGAGGGCTTGCTTCTCCCCTTTATTCACTGTGACTGCTCTTTCTGTCTGGGTCCCCCTTCACCGCTCGCCCGGCCCTTTGTGGGGGGCGCCAACACCCCCATCCCACCCCAGCAGCTTGTGGGAGCGAAATGCAGAGTGACCGGGATCTTCCTTTGAAGCCCCGACCTGTCTGACGGCCAGGCCTCCCCCCCTCCTCCCTCACTCCCCCCAGATCCAGGTGGACTTGATCCCACCCCAGCCCCCTGTGGTCCCCCCCCTCCGCTTCCTGCCCCCCCGCTGCCCCAGCCACCTCTCAAGTGTGGTTTGGGTTTAGCTCACACCTCTAGGTCTGGCCTTGTAGCGTCCCCGACCACACACCTTGGCAGAGTGGAGGGGGCGATTCAGACAGGGTCTCACTAGTGCTAGCAACAGTAATGTGTGTTTTTTCCCAAAAAAACTTTTATTTTTTTATGTATTCATTTATTTTAAAGCCCACAGTCTTTTAAAAAAAAAAATATATATATATATATATATTTTTATTGATTTCAGAGAGGAAGGGAGAGGGAGAAAGAGAGAAACATCCATGAGGAGAGAGAATCATGGATCGGCTGCCTCCTGCACGCCCCACGCTGGGGATGGAGCTCGCCACCCAGGCATGTGCCCTGACCGGGAATTGAATCTTGACCTCCTGGGTCATAGGTTGAAGCTCAACCACTGAGCCACACTGGCCGGGCTTAAAAACCTTTTATTTTAAAATTAGAGGCCTGCCCTGACCGGTGTGGCTCAGTGGATAGAGCGTCGGCCTGCGGTCTGAAAGGTCCCAGGTTCGATTCCGGTCAAGGGCATGCACTTTGGTTGCGGGCACATCCCCAGTAGGAGGTGTGCAGGAGGCAGCTGATGGATGTTTCTCTCTCATCGATGTTTCTAACTCTCTATCCCTCTCTCTTCCTCTCTCTAAAAAATCAATAAAATACATTTGTTAAAAAAAATAAAAAATAAAATTAGAAGCCTGGTGCATGAATTCATGCACCAGTGGGGTCCCTCCACCTGGCCTGTGGGATTGGGCCGAAACCGGCTCTCTGACATCCCCCGGATTGCGAGAGGGCGCGGGCCAGGCCGAGGGACCCCACCGGTGCACGATCGGGGGCCGGGGAGGGACACAAGAGGTTGGCCAGTGGGGAGGGACCGCGGGAGGGCTCCAAGGTGTGTCCGGCCCATCTAGCTCAGTCTCCATTGCACGGACCCCAGCAGCAAGCTAACCTACGGGTTGGAGCATCTGCCCCCTGGTGGTCAGGGCACGTCATTGCGAGTGGTTGAGCGGCCTCAGCATATCATTAGCATAGTACCGAGGTCGGCAAACTGCGGCTCGCGAGCCACATGCGGCTCTTTGGCCCCTTGAGTGTGGCTCTTTCACAAAATACCACGGCCTAGCCGAAACCGGTTTGGCTCAGTGGATAGAGCGTCAGCCTGCGGACAGAAGAGTCCCGGGTTCGATTCTGGTCAAGGGCATGTACCTTGGTTGCGGGCACATCCCCAGTGGGAGGTGTGCAGGAGGCAGCTGATCGGTGTTTCTCTCTCATCGTTGTTTCTAGCTCTCTATCCCTCTCCCTTCCTCTCTGTAAAATATCAATAAAATATATTTTAAAAAAATACCACGGCCTGGGCGAGTCTATTTTGAAGAAGTGGCTTTAGAAGAAGTTTAAGTTTAAAAATTTTGGCTCTCCAAAGAGATTTCCATCGTTGTCCTGTTGATATTTGGCTCTGTGGACTGATGAGTTTGCCGACCACTGGCATAGTACACTTTGTTTTTTGTTGTTGTTGTTGTTTTAATTTTATTGATTTTTTACAGAGAGGAAGGGAGAGGTATAGAGTTAGAAACATCGATCAGCTGCCTCCTGCACACCTCCTACTGGGGATGTGCCCGCAACCAAGGTACATGCCCTTGACCGGAATCGAACCCGGGACCCTTCAGTCCACAGGCCAATGCTCTATCCATTGAGCCAAACTGGTTAGGGCCATACATAGTACACTTTGATTGATTGAACAGCTGACTGCTCGCCTGGACCTTAGCATATTAGGCTTTTATTATATAGGATCCTTATAGACTCAGGGAAACTTGCAAACACAATACAGAGAGGTTCTTTGTACCCACCTTCCTCCCGTGGGGACCTTTCACGTAGCAGCAGCGCGCTTTCCCAACGTGTGTTTGGTACTTGTGGACATGTGGGCTGGGATCTAGCGTAAAGGGATGTGGGGGGCCAACCCTGTCATCGCTCGGAAACCTTCTCCCCCGGCTCCTGGAAAGGTCTAGTCCCTCTTTTCCCCAGGACTTGGCTCATGCATCGCTCCAGAAAGGAGGCTGCCTCAGCCAGGGACTCGGGCTGGCCTAAGCCACGTGGAATTTACTGCGGGGGGGGGGGGGGGGGACACTGGGCTGCACCCACATCTGTGGGAAGGCTGGGGAACAGAGCCAGAGCCAGAACAAGGGCCAGGACGTCAGAACCCCCGGCCAGCCCCGAGGAGAGGGTGCTGAGCTGGTAAGGAACCCACTGCTCTTTTTTTTTTTTTTTTTTTTTAATATATTTTATTGATTTTTTACAGAGAGGAAGGAAGAGGGATAGATAGTCAGAAACATCGATGAGAGAGAAACATCGATCAGCTGCCTCCTGCACACTCCCTACTGGGGATGTGACCGCAACCAAGTTACGTGCCCTTGACCGGAATCGAACCTGGGACCTTGCAGTCCGCAGGCAGACACTCTATCCACTGAGCCAAACCGGTTTTGGCTGCTCTTTTAAAAAAAAAAAAAATGTTTTTTTATTGATTTGAGAGCGAGAGAGGGAAAGGGGGAGAAACATCAATGATGAGCAAGAAAATCACAGATCGGCTGCCTCCTGGAGGCCCCCCACTGGAGATGGAGCCTGCACCCCGGGCATGTACTCTGACCGGGAATCGAACCGGGGACCTACGGGTGCACGGGACGATGCTCAACCGGCTGAGCCGCACCGGCCAGGGCCCCGGTGCTTTGTAGTTTTGTTTCGTTTTCCTGTGCTTTGCCGTCCCTCGGCGAAGCTTTTCCACATCCCGCAGCCAGAATGGCGTTCTCTTCCTCTGCCCCACGCGGGCAGCCCTCCCCAGCTGGACTGTTTGTTTCCTAGGGGGGGCGGGGGCGGGGGGTCAAGTTCTCGGGCCTGTGTCACCCCCATCACGGTGACTCAACATAGGAAACCAACAAGGGTTATGAACAAGTCCGTTCTGGTGCCAGAGGCGGTTCATTTATTTTCCCCGGTTCTTTGATGTTCCTGCATTGCCCACAGGAGGGGGGAACCCCCTCTTTTCTCATTTGCGGCTCCTCTGCTGTATGGGAGTGTCAGAGCAGCCGGGGAGCAAGTGATTTAGGCTTTTACAATCTCCGGCCACGCTTCTACGGAGCCCACGGAACTTGCAAATAACAGCTACAGGAGGTTGTAATCAGCATGAACTGGGTGGAGGGGGCGGGGGTAGAGAAAGGCATTCGACCTAGAGGTGCCCTTTCTTGAAAACGTGGGATCAGGCCCTACCCGGTGTGGCTCAGTGGATAGAGCCTCGGCCTGCGGAGGGAAGGGTCCTGGGTTCCATTCCCCATCTGGGGCACATGCCTGGGGTGTGGACTGGATCCCCAGTAAGGGGGCGTGCAGGAGGCAGCTGATCCATGATTCTCATCATTGATGTTCCTATCTGAAATCAATAAAATAAAAATATATATATTTTAAAATATATTTTATTGATTTTTTACAGAGAGGAAAGGAGAGGGATAGAGTTAGAAACAACGATGAGAGAGAAACATCCATCAGCTGCCTCCTGCACACCCCCACCTGGGGATGTGCCCGCAACCAAGGTCCATGCCCTTGACCGGAATCGAACCTGGGACCCTTGACTCTGCAGGCCGACGCTCTATCCACTGAGCCAAACCGGTTAGGGCTATATATATTTTTAAATATATTTTTACTGATTTTAAAGAGGAAGGGAGAGGGAGAGAGAGAAATATCAATGATGATGAGAGAGAATCATGGATCGGCTGCCTCCTGCACGCCCCCTACTGGGGATGGAGCCTGCAACCCAGGTATGTGCCCTTGACCAGAATCGAACCTGGGACCCTTCAGTCCGCAGGCCGACGCTCTATCCATTGAGCCAAACCGGTTAGGGCAGTGGTCGGCAAACTGTGGCTCGTGAGCCACATGCGGCTCTTTGGCCCCTTGAATGTGGCTCTTCCACAAAATACCACGTGCGGGCGCGCACATACAGTGCGATTGAAACTTTGCAGCCCGTGCGCAGAAGTCGGTTTTCGGCTCTCCAAAGAAATTTCCATCGTTGTCCTGTTGATATTTGGCTCTGTTGACCAATGAGTTTGCCGACCACTGGGTTAGGGCAATAAAAATATATTTTAAATAAAAGTGGGATCAGGGGGAGTGGCCACCTGCCGGCTCCCGGCTCCCGGGTTGGGGTGCAAGGTGCCTCAAGAGAAAGAGGAGAAAAAACTGCAAATACAAGCCTTTTCTGGCCAAGGACCCCGTTATCCCTAAACGCCCTCTGGTGAACGACTCAGCAAACTGTACAAAACGCGTTTCCCATTCATTGGTTTCTCAGCCTCTCGGGAGCTGGGAAGCTGCGGATGGATGGCCGCGGTTGTTATTATTATTTTTTAAATGCATATTTATTGATTTCAGAGAGGAAGGGAGAGGGAAAGAGAGAGAGAGAGAGACATCCATGATGGGTAAGCATCATGCATCGGGCTGCCTCCTGCACGCCCCGCACTGGGGATGGAGCCCACCACCCGGGCAGGTGCCCTGACCGGGAATCGAACCCTGACCTCCTGGTTCCTAGGTGGACGCTCAATCACTCTCTCTCTCTTTCCTTCTCCCTTCCTCTCTGAAATCAATAAGAAATATTTAAAAGCCCAGCCAGGTGTAGCTCAGCGGTTGAGCGTCCACCCAGGAACCAAGAGGTCCCGGGTTCGATTCCCGGCCAAGGGCACATGCCCAGGTGGCGGGCTTGACCCCCAGTCGGGGGCGGGCAGGAGGCGGCTGATCCATGATTCTCTTCTCATCATGGATGTTTCTCTCTCTCTCTCTCTCCCTTCCTCCCTGAAATCAATAAAAATGTATTTTAAAAAATAAATAAACAAGGGGACGGAGCGAGAGGAAGGACGTGGGTGGAGGGAGGCGGGCGTGTGCGGGGAGGGGAAGGGTGGCCGCGGCCTGGCAAGCGCCGCAGGGGCAGCTGCCAGCGGGAGATAAGGCGGAGGGGCGGAGGCGGAGCCCGGGGACCCGCCGCCGGGAGGGAGGGAGCAGGCGGCGGAGACGCCCCGGTTGCAGCGGCGCACCATGCGCGCTCCGTGCGGCGAGCCGAGCGCCCCGGGGCGCGCCCACCCGCCGGCCACCGCGTCCCCGGCGCGCAGGTGGATGCCACGCGGCACAGGCGAACCCGGGCCATCCGTCCCCGGGAAGGACGCGGACTTCCGCTCCGCTCCGCTCCGCACACCCAGCGGAGCTCACAGCCTTAACGGGACACGTGGGGCCGCACTAAGCAACGGGTGGCGAAACCGGCCACGCCGGCGACGCCCGGAACCGAGCCTCCCGGCTGCAGATCGCGCGAGGACACGCCTCCCTCTCGCCCCGCCCCGCCTCTTCCTTTGTTTCCTACGTCTGGAGATATCGCGAGAACTGCGCAGCACATCTCGCGAGCGCGGATTCGGGCCGGCTGGGCTGCTGCTCTCGCGGTGTTTGGACGAGACTGCGCCCTTCCTTCCTCCTGGCCGCTCGGCCGCCTTCTCCCCTTCCCCTCTCGGCCTCCCCTCCTTCCCTTCTAGGCCTCCCCTCCTTCCCCGTGGCCCGTCCCCGCGGGCTAATATGGTCTCCGGCGATGGACGCCCCAAGTGCAGGTCAGTGCCGTTCGCCGCCTGGGGTCGGGCAGCTGCGGGCGCGCGGTCCGGCGCCGGGTCCCTGTGTTCTTCGTCTGGAGTCGCCCGGCCAGCGTGCGGGCCCCTCGGGCTCGGGTCGCTCCCCGAGGCCTCCCTGCGGGCCCCAGTCCGCACCGGGCCCACTCGCGTCCGGGTCCCGCTGGCTCCTAGTCCCGTTAGGGGGTCCGCTCCAGGCTCCTCCCCGCTTCCTCGGCCCAGGAAGCGGCGTGGGAGGCGGTCAAGGCCGGGCGTCGGTGGGCCAGGCCCCCGGGCCACGCACTGCAGCGTTGGGCCTGTTCCTTCGCGGTCCGCGCTCCGTCGGGTCCGTGAGGTTCGGACGGCGCTGCCAGCGGGCCGGGCTGGTCTCCTCCTCGGACCGAGGGCCCGGCCAGGCCGAGGAAGGGGCTGCGCACCCACCGCCGGGAGTCCATTGTGCCTTCCCTCGAGGCCGCCTCCCGCCGCTCCCCGAGGACGTGCGGACCCCCGAGGTGTCCCTGCCTTCGTGGTTCAGTCTCAATTCGTGCAAAATCCGGAAGATCGCACGCGTCCTCATTTAGGGAGAATCGGCCCATTTACCGGGAGGTTTTGTTAACGCTTTTACCTTCACTCTCCAGGCCTGTTGGGGTCTTTCTTGGGTTGGGTTTGATTTTGATTTTGTCCATGTTGTTGAATGCACTGTCATAATCTTGTCCTTTGATTCTTTTTTAATATATTTTTATTGATTTCAGAGAGGAAGGAAGAGGGAGAGGGAGAGAGAAACACCAATGATGAGAGGGAATCATAGATCGGCTGCCTCCTGCACGCTCCCCCACTGGGATCAAACCCACAACCCGGGCATGTGCCCTTGACCGGAATGGAACCTGGGATCCGCAGGCCGAGGCTCTATCCACGGGGCCACACCGGCTAGGGCCTTTTTTTTTTAAGAAAAGTCAATCCGTGTATCATAATGGTGGCATTCTCAAATTGCTGCCTGTCCTTATGAAATATTCAGGACGTGTCTTCCCCAAACATGCCTATACATCATTTAAGTCACTCTCATTGTCCCTTTCCAGGTCTTCTTTGTTATCATATTTCAGCACTTAATTCTGTTACCACTTTTTACTTGATAAGAATCAGGGTTGGGAGATGGGACTGACCAATACAGTGGACAATAGCTGCATGTGACTTTTTATATTTAAACTAGTGGCCCAGTGCATGAAATTTGTGCGGGGGTGTGTGTCCCTCAGCCCGGCCTGTACCCTCTCCAATCTGGGACCCCACAGGGATCTGGCTTAAACCTGCAGTCGGACATCCCTCTTGCAATCCCGTACGCTGGCTCCTAACCGCTCACCTGCCTGCCTGATTGCCCCTAACCACTCTGCCTGCCGGCCTGCTCCCCCCGCCCTCCGCTGACCTGATAACCCCCAACTGCCCTCCCCTCCTGGCCTGATCGCCCCTAACCGCCTCTGCCTCGCCACCATGGCTTTGTCCAGAAGGACGCCTGGGAAGGTCTCCCGGTCTAATTAGCATATTACCTTTTTATTAGTATAGATGAATTAAAATAAAAAGTTTGAGTTCACCAGTGGCCGTAGCCACATTTCAAGTGCTCGGTAGCCACATGTGGCTCATTGCACAGGGCATAAATACAGCTTTGTTGTCATTGCAGAAGATTCTATTGGGTCACGTTGATTTCCAGGTGTTTTCCCTCGGAGTAAGGTACTTTGTAATTGTGTCTAATTAACATATATTTTATTTTATTTTTTCAGGATACACCTTTGAGTACCTTATTGAAACGTTAAATGACAGTTCACGCAAGAAGTTCTTCAATGTACCTAAACTTGGAGGCACCAAGTATGGTAATGTTGCTTCCATTTTCTGGGGCTCCTTTCGTTTCTAATAAAAATGCGTTTGTCAACCTGAGCTGGAAAAAAAAATGTAGCCCTAGCTGGTGTGGCTCAGTGAAGAGAGCGTCAGTCTGCAGGACTGCAGGGTCCCAGGTTCGATTCTGGTCAAGGGCACGTGCCTGGGTTGCGGGCTCGATCCCCCAGTGGGGGGCGTGCAGGAGGCAGCCGGTCAATGATTCTCATCATTGATGTTTCTCTCTCTCTCTCCCTTCTCTCTTCCTCTCTGAAATCAATAAAAATATATTTTACAAAAATGTAAATCTATATCCACCATGTTGTAAAAGATACAACTACACATAGCTCTCACATTTTTAAGACGTTGGGACCACTTTTGTTTGAGAGGGATATAAGCCTATGCTTTAATTTCTCATTAAAATTACGTTAATTAAGCAATGATTTTTTTTTTAACCCGTGTAAACTAATACAATTTTGGTGATATTCTACAGCTATTCATGTATATTTTAATTTTTCTAGTGAATAATGCCCATAATTCTTTGTTGCCATGCTTTCAATAGGAATCGGCAGGGCTCACGGATTTGAGTTTTTCTCCGGGACTGGCCATGGTTTGCCGGCCTGTGCACCAGCCCTTTGCCAGACCTTTGCAGGCACTTGATCAGGGTCCAGTCTTGCACTGAGGTTTCAGAAGTGCGAACCTGGCTGAGCCCCAGGGTACTGGATGGAAGTCTTGGCCTCAGTGACAGTTGAATGGCTTTCTCAACCAGGCCAGTGAGTGAAGGGAAGACCTGTTGGGAAGCGGGATTATTATTGTCACACTTTTTAGTAAAAACGACTTGAGAAGATAAATACTTTTCTTTACCTTGCCTTTTTTTTTCTTCTTGCATTATTTAATCAAGAAGATTGCTTTTTTTTTTGCCCTGACTGGTTTGGCTCAGTGGATAGAGCGTCGGCCTGCGGACTCAAGGGTCCCAGGTTTGATTCCGGTCAAGGGCATGTACCTTGGTTGCGGGCACATCCCTAGTAGGGGGTGTGCAAGAGGCAGCTGATTGATATTTCTCTCTCATCGATGTTTCTATCTCTCCTTCTCCCTTCTTCTCTGTAAAAAAATCAATAAAATATATTTTTTTAAAAAAAGAAGATTGCTTTTGTGAGAGAGAGAGGGAAGCATCGATGCGAGAGAGACACATTGATTGGTCGCCTCCCGCACGCGCCCCGACTAGGGGTGGGGAGAAAACCCACAGCCCAGGTACGTGCCCTTGACCAGGAATCCAACCCGTGACCCTTCAGTGCTCGCACCATGGAGCACACGGGCCAGGGCTTCATCTGTAGATACGGATGGGCTGGCACATTCTAGATTGCCACTAGCAGTGTTATCTCGTACGTGATGGGAAGATTCCGCTGTCCTGGAGTGTCCTAGAAGGTCCTGGTCTTAGAACCCGTGGCCAGTCACAAGCAGACAGCTCCCCACCGTGATGGCCTTTTTAGAGATGTGGGCTGCCGGGCGCTCCCGTGCCCTGACTGCAGCCTCGGAGATCCTGCCGGATTCTCTTCAGGGGGTCTTTGAATTTGAAGCTACATCTCCCTCCATTGTCAGAGCCTGCCTCCTTCCCAGAGGAACTGGGACTTGAGTTGGTGTTAGACGGGTCACAGGGCAGGCAGCACCGGGGGTGGGACAGCGTAGCCCGGTGGGCGCGTGGGGGACGGGAGGCTGGCCTGCGCTCTGACCGTGGAGCCAGCGCCCCCTCTTCGTTCCCGTGGTCTTGCTCACCCTTTCTGTTTTCCTCTTCGGCCTGTTTCTTTAACCACCGGATGGTTATCCTGCAGGAGAGGCAGGACTGGGCTTTCCCAAACTGGAGGTGGTTGGCAACTTTTCCTGTTTATAAGTAAAACTGCTGTGCATGTGTGATGTGTGAGTTTTGATGCAAGCTTATTACATAGCACTAGGGGCCTGGTGCATGAAGATTTGTGCACGGGGGGGGGGGGGGTCCCTCAGCCCAACCTGCACCCTCTCCAATCGGGGAGCCCTCTCCAATCCGGGAGTTTCCGTCTGTCTTTGCAATCATGTGAGCGAATTGTCTGAGACCCCAACCCAGTTTGGTTCGGTGCTCACAGAATAATAGAGGCTTTTTTTTCTTTGCTTCATTGGTGGAGATTTCCTGCAAGTTTTAGGACATCTTCCCTTTAATTTTTCCTCGACACTCTGACTTTACTTATGTCTCTCACCTTTGCTTTCCCTCCATCTCCCACCACAACAGTCACTTGCTCCAGGCCCACTTTGCTCTAGTGTCTAGGCTAGTGGTCGGCAAACTGTGGCTCGTGAGCCACATGCGGCTTGTGAGCTGCGGTTTGCCGCTCTGTTGACTAATGAGTTTGCCGACCACTGACCTAGACTCTTGATTCCAATAATTACAAACTGTTGTTGTTCCTTGTGATTAAGCCCCTATCCCAGTGGTCGGCAAACTCATTAGTCAACGGAGCGGCAAACCGCGGCTCGCGAGCCGCATGTGGCTCACGAGCTGCAGTTTGCCGACCACTGGTCTAGGAGATCCGTCTGCCACCAGAACTACTATTCCCACAATTCCTGGTGCTCCCCGCGCTCCTGGTTTTCCCTTCCTTCTCTGTCTCGGTCCCACGGCCTCCCGCTCTGCCAAGTCCTCCACGTCCTCCACGCCGCCAGCTCTCCCTCTCTGCTCTCCGTCTGGCAGCTTGGGGAGCAAGTTCCCCAAGCCGCTCCACTTTCCGCCGGAGCCTGTGTATGCAAGTTAACCCACCATCTTTGTTGGGTTGATTTGCATACGCACTCCTGATTGGCTGGTGAGCGTAGTGGAGGCACAGTGGATTTACATGTAGGATTACATAGGATGGTTGGACTGAAAGTGTGGTGTTCTCTCCACCCGCCACAATGCTTTTCTTTTTGTACTTGCACTGCGCGTCCTCTGTTCCAGTTTTACTCTTGAACATAAGGAACAAAAACTCACTTAGCTCAGCGCTCAAGCAGAAGTGCCGTTTGCTGACATCCGGGACAGGAGGACGGCACAGCCCAGCCTCGTGGGAACCTGCGCTTCTCAGCCAGAGTGAGTTCAGCTCGTCACAGGCTGCCTGGCTCTTGGTCCCGGGTCTTTGACGCTCTCGCTAGTCTGCTCTCTGCAGCCCTGACTCTGTGGGTAGCGCCCAGCATAGCCACCAGCCAGCTCAGGAAGTACCTTTGGAATTTTCCACCCACCGTGTCACCTGCTTTGGCTGGGCTGGCCAGGTGTCTGGCTGGGACATGGGTGCGAGTCCGACTTTCCTGATCGTGTCTCCCCCGTGGGCCCGGAGAGGCCTGTGAGTCGGGTGGGCCGTGGGGCCGTTTGCTGTGATGTTGACACACAGTCCACACAGCCTTGACCCGCCCAGGCCTGCTCCGCGCACCGCCATGCACTCGCCACCCTCCACATTGTGTCCAAGGGCCTGTTGGCACCTCGGCTCCTGCTGACCATTTCCGTTCTAGATTAGGCCTTTGGTGGTGAAGAACAGACACCCGCTGGGTCAGGGAAGAAAGGTGCATTGTGGGGCACAGAGCTCCCCGGCCAAGGAAACGTGGCTGCATCTTAAGAAAGTGGGCCGAGGGCCAGAATTGAGGAAGCTATTTTTTTCTCTCGAGTTTCAGATTCCCACCCTCTGCTCCCTCTGCCTCACTGCAGACAAGCCTCTGCCTGTGAGCTTGGCACGTGGCCCTGCGGCAGCTCAGTCCTGTGGCCGCTCGGCCCTGTGGCGGCTCGGCCCTGTGGCGGCTCGGCCCCTGTGGTATCTTGGCCCCGTGGCGGCTCGGCTCCGTGGTATCTCAGCCCCGTGGTATCTCGGTCCTGTGGTATCTTAGCCCCGTGGTATCGGCCCCGTGGTATCTCGGTCCCGTGGTATCTCGGCCATGTGGCGGCTTGGCCCGTGGCGGCTCAGCCCCGTGACGGCTCAGCCCTGTGGCGGCTCAGCCCTGTGGCGGCTCGGCCCTGTGACAGGACACCTTTCTGGTCTAGGTGTGCTGATGGCAGGTCCCTGAGTGAGGGACCCAGTGCTCCTGTGTGCTTTCTCACAGGCTATTGGTCGTTGGCCTCCAAGGGCGTGGTCTGGCTTCAGGGCCGTGCCCGGGGAGGCGTGGACACAGGACGGCTCTCCAGGGAGCAGTGGACGGCCCTGGGAGCACAGGCTCCCGGGAAGGAGGAGAGTGTCTGCACCTTCACCAGCGACGGAGGCTCTCGTTTCCTCTGTGTCCGGGAGGGAAAGAACGGCCCTGAGCTGGAATCTGTTTGCTCTTCTGCCTTCTCCGACGCTCTCTGGGGCGACAGATGGAAAAGGGCTGGTTCTTACCGGGAAATCGGAGCCGCCCAGCCTGGGGCTGGTTGGAGACGAGCACTCAGACGTGGTGCGAGCTCACCCAGGGTCTTGTTTTGTGAGAGAGACCCATTGATTGCTTGGTGCCCCCCTGACATGCCCCGACTTGGGCTGGGGATCGAACCTGCAGCCCAGGAATTGAACCTTGACCAGGAATGGAACTCGAGACCCTGGGTTGCGTGACTTGGCACTCTAACCACTGGGCCACCGGCCAGGGCTCCTCCAGTTCCTGGCCTTGAGCAGCTTCTGAGGTTTGCCTGCCGCTGCTCTAGAGCTGCTGCTGCTGGCCTAGGCCTAGAGTGGGCGCTCCCGTCCTCCCGTCTGGTGCGTTTCTGTCTCGTTCAGTTGACCTGGCGTTGGCTTACCAGCCCTGTTACTGCTGATGTCGCCTGTGGGAGGTTTCCCATCGACAGGGGTTTCCACAGAACGCTTGGGCACCGTCTGCTTGTCTCGCTCCCTGGCTCTGATGGGCAGGGAAGGCGTCTTGTCTCCACCTCACAGGGAGGAGGCATTGCGGCCGGGAGCCTGAGGAGCTGGCCTGCAGTCACACACCTTCTGTGGGGAGTTCGGCCTTAGGCTCCGTCTTCTACTCTTAGACAAGGCTTTCCCCTCGGCCACGTCCCCGGTTGGGCAGGGCGGTAACAGCTGCTGTGTTTATTGGCCACGGACTGCATTCCTCCTGCGAGGTGAGCTCTGACCCCCCGGCCAGGGGCCACTGCGGTGCCATCACCGCCAAGGGTGGAGGGGACGCGTGACCAAGCCTGCCTGGAGCCTCTGTTGGGGAGACCTACTGTCCGGGCACAGGCCGTGCCCACGGGGACACGGCATCGCACACCGGGAGCCGGAACTGCAGGCGAGGGCGGGCTGCTCGCTCCAGCAGGAGGGACGGCGGTGCGGAATGTCCTCCTGAGAGGTTCCTGGGTTTCCAGTGTCGGCAGTTAAGTTTTACGAGTAAATGTCCAAACGCAGCGCAGAGCGAGGGAGACGGTCATCAGGCCGGCGGCTGTGACCTCTGCCCTGAGCGGCGGGTGTTCAGTAGCAGCCTTTGGTCTTGAGGAGCTAGGTCTGCACCCTGGGGGCCGGCTGGACCTGCCTCACGCGTACCCCCGGCACCCCCTCCCCCCCCCCCCCGCCTGGGCGGTGGCAGTGCAGCCTCCAGAGGCCCGGCACCTGCAGGATCTGCCTCCGCCAGCGCTTGGCCACAGAGTGCCCGTTGTCCCCAGCCCGTTAAGAAGTGTGATAGCACCTTCCTCCCGCTCCAGCTTCCCGTTACCGTGACCGGCTCGTCCTGTTCCCACGGGCCCGTCTTGTTATCTGTGTCACAGGGTTAGCTTTCCGGATTCCTAGGATCCCAGAGGCTCCTGGGTGGGGGCGGGTTAATCCAGCCAGTTCTCCCAGGGCACGGGTCTGCCCAGCCCCGTTCAGTTCAGTCAGCCAGCCTTGGTGGGCGCTCCGTGCCCGGTGGCTCCGGCAGCGTCCTGTGCTGAAGAAGCACCTTGTTAGCAACGGGGACCCGGATGGGAAACGCGAGGACAGTGCCTTCGTGTAGCAGGCGCGGCCCATCACAGGCTCCAGCAGGGGAGTTTAACATAAGAGACCACTAACTGATGAGAGGCAGCAGTCCCCCCGTCCCCGTCCCGTCGTCCCGTCCCTGACCCCCCCCCCCCCCCCCCCCCCGTGAGCGCGGTCCCAGCAATAAACAGCCCGGGGTTCAGGCTGTGCGCTGGGAGGAGTGGAGGGATTCTGCGCCGTCCGCTCCATTCCTCCCGGAACGTGGATGTTCCTGTCTCTGCTCGCTGCTGCCTAGCCGTCCCGGCCATCGGTGGAGTGTCTCGGTGCTGGTGTCGCCGTCACCTTCTTCTGTCCCAGCCCCACGCGCAGGGCGGTGGTGCTGGCGCTGCGGAGATGCCAGGGAGAAGCCTCGAGGTGCTTCCTTTACATGACAAGCGAACGCTTTCGACTTCAGAAAGCCGTTGTATGTCAGGCTGCTGAGCTGTGGTTAGAACGAGTCCCTCTCTGAAATTGCCCAGTTTATAAGTGAGCCTTTACCAGGTGTGTACGGATTGGAAAAAACAGTCCATCCGAGGTTGGGTGCTGCCTGCAGCTTCCGGCTTCCACGGGGGTCCTGGCCCGTGACCCTGCGGGTGAGGGGACCGTCCTTGTGAGAAATGAGGAGTGCCGTGCGTGGGGCTGGCGAGACGAGCTCGGAAGGAGCTCCGACCTCGGGAGAAGGTGTGGGTCCGCCTCTAGATGGCAGAGACGTGGGCTGGGGTGCTGGGCGGCGGGGCGGTGGGGCGGTGGGGCACTGTGGGCACTGAGGGCCATGGTGGGTGCCCAGGCTGCCTCTCCCGGCTGTTGGGCTGTGTCCCCACGGACGGCCAGCCTCCCAGCGTGAGGACGCTTTCACCCAGCTGAGCATCGCACACTGCCCTGCCACACGCCACGGGCGTGACTGCCGGGAGCCGGGCTGCTTGTGCCCTGGTGCCCTGGCGGCGGCCCAGAGAGGAGGGACCGCTCAGTGCTTCCTGTTTGAGGGGAGAGTCCTGAGGATGTGCCTCTCCCTGCGGCAGGGAGGCAGGGAGGCAGGGAGGCCCGGTGAGGGAGGGCGTGCGTGCGTCTAAAGCAGGGTACCCTGTCCACGTCTGCGCCGCGCTCTTTCTCATGATTGCAGTTTGTTTTTTCTCGTCTGAGCTTTTGGTGCCGTCTCAGAAGTCATTTCCTACCCCAAAGGCACGGAGGTGGTTTGTCTTCATCGAATTGCAGCTTGCGCTTCCGCATTGAGTTTTTGACCCGTTTGCGTTGTCTCCGTCTATGGAGCCCGAGCGGCCGGGACGCCGGCCTCGCGATCGCTCTTTACCTTCGCGTTCAGTTACTCTCCCAGGTGAGGAGAGACGACTCCCAGTGCAGGCCCGCCCGCCCCGCGTTCCGCTCCGCAGGGGGCCCTGTGTTCAGTCTGGAGATAATTTCCTCTCTGTTACTAAAGAGCCTTAATTATGCAGCTGTTTTATTTCAGAGAGAGAGAGAGAGAAACACCAGTGATGAGAGCGAATCGTGGGTCGGCTGCCTCCTGCATGCCCTACGCTGGGCCTGGAGCCCACAACCCAGGCCTGTGCCCCTGACCAGAATCAAACCTGGGGCCCTTCCGTCCGCAGGCCGACGCTCTATCCACTGAGCCACACCGGCCAGGGTGTTCCTTGAGTCTTCGTTTCTGACACCACTTCCTTCTGTGGAGAGGGAGGATTTGTGTTTGTCTTCTCGCTCATGGGGACGCCGTGTGCCTCTTTCTGGTCCCGTTCCCGTGATGTGGTCAAAGCCGTAGTCGGTGCTTGTGCTGTTTTGATCACACTCTCCCTCAGCTAATCCGTGGAGTGGTGGCTGCGTCTCCTTCTCTCACCGCTCTGTCCTGTTCCTGGGATTAGTGGCTGTCTTTTTTCTGTGCCCTTACCAGTAATTCGCCTCGGAAAGAACGGCCCCTCCCCCTCCGTGTAGTCAGGTGATCTGTCCGTCCACGGTTCCCTCCTGGCAGCGCCCCATCTGGACGGGCCTGGGCCCGGGGCCTGGGTGTCCTGGGCTCCATGCTCGCTCACCTGCCTGATAGGACGGGTCCTCCGGCAGCCACGACTTTAGGTTGGAACTGTTGTCACTTAGCACTCGAAGGGGCTGTCCCCTTCCTGCCCAGCCCCTCCGTCCCCAGCCCCTCCTCCCCTCGTCCTGGCCTCGGCTTGGTTCCCATTGGCTTGGTTCTGTCCTGCTCGCCCCCCCCCCCCCCCACCTGGCGCGCGCCCAGCATGCTTGTTCTGTGTCGCCTCTCCCTGTCGCTGTGGGCTGGGAATGTCTTCTTTCTTTCCTGTTACGTTCCTGGGTCCGGGAGGGAGTAGAGGTCATTGCTGGCGTTTACGTTCCGTGTTTTACTGGAAAGCTGATGAAGCACTTTCCATGAAGATGCCTTAACGAAACATTCCTGAGTGGTGTTTCCAGAAAATTAGTCAAATGCAAAGTTAACCTCGTGTGTGTGCTTCTGTGATGTCTTCCTCTCGCCGTTTCCAAACGTTCTATTCATTGAAGAACTCACCCCGTGATTCCTCTTGGTTTGGGGGCGCCATTGTGCTTCGGGGCGAGGTAAGGTGGACGCTGATGTCTAGGCGCCTGCCCTTTGTCCGAGCCTGTGGGGCTCCAGTGGCCAGGTGAGCGAGGAGGTGACGCTTCCCTCCCGTCCCCGGGGAAGAGGCAGCCCCGTGCGTCACACCTGGGGAGCACGCGCAGGCCTCGCGCCGCCTCTGCTGGGGTTGGTTCCTCGCGCTCCTCGCCCGCAGCTTCGCTCCTGCTAACTGGTTGAGAATTTTCAAGCATGAACGTGGGAGACAGTAGTACAACACCCCACGGTGGGTTTGTCAGTTACCAACATTTTGCCCATCCTTTGTTCCGCATGTTCCGTTTTTAAACCTGTAAGTATACTTAGTACACAGTTTTCAAAGCCTTTTTATTGACTGCAGAGAGGAAGGGTGAGGGGGAGAGAGAAACATCGATGATGATAGAGAATCACGGATCAGCTGCCTCCTGCACGCCTCCTGCCGGGGATCGAATCCGAAACCCAGGCCTGTGCCCTGACCGGGAATCGAACTGTGACCTCCTGGCTCATAGGTCGCCGCTCAACCCCGGAGCCACATGGGCCAGGCTGCACTTCTGGTGTTTGAAAGGGCTTAAAAAACATGCATAATCTCAGTGCCTTGACTGTACCTAGGAAAATGAACAGTAACTCCTTAGCAGGTGTGAGACCCCGTCCACGCTCACACTTCTGCGTTGGAGTGTTGACGTACCCAAACACGAGCGCGTAGCATTGGCTGCTCTGTCTCGCAGGCTTAAGTCTGCACGGTCCCTCCTCCCCTTTCCCTGCCACCCGTGGGGAGGGCCCCGCTCCCTGTCCTGGGTCTGTTGCTGCTCCGTGGGGGGGGGGGAGGCTCCCCGGCTCCCCATCCTGGGTCTGTGGGGTTGCTGCTCCGTTGGGGGGGGCGGGTCCCCGGCTCCCTGTCCTGGGTCTGTGGGGTTGCTGCTCCGTGGGGGGGGGGGGGGGGGGGCGGGTCCCCGGCTCCCCGTCCTGGGTCTGTGGGGTTGCTGCTCCGTGGGGGGGGGCAGGTCCCCGGCTCCCCGTCCTGGGTCTGTGGGGTTGCTGCTCCGAGGGGGGGGGCGGGTCCCCGGCTCCCCGTCCTGGGTCTGTGGGGTTGCTGCTCCGTGGTTTCCCTTCGCTGTCGCCCTGTCCCTGTGCTTCCTGCGGACGGGCCCTTAGAGCTGGTGTGTGATGCGTTCGGGTCTGCTTGTTGCAGGAACGCTGTGTAGTGTGTGCTTCCTGCTCCATCAGAGGCATGGGGTGTCCACAGGTCCCCCTTTCAGGACGCCCGTGGGTGGGTGTCAGCAGCCTGGCCCCGCCTTCGGAGGCCGCTCAGGGGCCCCTGCTGGCTTCCACCCGCTTCCTGGGGTCCAGGTCCAGGACTCGCTCGGGGGCCTCGTGAGGTCTCTAACTCATCCTCCCTGCATTCGTAGCTGTGACCCTTCTAGACGGGAACTTGCTCTGAGCTGTTCATTGGACTCGGAGACGGGACGAAGGGTCGCTTCCCCGCGGTCAGTGTCAGGGGGTGAGTGCGCCAGCTGCTTCCAGGGTCGATGCAGGGTGTTGGGGTCGTTCGGAGCTCAGGGCTGTTCACAGACGTGACACAGTTCAGAGGGTGGCGTCGTTGTTCATCCTGACGCTCATTGATCCTCATTGTCCCCCTCAGTCTCGGATGACCCGTCTGGTCTCTGACGGAGGTGGTCCGGGCTCGCTCAGGGCGCGCCCTTCCTGTGTGTCCCCAAAGGGGAAGCTGTAGAAGCAGCTGCTGGGGCGTCAGGGTTAGTGGATTGTCCTTGTTGCAGGCATTTTCGCTGAACAGCGAGGAAACACGTATTTTTGAGAAAGAGATAAATCGTAAGTTTGTAGCCAGGATTCCAACTGGAGTGTCAGTGTTCTGTTTTTTTAAGGTGGCCCCTCAGGTTGGGCACTGACCGTCCTTACCTGACAGTCTTGGTCCCAGGCCTGTAACAGAAGCACTTCCTCCGCATTATACGGGCGGGCAGCAGCTGTTCCTATGGAAAATAGCAGTAATCGATCCGTAATAATACACGAAGAAGCTGTCCTTTGCCTACTCACAGCTGTAAACCTACTTTTGCCCCACCCGGTATACGTGACCATGTCAGAATTACAGCATCCGTGTTAATGCCCGTGATTGTCCTTCGTGCGTGTCCTGCTAGGGAGGGAGGTACAGCCAGACAGCGCGCAGTAGGTGCTGAGATTTCCAGCCTGTCCTTCCCTTGTCCTTTCGGATGTTAAATAACAACGCATTAAACATCACGTACTTGCTGTATCACAGCGTGTGTTGTATTGGTAAGACTCCCTTTCTTGCCAAAAGGTGATGTGCTGTGAGCGCTGTTGACCTGTTTTCCTGTGAGGTCTGTCCTGGCAGCCAACCCTCATCAGGGGCGCAGGGCTTCCTGCCTTCAGACAGCTGCGCGGCGCCCTCGTGTGGTTACACCTCCCCATCAGCCCGCCCTGGGGCAGCCTTTCCTGCTGTGAGATTTAACACGGTTGAAAACGTTAATGTTGAACCTGATTCTGTGGTACTCGAACCCCAGTCATCAAGAATGAAAGATGGTTTTCAGGAAGTGAATTTACTCACCAAAGCACCCTGATTCACTTTTAAACTTGAGCCATTTTTGATGGAAACCTTTTAAACCTATTACAGACTTTTACAGTTTAACCCGTATTTGTCTTAAAGGACTGTCTTTGTTATTGTACTTAATTCACATTTTCTGTCGTTTTCCATTTTTCTTTGTCTTCCCTGGACGTTAATTTGCACTCACCAGTCTTACGTGTCCAAGTCAGCACACGTGTGTGAAGGTCTCGTCTCTGCTTTTTCGGGGCCTGCTTACATGTGGGGCCTCCGATTGACAGAAGTCCTGGTGCTCACGTGAATGTGCTTTGTTCTGTGTTTACTAGACTAAAATACTTCTAAATTGAGAAAATATTGCATCTGTGTCTTTTTAAAAACGTTTTTATTGATTTTAGAGAGAGGAGGGGAGAGGGAGGGCGGTGGACACATCAATGAGAAATGTCAGCGGGCTGCCTCCTGCACGCCCCCACGTGGTGATCCCGCCCGCAACCCAGGCATGTGCCCTCCTGGGAATCGAACCGTGACCTCTTGGTGCATGGGACGCCGCGCAGCCACGGAGCCACGCCGGCCGGGGGTGCACCTGTACCTTAACTTTTTGTTATTTGAATCTTTGTAACACCTAGTTATGACTTTTCCGAACATTGTCTCTCCAATCAGATGCTCTGCCTTACTCCGTCCGGGTCTTGTTGGAAGCTGCTGTGAGGAACTGTGATGGCTTTTTGCTGAAGAAGGAGGACGTCTTGCACATCCTGGACTGGCGAGCCACGCAGAGCCATGTGGAGGTGCCCTTCTTCCCGGCCCGGGTTCTCCTCCAGGACTTCACGTGAGTGGCCGCTTCTTCAGGAGCGAGCGCCTGCAGAGCGTGTCTTCTGTAAAAGTCCCTGGCTCTAATTTTGAATATTAGTTTATAAATTTTTTTAAATTGCCCTTTCTAGCCCTAGTCGGTTTGGCTCAATGGATAGAGCGTTGGCCTGCGGACTGAAGAGTCTTGGGTTCGATTCCCGGTCAGGGCACATGCCCAGGTTGCAGGCTCGATCCCCAGTGTGTGGTGTGCAGGAGGCAGCCGATCCATGATTCTCTCTCCTCATGAATGTTTCTATCTCTCTCTCTCTCCTCCTTTCCTCTCTGAAATCAATAAAGAATTTTTTTAAAAATTGCCCTGCCCTAGCTGGTTTGGCTCAGCGGATAGGGTGTCGGCCTATGGACTGAATGGTCCCAGGTTCGATTCCAGCCAAGGGCACATGCCCGGGTTGTGGGCTCCATCCGCACCCCACCCCCAGTGGGGGTTGTGCAGGAGGCAGCCGATCAGTGATTCTCATTGATGTTTCTATCTCTCTACCCCTCTCCCTTCCTCTGAAATCAATAAAAAATTTAAAAGGATAAAATTTAAAAAAAGACTTAAAAAATTGCCCTTCTAAACTGAAGCAATTCTTTAAAAACGAGGCGCTTGTTTCCCGTGTTCCTTATTTCCAAACCACTTCTGTTTAGCTGCGTGCCTGTGGTCACCAGCTCAGGCTTCCAGACTTCACCTCACACCGACGGCCTGCCCCGCCCCTTCCTTCAGGCCTTTCCCCCGTAGTGACTGCGCAGCGGTCTCCCGTTGGCTCGGGGCAGATCTAGGCTCGCCCCTGCTTCCCGCTCCCTCCGTGTGTGATCCCGTCCGTGTAGACCAGCTGGCCTCCCTCTCACTAGAGTCAAATCCCACGTCCTCTTGAAGGGCCTCGCCTGCCCTGGGTGTCAGGGATCCGTCGCTCGAAGAGGTGCCCGTTAGCGATGTCAGAGGAGGCAGGAGTTAGCTCGGCAGAGCGCGTGCCCTCAGCCCCAGGCGGACGGGTTCCTGCACCGCCTGGGCCTGTCGGCGCTGCTGTCACGGGAGCCATGGCTTCCTCTTCCCGCGGCGTCCTTGGGAGCGGGAACCGTCTCGTGGGCCTCGCCCCCCGGAGGCCTTTGGTCAGCGCTGGTGGCCTGGCGGCTGCGATGTGCATGTGTCTAGTCTAGTGGGTAACTGAGGGCCAGCAAGAAGGCCCCGGGCTGGGAGGGCCTGGGGCCCGGGAGAAGGCGGGGTCGCGTAACGTGGAAGGCGGGAGGAGGAATGCCATCGGCCGTTCCCCGAAGTTCTCTCAGTCTGGACGTCTCCCTCCGAGCTCTCAGGTCTCATAGTGTCTCATGTTAACTCATTACCCCAGGGAGCTCCCAGCTCTGGATAGCAAGTCCACTGCCAAGCACGAATGCAGATTAAAAGGACTCCCTTTTATTTTACTTTATTTTTAAATATATTTTTATTGATTTCAGAGAGGAAGGGAGAGGGCGAGAGAGATAGAAACATCCATGATGAGCGAGAATCACTGATCAGCTGCCTCCTGCACGCCCCCTAGTGGGGATGGAGCCTACAACCCGGGCATGTGCCCTTGGCCAGAATTGAACCTGGGACCCTTCAGTCTGCAGGCCGACGCTCTACCCACTGAGCCAAACGGGCCAGGGCGCAAAGGGGTCCTTTCTAAATACGGAAACGAGTAAGCGCGTCTTAGAGCATGAGCCCGTGTGAAGGGCAGGCAGAGCTGCAGCGTGCGCCTTCTGCTTTCAGTGGCATCCCGGCCATGGTGGACCTCGCTGCGATGCGGGAGGCGGTGAAGACGCTGGGCGGGGACCCCAAGAAAGTCCACCCTGCCTGCCCGACGGACCTCACCGTGGACCACTCTCTACAGATCGACTTCAGCAAATGGTACCGTGATGCGAGGCTATGAGGACAGCGTGCAGGCGGGCGCCCCACCCTCTGGTGTGCGTGGGGGGGGGGGGGGGAATCCATGCCCGTTTCCTGCGTGTGGTGGTGACTGACGTAACGAGAAAAGCCGGTGACACATTTAGTCGTCGTTTCTTTTTCTCATCCTGTTTGTGTGTTTCTGCGGCCGCTTTTGACGGGCCTGTGAGTGAGCCCAGAGCCTGTTTCTCTGGGTTCTGACTGCAGGCTTCACGTCCGAAAGGAAGCTTTTCATTTCCTTTAAGAGAGCAGCGAGGCGTGAGCGTGCGTGTCGTTAACTGGCTGGTGACAGAGAACACGGAACGGAGCTCGCTCGCTAAAGCTCCGGCTTCTCCCACGAGAGTTTTATAGTCACCAGGTCCCTGACCACAGTCAGCCAGAGAGGAGTGGTTCTCACTCCCGGGGCCTCGGGGCAGGCAGACTCGGCTGCGAGCGCTGCCCCTGGTGGGAGCTGTGGCTCAGCTGCTCCTGCGTCGGAGGTGAAGCATCTCCTCGAGGCCCAGTCACTTCCTTGTCTCAGGAGCAGCTGAGCGTGGCCTTATTGGCCCTTAGGGCTACGTGTTCTTCTCCATAAATGGAAGCTACCGGTCCCTTCCGTGTGTGCGTGTGGCCTGGCGTCTGCATTGCTGGTGTGTGTGTGTATGGCCTGGTGTGTGTGTGTGTGGCCTGGCTTGTGCGTGGCTGGGGGTGAAGAGCTGAATTTGTCACTTCTAAATGGCTTTTGTTCCCTTGTTTGAATGACAGTGCGATACAGAACGCGCCCAACCCTGGAGGCGGGGACCTGCCGAAAGCAGCCAAGCTCTTGCCACTCAAAGCGCCCGCACCAGCACCAGCGCCGCCCAGGAGGGTGCCCTGCCGAGGCCCGGCCGCCTGCCGGGGGCCCTGCGATCCGGGGGAGCCGGGCCTGGGCCGCGGCGCCGGGAGGCCGTCCACGCAGATTGAGAACAGCCCCCTGCTGTGTCCTTTCCACCTGCAGCCAGTGCCTGAGTACGGCGTCTTCTTCTTATCACTGCCGCCTGCTTCCCAGGGAACCCGTTCCCCCTCCCTCCCTCCCCCCCCCCCCACACACACCCCTGCTCCTGGGCCCGTGCTGCCTGGGTGGGGGATGCTCCTGGGTCCTGTACTGCCTGTGGGGGATGCTCCTGGGTCTGTACTGCCTGTGGGGGGCGATGCTCCTGGGTCTGTACTGCCTGTGGGGGGGACGCTCCTGGGTCCGTACTGCCTGTGGGGGGTGCTCCTGGGTCCGTACTGCCTGTGGGGGACGCTCCTGGGTCCGTACTGCCTGTGGGGGGTGCTCCTGGCCCCGTACTGCCTGTGGGGGGTGCTCCTGGGTCTGTACTGCCTGTGGGGGATGCTCCTGGGTCTGTACTGCCTGTGGGGGGTGCTCCTGGGTCCGTACTGCCTGTGGGGGACGCTCCTGGGTCTGTACTGCCTGTGGGGGATACTCCTGAGTCCGTACTGCCTGTGGGGGATACTCCTGGGTCTGTACTGCCTGTGGGGGGGATGCTCCTGGGTCCGTACTGCCTGTGGGGGACGCTCCTGGGTCTGTACTGCCTGTGGGGGGTGCTCCTGGGTCTGTACTGCCTGTGGGGGGTGCTCCTGGGTCCGTACTGCCTGTGGGGGATGCTCCTGGGTCCGTACTGCCTGTGGGGGGTGCTCCTGGGTCCGTACTGCCTGTGGGGGATGCTCCTGGGTCTGTACTGCCTGTGGGGGATACTCCTGGGTCCGTACTGCCTGTGGGGGATGCTCCTGGGTCTGTACTGCCTGTGGGGGGGATGCTCCTGGGTCCGTACTGCCTGTGGGCGATGCTCCTGGGTCTGTACTGCCTGTGGGGGATGCTCCTGGGTCCGTACTGCCTGTGGGGGGTGCTCCTGGGTCTGTACTGCCTGTGGGGGGGATGCTCCTGGGTCCGTACTGCCTGTGGGCGATGCTCCTGGGTCTGTACTGCCTGTGGGGGGGATGCTCCTGGGTCCGTACTGCCTGTGGGGGACGCTCCTGGGTCTGTACTGCCTGTGGGGGGTGCTCCTGGGTCTGTACTGCCTGTGGGGGACGCTCCTGGGTCTGTACTGCCTGTGGGGGGTGCTCCTGGGTCTGTACTGCCTGTGGGGGGTGCTCCTGGGTCCGTACTGCCTGTGGGGGACGCTCCTGGGTCTGTACTGCCTGTGGGGGATACTCCTGAGTCCGTACTGCCTGTGGGGGATACTCCTGGGTCTGTACTGCCTGTGGGGGGGATGCTCCTGGGTCCGTACTGCCTGTGGGGGACGCTCCTGGGTCTGTACTGCCTGTGGGGGGTGCTCCTGGGTCTGTACTGCCTGTGGGGGGTGCTCCTGGGTCCGTACTGCCTGTGGGGGACGCTCCTGGGTCTGTACTGCCTGTGGGGGGATACTCCTGGGTCTGTACTGCCTGTGGGGGACGCTCCTGGGTCTGTACTGCCTGTGGGGGATACTCCTGGGCCTGTACTGCCTGTGGGGGGGATGCTCCTGGGTCCGTACTGCCTGTGGGGGACGCTCCTGGGTCTGTACTGCCTGTGGGGGGATACTCCTGGGTCTGTACTGCCTGTGGGGGACGCTCCTGGGTCTGTACTGCCTGTGGGCGATGCTCCTGGGTCTGTACTGCCTGTGGGCGATGCTCCTGGGTCTGTACTGTCTGTGGGGGGGCTACTCCTGGGTCTGTACTGCCTGGGTGGGCGATGCCTCTGGGCCCGTACTGCCTGTGGGGGGTGCTCCTGGGTCTGTACTACCTGTGGGGGATGCTCCTGGGTCTGTACTGTCTGGGTGGGGGATACTCCTGGGTCTGTACTGCCTGTGGGCGATACTCCTGGGTCTGTACAGCCTGGGTGGGCGATGCTCCTGGGTCCGTACTGCCTGTGTGGGGGATACTCCTGGGTCCGTACTGCCTGTGTGGGGGATACTCCTGGGTCCGTACTGCCTGTGGGGGATGCTCCTGGGCCCGTACTGCCTGTGGGGGATGCTCCTGGGCCCGTACTGCCTGTGGGGGACGCTCCTGGGTCCGTACTGCCTGGGTGGGGATGCTGCCGTGTGCGTCCTGTGTCCCAGCAGGGCACGCCGTTAGGTCTGCTTCTGACCCCAGGAAGGAACCTTAAGGTTTCCCTGTAAATATGGTTAATTTCCTGAATCAGGCAGAACAGCTGTCCTGCATCTTACACGGAGAGCTTTTATTTTAGTGAGTGTGTGCCAGTCACATGCTCACTCTTCATCCATCGTTCGTCTGAGGATTCCCTGTTTATATTTCTAGCTTTGTTCCCTACTAGGAGGGTTTTTATATTGTCTTACTCCATAATACTGTGTCGTTATGTGTGTTAGAACCTGACGGAGCCGTTCCAGATGAGTGACGGCCTGGATGGTGCCAGGGAAGAGGCTCCTATTCACAGGCGTCGGTTCCGTTTCCCAGCAGGCAGTTCATTAAAGTTAAATTTTCTTTTTTTTAATTTTGGCTGTGTTGAGGTACGTGAAGGTTACAGGGACCCCGTGTTCTCCTTCCTAAGAGCTCACTGTGACCTGTGGGTCCTTTGCCCTCAATTATGGCGTCTCGTGTCCTCGCCCCTCGTTCCCGCTGCCCAGTGTGCGGACTGCTCGGGCGTGTTGGCTTGGAGATCGCTGTCTCCTCTTACACACAGATTCTTGAAAAGGAGCGTTTACTGACTCAAACATCACTGATTTTTTTTTTTTAATATATTTTATTGATATTTCACAGAGAGGAAGGGTGAGGGATAGAGAGTTAGAAACATCGATGAGAGAGAAACATCCATCAGCTGCCTCCTGCACATCTCCTACTGGGGATGTGCCCACAACCAAGGTACATGCCCTGGACCAGAATCGAACCCGGGACCCTTCAGTCCGCAGGCCGACGCTCTATCCACTGAGCCAAACCGGTTTTGGCAAACATCACTGATTTTTTATAGTCTTTTTATAACTGGCAGCGTATGAAGTGCCAAGATGGTATATTTTTATTTCTAAGAACCCAATTTGGTGTAACATTTCCCTTCAATTTTAGGTCTAAATTATAAAGTAGTGAGATGGGTTACATGCCGCCCCGGGCTGTGTAAAAAGTAATAACCCTGTGTGTGCCGTGATGTGTCAGGGATGTATTAACTGCAGGCTCAGGCAGGAAGCTGAGGGCACGCCGAGTGGGCATCGCTGCCTCACTGGGAGTCGGCTGCGAGCTGATAAAGGCGTGGATGGCACTTGATGGCCACAGGTGCTGCGGGCTAGAGTAATTGGGGAGCTCCAGAAAGCTGCCCCAGGCCTGGGGAGTCTCCCGAGACCGCTCCGTCTCTGCAGTGAATTATTAACGTGGTCTTTGTATTGACAACCTTGCCGATTGAAGAGCTATAATTACCTGGACCTTGGAGGGCATGTGTAATTTACGTTGTATTGATATTCAATCAAACCTTAATCACCAGCTGGGCTGGCAGGAAAATGAGCAACTTAAGACTGGCTGTAACGATTTCTTAAAACATCCATTAGATGCCGGTAAGGTCCCTGAAAGTGGGCTCGGAGGGAAATGCTTTCTCTCTGAGTTACATGATGCCTGAGCTGATCTGCAGCCCATACGAGGCGAGCTGCTACCTGCAGGCAAAGCAGGCCCTTGCGCTCCGGGCGAGAGCAGCGCTCTGTAAACCAGAAGATGGTGCTGACCGTCGGTCCCTGGTCCACAGGGACGGCGCCCTGCACGAGGCCCGTGGTGGCACGCTCGTGCTAACGGTGTGTGAGCTGCCGCCTCCTCTCCTGTCAGGAGAGACCCAGCAAAGCTCACACCTGTTTTTACACGATTTTGGCCACGGCTCTCAGCGACGCCCAGGAAGGGCAGTTGGGGGCAGTGTGGGCGTGGCCTTGCTGGGCCAGTACAGTCAGCGGCCCTGTCCGCGCTTCCCATGGGTCATGTAGGGCCTGCACCTCCTTGTCAGAAAGACGGGCGGTCCGCAGAATGCTGTAGAACGTGTGCGGGAGGGAAGACCGGGAGATGGGCGGCTCCTCCTGTAACTCTGACGGCTCTTCCTCCTTGCAGACCCGAGGCCGTGTTAAAGAACCAGGAGGTGGAGTTCGGCAGGAACCGGGAGAGGCTCCAGTTTTTCAAGGTGCAGATGCGGGGGGAACCTTTCATTGCAGTTCGTGAACACTGGCAGGTGCGGTGTTGACATCGAGGCCGGTGGCTGGGTGGGCTCCCGCCATCCGAGTCCTGGGACACAGTGGGAACAGAACGCCCCTTACCTGGGCTCTGGGTGTTTCTCTTGGACGTAACTGTGTTCACAGTCTGCCGGATGGGTGTGTGTAGGGTTAGTCCGTGGGTTTGGACCGTACGGGCCGTCGGTGAGGTACCGTAGTGTCCGTGTTTGTCTGGTGGTGAGCACGCACTCGGGTGATGCACTCACGCTGCGTTTCTTTACACACAACTAGTGGTGTTCGCGCGTCTTCAGGAACGTGGCCCTGATCCCCCCCGGCACGGGCCTGGCCCACCAAGTGAGCTTGGAGTACCTGTCCCGGGTGGTCTTCGAGGAAGAGGCCCTCCTCTTCCCGGACAGCGTGGTGGGCACGGACTCCCACGTAACCATGGTGAACGGACTGGGGGTGCTGGGCTGGGGTGAGTGCACAGCCTGCCTGCTCCTCTCCCGGGCGGAGGGCGGAGGGCGGAGGGCCTTACAGGACACCCGGGTCGTGTGGCCACTGAGAGCGTGGCTCTATCCGGGCAGCAGGAAGGGGGAGCTTAGCTCAGGTGGGTGGGCGGGACGGTCAGGGAGGGTTTATTTATTTATTTATTTATTTATTTTTTTTTAAATATATTTTATTGATTGTTTTACAGAGAGGAAGGGAGAGGGATAGAGAGTCAGAAACATCAATGAGAGAGAAACATCGATCAGCTGCCTCCTGCACACCTCCCTACTGGGGATGTGCCCGCCACCAAGGTACATACCCTTGACCGGAATCAAACCCGGACCCTTCAGTCCACAGGCCGATGCTCTATCCACTGAGCCACACCGGTTAGGGCGGGTTTATTTATTTTTAAATATTGTTTCATTGATCTCAGAGAGGGAGAGAGGGGGACACATCCGTGATGAGAGAGAATCATTGATTGGCTGCCTCCCGCACGCCTCCCACTAGGGATGGAGCCCACAACCCCGGGCATGTGCCCTGACCTGGAATCGAACCCTGACCTCCTGGTTCCTGGTCAACACTCAACCTCTGAGCCACACCCGCCGGGCTAAGAGGATTTGGGAAGTTGCACAGTGCCCCGCACAGCGCAGCCGGGGGGGCGGTCAGCGTGCGGTGAAGGTGATGTGGTCACTCTGTGGACAGTGCTTCCGCGGCTCCCCGCCTCCGTACACCCAGGTGCTTTGCATCTGTACCAGGCCCTGCGCAGCCCGGTGCTGCGGGCACACCCCCCCCCCACACACACACACACACACACCTTAGAGACAGCGCTGCTCCCCGAGCTTCCACGCGCCGCCCCCTCTGGCCGAGCGCACTTCCTCTCCCAGCCTGTGGTGACCACCAGCTTTCTTTCCCTTTTTTTGTCTGAGCGGTTAGACTAAGCTGCCGGAGCCTGGCGTGGGCTGGGTTCCGCTGGTATCATATCTTCTTAGCCCAACAGGGACTCAGTGCTTCCTGAACTTAGCATAACGGTGAAATCGGGTTCTCGGCATGTGAGCGAGGAGACGCGGGTTCCGAGCCCACGTGGTCGCGGGGAATCGTGCGTGTCCCCCCTTGTCCTGTGCTCACACGTGCATCTCGCTGCAGGGGTCGGAGGCATCGAGACCGAAGCCGTGATGCTGGGGCTGCCCGTGTCCCTCACGCTGCCCGAGGTGGTGGGATGTGAGCTGACCGGCTCCTCCAACCCTTTCGTCACGTCCATCGACGTCGTTCTTGGCATCACCAAGGTACGTGCCGGGGGTGCTGGCGAAACACCCCTTCGTCCTGGAGGCCAGGCCGTGGGTGTCGCTGCTCGCTGACCTGTTCCCTCGTCCCCCTCAGCTGGGAGGGTGGTGCTGTTGGGCCGTTTCCTGCCTTCCCTCTGAGGAAGCCGCGCGGTGAGGCTGATGGACTCAACCGCGGGGCCCGGGCTGGCCAGGAAGGGGATCCCGCACTCCCAGCCCCGGGTTCTGGAGCCCTCCCTGCCCCTGCCCCTGCCCCTGCTCCTGCCTCGGCACGCATCTGGGGGCTCCATGGATGTTGGGGAAAGTCTAATCTCCTTTAACACGTCACGGAGTCAGTCACCTGCCCCTTCGGAACCATCGCTCTACCCGGTGATGGTTTCAGAAACAGCGACGGGCTGTGGCGGCGTGAGCCTTTCTTTATAAATACGTTTCCATTGACCTCAGAGAAGAAGGGAGAGGGGGAGAGAGAGAGAAACATCCATGATGAGAGCATCATGGGTCGGCTGCTTCCTGCACGCCCCCCCACCGAGGATCGAGCCGCGTCCCAGGGATGTGCCCTTGACCGGAATCGAACCCGGGACCCCTCAGTCCACAGGCCGACGCTCTGTCCACTGCGCACACCGGCCGGGGCGCGGCGGGCTGCCCTGCGTTGCCTCACCGCGCTGCGCGAGGCCCCGGTGAGCCGCCGTCGCTCCCCTCGGATTCCGGGTGCTCGCTGCCTTGGTGTCACTGTGTTTTTGACACCGAGGCCATGTAACGGCCTGTGTCCTGGAGGAGAGCGCACTGCGGGGTTAGCCTGGAGCTCACAGCTCGGGCTGTGTCAGACGTTGTGACCATCTGACTCCGTTTACGTGGTTAAGTCGCGGCACCTGGGCCCGCTGTGCTCCCGGGGTCAGGCCCCAGCACTGCGGCCGGTCGGCTGCAGGGGGAGGCCTTCAGGACCCTCCGCAGGGTAGAAACGTGCTGCCTCCCTCCCGGCGGCAGTATCGATCCTTCCCCAGTTTGGGAAGCATCTGACCTCTTACAGAAGTGATTGATTTGGTGTGTGGACCATCGATCAAGAGGCTAAATTGTGAATTACAGCCTGTTCCCGAAGGAAAAGGAACATCCCAGTATGTCTCTGCGGGAATCGATTCTTCCCTGCAGGCATCCTGAAAATGGATGTTGCCTCTCAGACCCCTCTGGTTGCATCCTAAGCCTGGCTTTGACGTTTTGACTTACGGATACAAGAGTTGATCATTGAAGGTTGTGTTTGGTGGAGGTCCCGTTCTGTTCCTGGTCTTTACCGGGTTAACCCTGCGTCTTTCAAAGTGTTCCACATGGTGCCTCATTCGTTGGTGAAAGCAACGGCTTGGTGACCTAATCTGTCTTGCTCTCGTTTGCAAAAACAATAACCATGAATTGAAGGAGACATCGTCTCTCAGGCTTGTGTGTGTGGCATCGATAAAGCATTTGGATCAAGTGACCCCCAAAACGTCCACCCGGTGGGCTAACATTCCTCATAGGCCGGAGGTGGCTTCGCTCTTGGGGGGCCCCCCCCCCCCGGCTCTCCCGACGCCAGTCAGAGCCGTTGTACCAGTGAGGAAGGGTAGGCAGCCATTCGGTTACTTGGTAGTAACTAAGAAGAAGGCTGTTTGTTAGAAGGAGTTAAGTTTGGAGCCACCTGGTAAATCCTATCAAAGTGGAACTCCCCTATAACGATCATTGCTGTAAACGTTTGGACAGGAGTTGGAACTGGAAGAATGTGTGACTCTGTTCATGTACACAGTGTGATCAGTGTTTGAGTGTTTCACTAAGCCCCACACGCCATCGATGGCTAGAAGCGCGGTGACTTTATGTGCTGCTCAGCGAGGAAAAGACACCAGGAGTCCATGCTGCACCCCGTCTCAGAACGGGAACGTGGGCATCCCAGCCATGAGCACCAGGCCCTTCCCTGCCCTCCCTGACGCGGACCCCCTCTAACTGACTGTCTATCCCGAAATGCCCTGGGCCACAGCAAGCGCGCCCCAAGAACAGCACGGCCCGGCTTCCCTCACTGGCATCGGGTGGAGGTTCGATTGGGGGTTTCGGAGGGTCCGAGCCCATCTCATTGCTCACTGTGTGCGTCCGTGTCCCTGCACACAGCACCTCAGGCAGGCGGGAGTGGCCGGGAAGTTTGTGGAGTTTTTTGGAAGCGGAGTCTCACAGTTGTCCATAGTGGACCGGACTACCATCGCCAACATGTGTCCGGAATACGGTGCTACCCTCAGCTTCTTCCCTGTGGACAGCGTGACGTTAAAACACTTACAGCACACAGGTAAGAAGACGGGTCTCCGGTAAACACGCTGCCTTCCCGTGTGTGTGTGTGTGTGTGTGTGTGTGTGTGTGTGTGTGTGTGTGTGTGTGTGTCTGATGTGCTTCACAGCGAGTCACTGCCGTGGCTTTTAATGTTCATGAAGTGACGTTATTTTGGGACAATGGCTTTCCATGGAAACCATCAGATGACCTTAGCGTTGGGCCTTAAACCTCGTCTCCACGGACCCATCGACACGCAGCTTAGAGAAAGAAGCAGAGCACAGGTCTGCGCCTCCCGTCCCCTCGGTGAGGTGCCCGCCCTGCCCAGCCTTCCTGGTCCTGCTGCGATCTGTGAACTTGAGGGGCTGCTGTGGGGCTGACAGCTGCTCAGAAAGGCTCTTGAGCGTGGTCCAGTGCTAATTCGCACAGAAGTCAGTTCTGGGTGCTCAGTAATTTGTAACCTTTGTCTCTTGCTCACCCTTGGAATTCAGCACACTTTCCCCGGAGGTCTCAGGACTCCGCACCGGGTTTCTGTTGTTTATCTGCCAGGTTTTGACAAAGCCAGACTCAAGTCAATGGAGACCTACCTGAAAGCTGTGAAGTTGTTCCGAAGTGACCAGAGTGACTTGGGGGAGCCGGAGTACTCGCAGGTGAGTGCAGAGCCGCCCTGGGCTGGGGAGCGCTGAGCCTGGCCACCGGGCTCCGGTCCAGCTCTGAGGTCCGTTAGCTCTGTGACCCGACAAACCGTGTAGCCCTCCTGCCTCCGTGTCCCCATCGCTAAATGCAAAGGTGATACCTGCCACGCGGGATTCCTGAGAGAGGAGATGCACATTCCTTAGGACAGGCTCAGGTGCCGGGAGGCTCAGCGCTGACAGCTGTTACTGTTACTACTAGAGACCCAGTGCATGGAATTCATGCACGGGGCGGGGAGGGGGGCTGCCTCAGCCCGGCCTGCACCCTCTCCAGTCTGGGACCCCTCGGGGGATGTCCGACGGCTGGGGGATGTCCCTGCGGGATCGGGCCTAAACTGGCGGTCGGACATCCCTCTCGCAATCCGGGACCGCTGGCTCCTAACCGCTCACCTGCCTGCCTGCCCGATTGCCCCTAAGCACTCTGCCTGCCGGCCTGCTCGCCCCCAACTACCCCCCCCACCCCCACTGGCCTGATTCCCTCCAAATGCCCTCCCCTGCCGGCCTCATGGCCCACAACTGCCCTCCCCGGCCAGAGGCCCTCCGCGGCCGGGCACTGCCAGTTTGTGGCAGAGTGACCGAAAGTTTGCATATCTCCTCCTTGTTAGAGAGGATTATTGTTATTAACGTGTTCTCTGTGACCCTGCTCCGACCTCACTCGCTAGTTCTACATCGATCTTTATTTCCGTGAAGCTGAGAAAGGAAGGCTCACTCTGCCCACCTCACCCTCCCACGCAGGCAGAGAGGGCGGGTCTGAGCCGAGGCAGGAAGTGCCCAGCTGCCCAGGCGCCAGTAGAGACGCGCTGCTGTGGGCGGGGGGCCGTGGGAAGAAAGTCACGTAGAGGACACGTGTTGGGGCGGCAGTTTGCGTGCGCATCTGCTAGTCCTGCTTTTAGTGCGTTTTCTTACATTTCATCGGTAACGGGTGTTCAAATGTCTTTGGTGGTGCGTTTCCCCGTCACAACAAGTTGCGTTAAAACAATACAAACACACTTGTTCTCTCTCAGAAAGGAGTGCTTGGATCGGGATCCGTCCCTCCGAGCCCGGATTCCTCTCTTCCCTCTCCCTGCCCAGGTGATCCGGATCAACCTCAACTCCATCGTTGCAACTGTCAGTGGTCCCAAGAGGCCGCAGGACAGAGTCGCTGTGACGGAGATGAAGAGGGACTTCCACGCTTGCCTCAGTGAGAAGGTGGGCCTCGCCTTGTCTCCGTTCCCACCGCACAGGCCCAGGGGAGAGCGGGCGGGTCTCAGGGCAGCCGTCCACGCGGGGTCCTTAGTGTCCAACTAAAACGTTGTTTCACATGCGGGATGCTGCGTGGCTGTGGCTCTCCCTGACGTGTTCCCACCGTCACAGACATTTCTGTGCGATCTCTAGACTCCGTGACGTGTGACTCCCGACTCAAGGAAAACCCCGCCCGGAGACATGTGGCTTCACGGCCTCTGTGCTGAAGGCTGGTCCCTCGCTGTCTTTCCAAAGCTTTAGTTTTTATAATTTGTTGACTTTCTTGTGGGAAATGTCAGGCTCGGACAGGAATAAACAGGGTCGTGAATTCCCATGGGCCTTGCTCCAGCAGTCGCCAGCTCTAGCAGATTCTACACGTGCACACGCGCACACGCGCACACGTGCACACACACACAGTGATTGGGAGCTGATCCTCGGGGCCATTTGAACAAAGAGCTGGCCCCGCCCCCGAGGATTGCTGTGAGCCGGGATGGCTGAGAACCAGAGCTGAGGGAGAGCCGGGCTCGCAGCAGAGAGGACTGGGCAGCGGACGCCTCGTGGCTGCATGTGCAGGGTCCAGCTGAGTCACAGCGGCTGCCCGTCCCGGCCGACGGCACCTCGCACATGCCTCTGACGTCCAGTCCCCACGTGTTTTCTTTTTCTTCCCCTTTATGTGTTTTTATTGATGTCAGAGAGGAATGGCGAGGGAGAGAGAGAGAGAAACATCCATGATGAGAGAGAATCACGGATCGGCTGCCTCCTGCACGGCCCACACTGGGGACTGAGCCTGCAACCTGGGCCTGTGCCCTGACCGGGAATCGAACCTGGGACCCTTCAGGCCGAGGCTCTATCCACTGAGCCACACTGGCCAGGGCCGTGTTAGAACATGCTCACGTTAGTGTGGGAACCTCTCCAGGTTGGATTCCGAGGCTTCCAGATAGCGGCCGAGAAGCAGCGCGACGCCGTCTCTCTTCACTACGAAGGAAGTGACTACCACCTGTCGCACGGGGCCGTGGTCGTCGCCGCCGTCACCAGCTGCACCAACAACTGCAACCCGTCCGTCATGCTGGCGGCAGGTAGGGGGCGGTTTGAGGCCACCCGTCGTCCTTCCTAAGTTGTGGCCTTTCTTCCCGGTCACTCCGTCCCTCAGGTGGTGGTGAGGGTTGGTGTCCAGCAGGCTGGGCGTCGAGGACGTTCTGGGTTTTAGTCCGTCTTCAGGGGCCTGAGGCTGACTTGTGCTAGCAGATTGCTGTTTATCACACGGAAGGCACGTTTATAACGTACACGCCTGTTAGTTTAGGCCCTATCTGCCTCTGCTAACCCAGGGGGACTGTGACTAGCAAGTCTGGTGTCTGTGGGAGTTGCCATGGCTGTGCTGGACCCCCTGAGCGTGTGAGAGGAGACACTGACAGGGCTGCCACGCCGTCCGTTGTGTGTACACGACACGTGGTTAACGTGGGAACGCGGGTCACGTTACTAAGTGGCTTCGGGTATCGTGATGGTGGCGACTGGAACGCTCACTCCACGTCGGGCGTGAGCCTGTGCCGGGCTGCGCCTCCTGCCGCGTTGGCCGCAGATGGAGCAAGTCGGCGGGAAAGATGGGAAATTAGTGCGTGAATGTGGACGCCTCCTGTGAGCTGGGGCGCATCTGCTGGACGGGCCTGTCCTGTCCTCCTCCATGTGGGGCAGCCAGCGCCATGGCCACCCTCTTTGTCCCCGGCAGGTCTCCTGGCGAAGAAGGCCGTGGAGGCCGGTCTGCGGGTGCAGCCCTACATCAGGACCAGCCTGGCGCCCGGCAGCGGGATGGTCACGCATTACCTCAGCTCCAGCGGCGTGCTGCCGTACCTGCGCAGGCTCGGGTAAGCCGCGTCCGCCGCCGCGTCGCCGTGGGCCCAGTAGTGGCCGTCATGCAGAGAAGAGAGGACGGATAGGCTCAGTCCCTGTAGTCCCCCTGCCGTTGCCACGCGCCCCCGAGGCCTTGCCCTCAGCAGACACGTGGGGCCCAGTCGGCGTCAGGCAGGGTGCTGGCGGGAGGCCTTGCCCTCAGCAGACACGTGGGGCCCAGTCGGCGTCAGGCAGGGTGCTGGCGGGAAGACGGGCAGGTCAAACCAGGTGACGGTGACAGACAGGGACGGTGCCGGCCATCGCGTGCTCTCCGAGCCCGTGGGGCAGTTTTCAGAAAGGAGTGCAGCTCTGCAGGTCGCGTTATTATCTGAGTGAGGTGTCCTTTTAACAAAAACGTTTTCATTGGTGTCAGAGAGGGAGGGCGGGAGGGAGAGAAATACCAGTGATGAGCGGGAATTATTGATCGGCTCCCTCCTGCACGCCCCCCATTGGGGATGAAGCCCACAGCCCAGGTGTGTGCCCCGGCTGGGAATCGAACCTCTTGGTTCCTGGGTCGATGCTCAAGCACTGAGCCCTGCCAGGCAGGCTCAAACATACTGTCTTAGATAACCCGTAACTTCCTTGCAAGCCGGATACATTTTATGTTTTTGTGGGTTGTTTTTTTTTTTTTTTTAATTTAGAAGCGCATCTGAAAGCAATTCTGCGGGTTATATGCGTGCATTCTCAGTTCTGTCGCCTTGAAGTGTTTGTCAGGGACTTTCCTTGGCCTGAGTGGTTGAGGGGAAAGATTGACTGCTGTCAGTCCCGGCCCCAGAGCCACTCGGGCCTCTCGTCAGTTGACAGCCAGGCCCCCTGACACTCAGTGTGAGCCCCTTGGAAGGACATGCAGGACACGTTTTTGGATCGTTATGTTCCCAGCGAGGAGGCTGAGGGCTTGCTTGCAGAGTCAGATGCAGTTCATCACGTCCCACTGGGGCAGCCTCAGCCCCTGCCCCTCCAGGTGTGCCCCTCCGGGTGTGCCCCTCCAGGTGTGCCCCCCCGGGTGTGCCCCTCCGAGTGTGCCCCTCCAGGTGTGCCCCTCCGAGTGTGGCCCTCCAGTTGTGCCCCTCTGAGCGTGCCCCCCCGGGTGTGGCCCTCCAGGTGTGCCCCTCCGAGTGCCCTCCGAGCGTGCCCCTCGGAGTGTGCGTGTGGGCAGCCAGCCTGCGGGCGGCCTCGGCCCGGGGTTGGGAGGGGAACGGACGGCACGGCTGGTCTGTGCGTCACGACCCCTCGGGTAGCGGGTCCAGCGAGGAAGGAAGCTGACCCGCCCTTCACACGCTCACGTGGTGGTGCTCCGGCCAACCCGGTGCTTTTCTGCCGCAGATTTGAAGTCGTCGGCTATGGCTGTTCGACGTGCGTGGGGAACACGGGGCCCTTGTCCGAAGCCGTGCTGAGTGCCGTGAGACAGGTAACGGCGCGGTGAGAGCCACACGCTTCCTCTTCGCGTGCTTTGTCGTTAAGTTACCGGGAACGTCTGTTGATTTGTTTCTGTTTCTCTAGTCCTCGCACGTCCGTCTTAAAATAATTAGAAGGGTTATTTTTTGATTCTCGAAATAATTTCTTTAAAACATAAGGCGTTACTTCGGCTTCTTTGTGTCATAATTGGAGCTAGGCCTTGTGGCTGTCCTGCCCGAGGCAGCATCCTCGTTGAGGTTGCTCTGTGACCCTCCACCTCGGGCCGTCTCTTACACGGACCCTGTGTGTGTGTTTCAGGGTGACCTGGTCACCTGTGGCGTTCTGTCGGGGAACAAAAACTTCGAAGGGCGTCTCTGCGACTGCGTCCGTGCCACCTACCTTGCCTCTCCACCCTTGGTGGTCGCGTACGCCATCGCCGGCACCGTGAACATAGACTTCCAGACAGAGCCTCTCGGTACGTCCCGGGTACGCGTGCTCACAGACGCTCCGGGTGTTGGGTCGTCGTGTTTCTAGATGCTGCCGACCCCGTCCGTTCTCCGGATTGTTCCAGGGGCTTGTCCCTGCCGCGGAAGCCTGCAGCGCTGGTTGCTGCTAATGCACCTGGCTTCTTGGTGTGTCTTTGGAGCGGTCTTGAGAGAGTTCCTTTTTTTTCCTTTTCTTTCTGAGCCCAGAAAAAGACAGACGCTCCTGTATATTGTTAAAGGGCAGAGGCTCAGGATTTGAACCTTCTGGCTCCTGAGAATACATGATTCACAGTAGCCGCCCTCTGAAATCATTCCAACATCACCACACTAGACCCCCGTCGAGTTTCCCGGAAGCCAGCAGTGACCCACTTATTCCCACAGCACCCAGTTTTGTGGGCAGAGTGACCCCTGTCCGTGCCACAGGACCTGTTAGGCGGCACGGCCTCTCGCAGTGGAGCTGGGCTAGAACTGCCCGCTCACTGTCACCCAGGAGTCACGGGAGCCGTCAGCTCCACACCCCTTAGAGCTACATCCCTCCTGAGCCTCAGGTGACACGAATCACCTGCTCATTACGAGACCAGTTTCTGGTTCCCCGCCCAGACCTAGCCGTTAACCATCTTACGTGCCTCAGGCAGGAAACGCTCTGGCCACCGACACGGCATCGCGCTAGGATGAACTGAGGACTGTGCGTGTGCTTTGCCCTGATGACAGAAGAGCAGGCCCACCCGTCGGGTCTCCTTGCCCGTCGCCAGGGGGTGGGGGGTTACGTTTTGTATTAATTTTTCACCAGGCACTGACCCCGCCGGCAAGCACATCTACCTGCACGACATCTGGCCGAGCCGAGAGGAAGTCCAGCAGGTGGAGGAGGAGCAGGTCGTGTGCTCCGTGTTCCAGGCGCTGAAGGAGAAGATGGAGGTCAGAGCCCCGGGGCCTCCTCGCGGCTCACCGCGGGCTGTGTTGGCGTCGCTCCTCGTGCTCACGTGGAGGATAGCCGCTTCCGTGGCGCTGTTGGCACGCGCAGTCCCAACGGGCGGGTCGCTTTACCTCTGGGATCTAATACCTAAGAGGACAGCTTGGAGGACGAGCTTGTTTTATCGCTTACGAGAAGGGCAGCCAGCTGGCGGGGCCCAGCGGCTGAGCATCGGCCCCGGAACCACGAGGGCACTGGCTGATTGCCGGTCAGGGCGCACGCCCGGGTTGCTCGGTCCCCAGCGTGGGGCGTGCAGGAGGCAGCAGCCAATCGATGATGATTCTCTCATCGACGTCTCTGTTTCTCACCGTAAACTACCCTTGCTTGTCACTCTTATTGAAATGGCTCAAAATTCAAAAGACTTGAGTGCAAACAGTGACATCTCCCACTCACTCTCCTTAGAGGTGTCAGATCCCTAAGCATCTCCCAGAGAGGTTTGTGTACATACGAGCATAAGACAAAGTAAATATGAGGCAGAAAGGGCATCTGTGCACTTACTGTTTATCGAGCACCCGCTGTGTGGTTAGCACGTGTCTGTGAACAAAACAGAACTCTCGTGGGAGAGGTGGGCAGTGACTAGTGCACAGAATGACTAGGTAAAAAGTATATTAACAAGCAGTGCAGGCTGTGGAAAACGTAGATAAAAACACAGGACAAAGAACCAGTTGTGCAAAATGTGGGAGTCCGCTGCAGTTTTCTGTGGGAGCGCTGAAAACACGGCCTTGAGCGGAGGTTAAAGGGGGACAGGTTGGTCACATACCTGGGCCGAGAGTGAGGCTTTCCCGCCTGAGGAGGGGGCCTAGAGCGGACTGCTGGCTCCACAGGAGTGAGGGTGGCGGGAGGAAGTGATGGCAGCAAGGGGCGGAGCAGGCCGTGGGGAGTTGGTGGGAGCGAAGGGGAATGTCGTGGGGAGTGTCGTCAGAAGGCTGGCTCTGTGTACTGAGCCGTGCTGGGGGGGGTGAGGAGGGAGCAGGGACGTCGAGGTCGAGCACAGGCGATGCAGGGCCCTCGGTGCAGAGCAGTGGGCACTGGCGTGTGGGCAGGACAGTGACACGGGGAGGTGGTGGGACAGATCTCAAAGCAGAGGCTTTTCTGTCCTGTTCTTCACGGTGAGCAGCAGCCCCCCCACCCCCCCACCCACACATACACACATAGCACTCGCGTGCACACACACAGCACAAACACAGCGCACATACACAGAACACTCACAGCACCCCCCTCACACACAGCACACTCACAGCACCCCCCCACATACACAGCACACTCACAGCACCCCCCCACATACACAGCACACTCACAGCACCCCCCCACACATAGCACCCCCCCACACATACAGCACCCCCACACACATAGCACCCCCCCACACATACAGCACCCCCCCACACATAGCACCCCCCCACACATACAGCACCCCCCCACACATACACACATAGCACTCGTGCGCACACACACAGCACAAACTCACACAGCGCACATACACAGCACACTCACTCCTCTTCGGCAGCGTGTGCGGATCTTTCTAACTTTTTGTGTTTTTTTGTGGGTTTTTTATTCTCACCCGAGGATATGTCATTGATTTTTAGGGAGAGAGAGAGACATCAATCAGCCGCCTCCCTTTCTCACCCAACTGGGCACTGGACCGAAACCTGGGTAGGTGCCCTGACTAGGAATCGAACCCACAACCTGTTGGTACACGGGCTGACGCTCCCACCACCTGGTCAGGGTGGTTCTGCAGTCTTTTATGTTCAGTTTATAATAAATTAACTCTGAAGGTGTTCCTGAAAATGCAGCGTGCTGGGATTGGATGCGCACGGGCGATGCCTAGGAATGCCATGACGGTTTATCTTATTTTTAAAAATATATTTATTGACTTCAGAGAGGAAGGGAGAGGGAGAGAGAGAAATATTAGTGATGAGAGAGAATCATGGATCAGCTGCCTCCTGCACGCCCCACACTGGGGATTGAGCCCACGACCCGGGCATGTGCCCTGATCAGAATCGAACTCAGGACCCTTCTGTCTGTAGGCTGACATTCTGTCCACTGAGCCACGGCGAGGGTGCCATGATGGTTTATTTTTTATTTTTATTTTTTTATATTTATTGATTTCAGAGAGGAAGGGAGAAGGAGAGAGAGAAACATCAGTGATGAAAGAGAATCATGGATTGTCTGCCTCCTGCACGCCCCCTGCTGGGGACTGAGCCTGCAACCTGGGCTTGTGCCCTTGACCGGAATCGAACCTGGGACCCTTCAGTCCACAGGCCGACGCTCTATCCACTGAGCCACATGGCCAGGGCGCCATGATGGTTTAGAATGCGCCGTTCGCCTTTCTCGGGAAATGGGGAAGGCCTAAGTAGTTTTATTCCCGTGGCCGTTGCATAAGCCTCTTGTCTGACCCTTCTTGTCTTCGTCCCACAGACGGGGGATAAGCGCTGGAATTCCCTGGAGGCACCGGATTCCGTCTTGTTTCCGTGGGACGCAAAGTCCACGTACATCCGGTGTCCCTCGTTTTTTGACAAGCTTGTAAGTACGGTTGTTCTTCCTCTCTGAGCGGCGGTTGTGAGGTAACACCCCTTGGAGTTCAGTGCCTCCCACTCCTTCACTTTTAGACCAAAGAGCCGGCCGCCCCGCAGCCCATCGAGAACGCACACGTCCTGCTGCACCTGGGGGACGCCGTCACCACCGACCACATCTCCCCCGCGGGGAGCATCTCCCGCAGCAGCGCCGCCGCCAAGTACCTGACGAACAGAGGGTGCGTGCCACCACGGTCACTCCTTCCTGGGGCCTGTCCTCTGCAGGGAGCACCCGCTGCCTGGCGCCCGGGCAGGGCGGTGGGCACGCCGTAACTGGGGGCCTCGCGCACCTGCCTTTGCTGAGAGCCTTAGAGGTGGAAGTTGATTTAAATAGAGCCCTTGTGGTCTACATGCAAAGCCGATTGGAAACGGGATGTGTTTCCAGTGCTACCTTGTGGAAACGTCAGCGTGGCCATGGCCGGTGTGGCTCAGCGGGTTGGGCTTGGCCTGCCCTCCCCAATAAAGGCTGGGGGTTGGCTCTCGCCGCCCTCCTGGGTGGGGGCGCAGACGTAATGTGCTTGGTGGGCTGTAGAGCGAGGGCACATTCGTGAGGCTGGGCCGGGCTTGTATCAAATCAAAAGCCAGGTGTGTTTTCAGTCCTCACTCGAGGGTAAGTTTTTCGTTGATTCTGGAGAGAGGAAGGGGGAAACATTGACGGGAGAGAGAAACATTGGCTGGTTGCCACACGTATACACCCAGCTGAGGTTGAACCCGCGGCCTGGGTGTGCGCTCCAACCACGACCTGAACCCGCCACCTCTCTGCGTGGGACACCACTCCCACCACCTGAGCCACACCAGCCAGGGCAAGGCAGGTCTTACCGCACCACTGGATCCCACATCTTACCTAACGAAGAGGCAATATGCTAATTGACCATCACACCCTCACAAAGATGGCGGCACCCACAGCCACAGGATGGCGGTGCCCAGTCCCCTCGGCCGCCCAGGGCCGGCCTGAGGCACAGGTAACCAGGGCCGGCCTGAGGCACAGGTAACCAGGGCCAGCCTGAGGCTCAGGTAACCAGGGCCGGCCTGAGGCACAGGTAACCAGGGCCGGCCGAGGCACAGGTAACCAGGGCCGGCCGAGGCACAGGTAACCAGGGCCAGCAGAGGCACAGGTAACCAGGGCCAGCCTGAGGCTCAGGTAACCAGGGCCAGCCTGAGGCACAGGTAACCAGGGCCAGCAGAGGCACAGGTAACCAGGGCCGGCCGAGGCTTACGCTGCCAGCAGTGGCAGCAGCCAAAGTGTGATGGGGGCGTCACCTTCCCCTGATGGCTGGGTTGCCTCCCGCCCCTGAGGGCTCCCAGACGGTGAGAGGGGGCAGGCTGGGCTGAAGGACCCTCCCCCCAGTGCATGAATTTTCATGCCCCGGGCCTCTAGTCGGTTTAGAAGAGTACAGGGGCGGAGCGTGTGAGGATGGCACAGAGGCGGGCGGCACAGCCTAGATGCAGAAACCGTGCGCTGAAGTACAAGGGGACAGAGACGGCAAAGGAGCGAGATGAACGGGATGAGTTCACGGACCGTGTTTGGGTCCTGATTTGAACAGACCATCAAAAAGGAACAGAGACCGTCAGGGACCAGAGAGTGTTTCCTGGCTGCCTGACAGTGAGAAGCCGTGACTTCTTTTGTTGTCTTTTTGTTGTTACTGGTGGTCTTTTTAAGGGTCCCTGTCTCCTAGAGAAAGGACCGGAATGTGTACCGTTCAGATATGCTGAGCTCCTGGGGCGTTCGCTGTCCGGTTTTCCCTGCTTGCGTTGATGCTGGACATTTTCTGTAACGAAGTGCGTTGGGGTAAGTTTTACGACTCGTGGTTTCTTGTAGCCTTACCCCTCGAGAATTCAACTCCTACGGAGCCCGGAGAGGCAACGACGCTGTGATGACGAGAGGCACTTTTGCCAACATCAAGCTTTTTAATAAGTTCATCGGGAAACCGGCTCCCAAAACCATCCACTTCCCGTCGGGACAGACGGTAAGGGGGTGCAGAGCATCGGGGCCAGCGCCGACGGGGCCGGGCTGTGGTGAAGGACCCTCGTTTGTTCTCGTCCGCAGCTGGATGTGTTTGAGGCCGCAGAGCTGTACCAGAAGGAGGGCATTCCGCTCATCATCCTGGCGGGGAAGAAGTACGGCGCCGGGAGCTCCAGAGACTGGGCGGCCAAGGGGCCGTATCTGCTGGTACCGAGTCTCACCTTCTCTTACACTCGGGTTCGCTGCTCTCCCGCCGCACCCGTCAGGGCTTGTTCTGCTCCTTGGACTTGGGCTGTTGGGTCTTACAGTGTGTGGGTTTTATGAGCGATCTCACGTAAGCTGGTTGCATTGATATTCTGAACTTGAGCCCAAATCAGCCTTTTCTTTTCTTTTTTTAATATATTTTATTGACTTTTTTACAGAGAGGAAGGGAGAGGGATAAAGAGTTAGAAACATCGATGAGAGAGAAACATCGATCAGCTGCCTCCTGCACACCCCCTACTGGGGAAGTGCCCGCAACCAAGGTACATGCCCTTGACTGGAATCAAACCCGGGACCCCTCAGTCCGCAGGCTGACGCTCTATCCACTGAGCCACACCGGCCAGGGCGGCCTTTTCTTGTTGAGGAGATCAGGAATAATGTGCCGGCCCCTGCACTTGGTCTTCTCGGATGGGCTCAGGGAGGTGAACGCAGAGGTGTGGGCCCAGTTTTACTGGGTTTCCCCACGTGGTGCTGACGTGCCTGCCGTCTGCCAGGGAGTCTCCTGAGGCGGCTCCTCGGGGGCAGCAGTGGGACGTGGGGCGCGAGTGGGTCCCTCCGGGTGTGGTGGTCGGGGGCTGGCTTCACCCCTCTCAGCCGCGCGTGCATGAGGCTTCGTCTTCCCATCCTCACGCCCCAAACGGACACCTGGGTTGTGGGCGTACGCCGCTTCTCTGTGAGGTTTTACAAGGATTGTGCGTGTTCATGATCCGTGGAGCCTGCCTGCCTTCTGAGAGTTCCTTCGTCTTCGCTTTTTACGTTCTGGGCCTCGCTCCTGTCCCAGGTGGGCCCTGTCGCTCAGGTGGACACGGACACGCAGGTGCACGGCTGGGCAGCGTGGGCCTTGCTTGGGTGATGGTGGGGTCAGAAGCGAAGTGTTCCCTCTGAGCCGTTCCGTGTCTGGAGGGCCCCTCACCGCTTCCCCTGGGCCAGTCCTCGTCTCAGACCCACGGACAGGGGTGCGCTCCAGGGGCCGGAGACCCCTTCTCGGGTCCAGGTTTGCACACAGACCTGCACCATGTGTCAGGGGGGTAACTTGGGGGGTGAGCAGCAGGGAGGTGTGAGGGGATGTTCACAAGGTGAGAAGCCCAGGCCTGGAGCGGCTCCGGCTGCCAGCACCCTGCCGGTGCCCGGGCCTTGTCATCTGGGTGAGCCGGGCCTTCCTGGCGTCCCCGATGTCGTGTGTCCCCTGCACTCGGCGTTGTCTGCTCAGGCCGCTGCCTGTGTGCCCCCGTTCCTGGATTGTTGGGGCATCTCAGAGGGAGGTGAGCACAGGGGAGACCCTCCAGGGACAGGCAGGAGCCCTCCTGGGCCCAGGCCACCCGCACCCTGGAGGGCACAGAACAGCCTGTAAAAGGCTCAAATGCTTGGATGCGTCGACCTGAGGGGGGGCTAGGAGCTTGAACGGTTGTTTGCTTGTTTGAGCTGGAAAGGCTTTACAGAAAGGCCACAGGTAGAGTCTTTTCTCCTTTACAACGTTCAGTAAAGGAACGTCCAGAAGCGACGGAGGGACGTGAACGTACGTGTGTTGCAGGGCGTGAGAGCGGTGCTGGCGGAGAGTTACGAAAAAATCCACAAGGACCACCTGATCGGCATCGGCATCGCCCCCCTGCAGTTCCTCCCCGGGGAGAGCGCCGCGGCCCTGGGCCTGACCGGCAGGGAGACCTTCTCCTTGGCGTTCCCCGAAGAGCTGTCTCCTGGAGCCACGCTAAACGTGAAGGTATCCCTCAGGCCCGCCCAAGTGCGCCGCGGGCAGGTGGACGGCTGTGCGTGCCGTACCGCGGTTACCGCGGTTACCGGGGGGGAGCATGAGCTGGGCAGGGGGCCGTGCGGCCTCCGGGGTGAGAGCTCCGAGGGAAGGCGGGAAGCGGGGCATGCGGCCCAGGAGGAAGGACGTGCGCCCGTGCCGGCCGCCTTTCCTGCTCAGCTCTGTCCTGGCCCCACGTTAATCGGCGAGCTGAACGCCAGGGTAGAGTCACAGGCTTTCTCTGGGGAGAAGGGAGGGGGAGCGGGTGTTCTGTGCGGTGAGTGTTGGACGTGAGCAGTGAGTGCAGCCTCCTGGCTAACAATCCACGGGACGGGGTTCGTGTTGTAGGTGAGGTCATGTGACCCTTCAGAATCAGGGATGACAATGTCTCCGTAGCTGCGAGGCGGGTGTGGGCATCTCGGGTGGTGGGCAAGCAGGAGAGGTTTCCCGGACAGGACGTGTGAGGGAGCGGCCTTGCGTAGGGGACAGCGGTCCAGGCCACTGCGGGACACGGAGGCCCTCCCACTCACGGACGTTTCTGTTTGTTTCAAGACAAGCACTGGGAAAGTGTTCCGCGTGACCGCTTCGTTTGAGGACGACGTGGACGTCACGTTGTACAGACACGGAGGGTTGTTAAACTTTGTGGCACGAAGATTCTCACAGTGCTGACTCCCCAGGGACCCCTCCAGACGTCACTGCGAGCCGAGCCTCTTGTGCTGGACCCGGGACCTCGCCTGGCGCTGCAGACACGCCTGACGCCCCCTCTCCTCGCAGGAGAGACGGGCTCCGAATCACGTAGCGGCAGAACGAAATCGTGATTTTCATTCCTACACGAATGGTGCTATGAACACTGCTGGACTCGGCGGGAGTGTGTGGTGGACGAGAGGTGAGTGAGGCGTCCTCACCGATGGAAAATAAAGGCAGGACTGACTGGTGGAGATGGTCCTGCGAGGAGCCTCCGAGTGCTGTGTTGGGTTTGCATCTGCAGAGCTGCTGCGCTGGGTGTTGGTGTCAGGGTGGGGAGGGGGCAGGAGCCAGCTGAGGCGCTAGCGTCGTGCGAGTTGGGGTCTGATGAACGGGGGCTCCTCCTCGGGCCGTGCTGGCTGGAGAATGAGCCGGGGTACCCTCAGCCCAGGCCAGCTGCCAGGGGAGGCCCTCCGCGCACGGCCTCGGTGCAGCTCCGCACGTCCCTCCCCCACGAGGCAGGACGGGACGGGACAATGTGGCCCCGCCACGGCGACAGCGACAGGTGTCACGTGCAGCCTAACACCCGGGCACTGTGGCGGGGCCTCCGGGAGGCTCGGCTGGTGCGTCCGAGGGAGGAGGTGGTTGCTCACATGGTGTGGTGCTGTCACCCCGGGAGCTGATAGTTGGGGGGGGGGGGGGGACACCAGCCAGATTCCACCGTTGGGAGCTGCTCGCTGTGAACACCAAGGCGGCTCCTCTGGACTTCGAAGCTGTCCCCCTGCAGTGCGTGCGGCTGGTTGGTCGTCCGCGACTCCGGTTGCTGTCCTGTCGTTCGGAATCCGTGTTCCCCTGGGTTCGGATGGCCTGCGGGGGTGGTCCTGTTTGTGTGGTGACCAAAGCCGGCCCTCAGGGCAGCACACGGAGTGGCCGCCCGCCTCCCAGTTCTCCAGAGGCGTCGGCGCCACCTCGGGTGCTGCCTCCGAGAAGCCGGGCAGCCTTGGAGAAGCAGCTTGGACGGTGCATGTCAGAGTCCCAGGCCGCTTTCCAGATCAGGACGTTAACCTCCGTGGCAGGAGATTTGCATGACGTTCCTCACGTAAGACCTTTAGTGCGACCTGATTCGTCGCTGCCCTTCAGCGTGAGGTCACGTGGCACGGGGGAGGGCTCCCGCTCTCAGAGGCTGGAGCGCGGCCCAGTGGGTGCGGAGCTGAGGCCTCAGCAGTCAGCCATGCCGTCCCCTCACGGCGCCCAGCAAGCACCCAGCAAGCACGTGCTCCGGCAGCTAGACGGCTGGAGGCCGACTCTCCCTCCATTAGGGTGTTACCCGGTCCTCAGGTCACATGGTCCTGTTTCACTCTGTGTGTTTGCCCATGCACGTGTGTTCCTGGTTTACATGAGAACATGCGTTGGGGAGGAGAATTTCCAAGGTGGATGTCGGAACACCGTGATAGGATTTGAAGAAATGGTAATTCCAGAGTGGGTTGGGCGGGCACCTGTGTCAGGTTTCAGGATATCATATCGCCTGAGGCAGAGGCCTGGGGGGCGTCATAAACATGGATCCAGGAGAAGACAGTAAAGCTATGGATTAAGCACTTGGATTTCCACCTGCCTCGCCCAGGGATGTACAAGCAAACCTCGTGTTTCAGGAAGAGAATCGGGGCCTCTCCATCTCTTACCAGAAGCTGGGTCAGCATGGTCCTCGGCTGGGGCGGGAAACGGATGTGTGTCCGTGTGTACCTTGCAGCTCTGCCTCAGGCCAAACACTGTGTGCGGAAACGTGGCGTCTGTTGGTTTCTATTGTTTATCCCCTTGGTCTGTCTGGTGACGATGTGTTAAAAAGTCCTGTGGGAAGGACCCGTGGCTCCGTAGGAGAGAGGAGTGTTGTCGGGTCCCGCACACCGTGCCAGCGCCTTGCCATCTTCCTGCCTTTGGACCAGTGAGATGGCACCCGCCACGGAACTGCGTGTCCCGCCGAAGGCTCCCGCCCGACGGCTGTCGTGGTGCTTGTCTTGTTTGTCTCCAGACGCCCGGTGACCCGAGCGAGGGCCAGGGCCCCATGGCCAGGCTGCTCGGTTTCCCACGGGTGATCACACTCCAGTGGCTCTGAAGGGGCGAGTGCAGCTCAGACCTGATGAGGGCCAGGCCGTTGCACGCGTGGTCACCATTGCACGCGTGGTCACTGTGTGCATCGCCTCCGCGGGTGAGCGGCCAGCGGGGAGGGATGGACTGACTGGCGTTTTCCTGTGGTTGAGTTAAGACACCTTCCTTTGCCTTTGGGTTTCGGAGGCGGCCCTGAGATGCTGGGTGTTGACTCGGTGTGATTTGGGGGATGAAGAGGGAGGGGAAGGAGAGGGACTGGGCGTCCTCGTGGCCTTCTCCCGCGGTGGGATGGTGCTGGTGTTCCCACCCACTTCCCACAGCACGTGGCCGTGAACTTGTCTCACTTACACAACTACGATTGTCAATCATCTAAAGCCAACAACACCGCGTAGCAGTTTAAGTTCAATGACGCTAAATATTGTATAGAAATATATTGGAGGCGAAGTTCTGTTGATGACAATTGTGTATATGTTATTGATGCTGTAAATTATTTTTAATAAAGAAAATTGTATTATCACATGTTTGACTCTTCTAATAAAAATATTTTGTAGTGACTGAAAAGAAAACACCTAGATGGCATCTAGATTTTCTCTGCAAACAGTGGGGCGGGCGTGCAGGAGGCAGCCGATCAATGATTCTCATCATTGATGTTTCTCTCCCTTCCTCTCTGAAATCAATAAAAATACTTTAAAAAAGGAATAGGAAAAAATAAACATGGTGGGGGGGGGGGAATTCACGAGCTGCCTGGGGGACAGTTAAGCAGAGTGCCCTAATGAGGCCAACACAGGAAACCAAATCAGAGCTGGTCTCCCACAGCCAAAGGGAGGAGGTGTGTGAAGAACGGCACTGTAGAAAGGCGGGCGGCTTGCCACTTGGAGATAAGACCCAGATCTATAGGGGAAGCATCTGAGGCAGTCACGGCCCCAGATAACCGAGGGCGCTGCATCCTGATAGAAAAAAGCGTGGGGGCCGGGGGTGGGGCCTGCATTTACAGACAAGGACCCACGTGCCTGCGCGGGCGGGTGGCCCGATGCCCCCTCACAAGTCCTGTGGGCTGCGGGGTGCATCCAGCTGTCCATCAGAGCCTGGTTGCCTTTGACAACGAGGGCTACCAAATATTCCGGCCTCTACGCCGTGATGCTCCGGCAGCCTCCTGGAAGTCACGTGTTTCTGCACTTTCCCCGCGGGGAGAGAATCGGACTCTGCCACAGTTTCTGACCCAACTACTGACCCGCCCCTGGGAAACCTCCCCGCCTCCTTTCCATCCGTTATATTGAAGTCAGGGGTTCGGGAAGAGAGCAGAAAACGGGGTGCTGCTGTGTGTCTGGTCGAGGCCCCGCGCCCCCTGAAGCTCCCCATCAGCAAGCACTAGGAGTGTGCAGACCTCTTGTTCTGCCCGCGATCCTGGGAGCTGGGTCTGGTGCAGAAGGCAGCCCCCCGACCGCCGGGACCTCCCATCAGACCTGCAGTTCCTGGGACGGGGACCCGGAGGCGGCCCCCGGGGTGCGTGCTGCCCGCAGGAAGGGGAGGAAGGAGAAAGGGTGGCGCCCAGACACCTACGATCCCTAGAAAAAAACGGCCCTTCAACCTTTTCCCGGGACTGTGCCCCCTGCGCGGTGCAACTCCATAGCCGGAAGCCCGCTGACAGCTGCTCACCGGGGGGCGGGGCAGAATATCGAAGAGCCAATCAGAAGCAAGAATCCCAGCAGCGCGGAGAGGCATCCAGATTTTGACAGACGTGAGCGCCGAGAGGAGGCGGGGTCAGATTGCAGAGAGCTAATCAGCAGCCTAATCTCGTCCCGCATAGTCTAGATAGGGCGGGGCGGGGCCTCGCCGGCCCTTCGTCTGCGCTGGTTGGCGGCGGGGTTCTCTCAAGGAGCCAATCAGAAGTCAGGGGTCGCGGGCTCGGCGCTGGGGCGGGCCGAGGTGCTGCAGGTCAGTGGCTGCCGCCCCGCGCGAGACGTGACCTCGGGCCGGGCTGCTGGGCAGCGGACGCCGCCTCGGACCGCGGGTCGTGCAGGGTGAGCCGGCGAGCGGGCGAGCGGGCGAGCGGGCGGAGGAGCCGGGGGAGGGGGCCGCCCCGAGAGCAGAGAGGCTCCCCGCGGGCTGGGGGTCGGTGCCCCCTCCTCCTCCCTGGCCCCAGAGCTGGAGCGTGGAGACCCCCACGGGGGTGCGGTCCGCTGGACCTGGCACCCTAAGCGCTGTGAACCGAACCGGGTGCCCCCTGTGTCTTGGGTCCCCAGCACCCTGCAGCCCGCTGCCCCCCACTCCCCAGCCCAGCGGGAGCCCCTCGGAGCGCCCAGCAGTGCATCGCTGTCCTTGAAAACCAGACTCGACTTCCCCTGCCCTTCTGTGCCCCTTTGGGGTAAAGGCCGGGGAGCCTCAGGTTTTTTGTTGTTGTTGTTGTTTTTTATTAGTTTTTTACTTTTTTAAAAATATATATTTTATTGCTTTTTTACAGAGAGGAAGGGAGAGGGAGAGAGAGTTAGAAACATCAATAAGAGAGAAACATCGATCAGCTGCCTCCTGCACGCCCCCCACTGGGGATGTGCCTGCAACCAAGGTCCATGCCCTTGACCGGAATCGAACCCGGGACCCTTCAGTCCGCAGGCCGACACTCTATCCACTGAGCCACACCGGTCAGGGCAGTTTTTTACTTTTTTAATGTATTTTTTATTGATTTCAGAGAGGAAGGGAGAGGGAGAGAGAGAGAAACATCCATGATGAGAGAGAATCATGGATCGGCTGCCTCCTGCACGCTCCCTCCTGGGGATCGAGCCCACAACCCCGGGCATGTGCCCTGAGCGGGCATCGAACCTGTGACCTCCTGATTCATAGGTCAGCGCTCAACCACTGAGCCCCGCCTGGCCGGGTTCCAGGAGCCTCTGGCGGGAAGGCACCCCTTCTTTCCTCCGTTCCACCTGGGCCGGGTGCTGGGGTGCAGGTATCTGCCCGGGTAATCCCTGCTCTCCTCCTGGGAGGAGTCGCAGGAGCAGGAGGCCAGCTTTGGGGCAGGTGCCAAGGTGGAACTTCCTGGACTTGGTAACGCGTGCGGAGCGAAGGGGAGGGAAGGGTGTGTCTGGCATTCCCTGCACAGAGTGTGGAGTTGAAGGTCCGGCCCGCTGGTTGCAGGACAAAGGTGGTGAGGTTCTGGCAGGAGGCCTGGCTCTGGCACTGTCTCGGGGGCCGAGGAGGAAAGCCCCACCCGTTGGCAGGGGACCAGCTAGCTGCCTGCGGGATTGGAGTCCCTTCTTCGCCTCCTCCACGCACTCGGGAGACGTTTGGTTAAACACCTGTCTTGTATTTATTTACTTTCCAGAACTGACTTGATCTGGGCCGTTAGTTCCATAGTTTGGGGTCCCTGTATACAAAGCAAAAAAAAAAAAAAAAAAAAAAAGCAGATTTAAGTTTAAAAGAAAGCACTTTGCCCTAGCTGGTGTGGCTCAGTGGATAGAGCGTCGGCCTGCGGACTGAAGGGTTCCGGGTTCGATTCTGGTCAAGGGCATGGACCTTGGTTGCGGGCACATTCCCAGGTCGGGGGCGTGCAGGAGGCAGCTGATCAATGTTTCTCTCTCATCGATGTTTCTAACTCCCTTCTTCCCTGAAAAAAAATCAATAAAATATGTTTTTTTAAAAGAAAGCACTAAAAATAATAAATATAAAATAAGAAATAAAAAGAGAAAGCACTTTGGAAGCATAGAATGAATGGTAGAGCTACAAGGGGTGATCAAGTCCAACTCCCCGTAAGAGACGAGGTAGCAAAGCAGGGACTAAATTACGTTTTCTTTCTCCCAGTGTAACAACTTTTTTTGCTCCATTTTTTCCCATTGTGACAAAATACCCTTAACCAGCATGACAACTTTCTTTTGAAATATATTTTATTGATTTTTACAGAGAGGAAGGGAGAGGAATAGAGAGAAACATCGATGAGAGAGAAACATCGATCAGCTGCCTCCTGCACACCCCCCACTGGGGATGTGCCCGCAACCAAGGTCCATGCCCTTGACCGGAAATCGAACCCGATCGAACCCGGGACCCTTCCGTCCGCAGGCTGACGCTCTGTCCACTGGGCCACATCGGTGAGGGCACATTTTATTATGCCAGGCTGTCATTTTATTTTGAATGCTCTAATAATTCTTTTTTTTTTTTAAATATATTTTATTGATATTTCAAAGAGAGGAAGGGAGAGGGATAGAGAGCCAGAAACATCGATGAGAGAGAAACATCGATCAGCTGCCTCCTGCACACCTCACTGGGGATGTGCCCGCAACCAAGGTACATGCCCCTAACCGGAATCGAACCCGGGACCCTTCAGTCCGCAGGCGGATGCTCTATCCACTGAGCCAAACCGGTTTCGGCTCTAATAATTCTTTTTTTTAAAAATATGTTTTTATTGATTTCAGAGAGGAAGGGAGATGAAGAGAGAAATAGCAACACCAATGATGAGAAGGAGAATCAACGATTGGCCGGCTCCTGCACGCCCCCTACTGGGGATCGAGCCTGAAACCCCGGCATGTGCCCTGATCGGGAATCGAACCGGGACCTCCTGGTTGATGAGCCTGGCGTGAGCCACTGAGCCAGGCACCAGGCTGTCCTTTGATGGCTAGAGTGGCCAGCATTGCTTTACACTCGTTTAGAAAACAGGACTGTTCGAGCAGAAGCTTAACAAGCCCCATTCAAGGATGTTATAGGAACACTACAGGCCCGGTGCACGAATTCGTGCACCAGTGGGGTCCCTCGGCCTGGCCTGCGGGATCGGGCCGAAACCGGCTCTCCGACATCCCCCGAGGGGTCCCGGATTACGAGAGGGTGAAGGCCAGGCCGAGGGACCCCCACGGTGCCCGATCGGGGCTGGGGAGGGACGCGGGAGGTTGGCCAGCGGGGGAGGGACCGCGGGAGGGCTCCAGGGCAGGTCCGGTCCGTCTCGCTCAGTCCTGATCGGCCGGACCCCGGCAGCAAGCTAACCTACCAGAAGAAGTATCTGCCCCCTGGTGGTCAATGCACGTCATAGCGACTGGTCAACCCATCGACTGTCTGCCCCCTCCTGGTCAGTGCACGTCATAGCGAGCGATCGAACTCCTGGTCTAACTCCCAGGGGGACACTTTGCACGTTAGCCTTTTATATATATAGATTTTGTAGAGGGAGGGAGATTGGCCTTCACCAGTTGCCTCTAAGATTCTTTGCAACTCTAGGGATTCATCATTCATAACACATTCAGAATTCTTCTGACATCCTTAACACTTAAAAGAATGTCCCTTAAAACTTCAAAGCGTTGGTTAAAGCTTGAACTCTTTAGTTAAAGAGTTAAGAGTAAAACCCTGGACTTTGTAACGTGTTACACATGACATTCTGAATATTGGCTTACACCAGTGTGTGAACCTCCAGAAGGAATGATGTTAAAATTCCATGTCAAATCTTGTTTTTTATTTATTAAATATATTTTATTGATTTTTTACAGAGAGGAAGGGAGAGGGAGAGGGAGCTAGAAACATCGATGAGAGAGAAACATCCATCAGCTGCCTCCTGCACGCCCCCCACTGGGGATGCGCCTGCAACCAAGGTACATGCCCTTGACCGGAATCGAACCCGGAACCCTTCAGTCCACAGGCCGATGCTCTATCCACTGACCCAAACAGGTTAGGGCTATACTTTTCTTTTTAAATATATTTTTTTAGCCCCAGCTGGTTTGGCTCAGTGGATAGAGCTTCGGCCTGTGGACCGAAGGGTCCGGGTTCGATTCCAGTCAAGGGCACAGGCCCGGGTTGCGGGCTCGATCCCCAGTCGGGGGCGTGCAGGAGGCAGCCGATCCATGATTCTCTCTCATCGTGGATGTTTCTATCTCTCTCTTCCTCTCCTTTCCTCTCTGAAATCAATAAAAATATTTTTAAAAATAAATATTTTTTAATTTATTGATTTCAGAGAGGAAGAAAGTGGGAGAAAGAAATAGAAACACCCACGATGAGAGAGAATCATGGATCGGCTGCCTCCTGCACGCCCCCCAACTGGAGATCGAGCCTGCAACCTGGGCATGTGCCCTGGCTGGGAATCGAACCGTGACCTCCTGGTTCATAGGTCAACACTCAACCACTGGATCATGCCGGCTGGGCTTGAAATTACATTTTAACTCAAACGAATGGTAATATAGTCCAAAGGACATTGTCATGGATTACGGATCTCAGAGCTGAGTTCTTGATCTGAGTTAGTCTGTACTTTTGGGCAAAGCCCATACCCTCTCAGGACCTAAATGTCTCCTGTAAGTAAAGGTGATGGGGATGGGTCAGGGGGGTGAAGAAGTGGGACTAGCAGATACCAAGGTGCTTTCCTGGTCTGTGTTCCATCCCTGGAAACATACCTTCAGTATGGGAAGTGGGTTTAAAATAATGGATGGGGCCCTGACCGGTGTTGCTCAGTGGATAGAGCGTCGGCCTGCAGACTCAAGGGCCCGGGTTCGATTCCAGTCAAGGGCATGTACCTTGGTTGCGGGCACATCCCCAGTGGGAGGTGTGCAGGAGGCAGCTGATCGATGTTTCTCTCTCATCGATGTTTCTGACTCTCTATCCCTCTCCCTTCCTCTCTGTAAAAAAAAAATCAATAAAATAAAAAAAATTTTTAAAAAAAGAATAAAATAATTTATGAGCCTGGTCAGTGTGGCTGGTGGTTGAGCATCGACCTAGGAACCAGGAGGTCATGGTTCAATTCCCCGTCGGGGCACATGCCCAGGTTGTGGGCTCCATCCCCAGTGGGGGGCGTGCAGGAGGCAGCCAATCCATGATTCTCATCATGGATGTTTCTCTCTCTCTCCCTCTCCCTTTCTCTCTGGAATCAATAAAAATATATTTAAAAAATATAATTTAAGGCACGAGGGTATTTATTCACCTGCAAAACATCTACTTCTTTACTGGTTTCATTTTTTTTTTAAAATATATTTTAGTGATATTTTACAGAGAGGAAGGGAGAGGGACAGAGAGCTAGAAACATCGATGGGAGAGAAACATCCATTAGCTGCCTCTTGCACACCTCCTACTGGGGATGTGCCCGCAACCAAGGTACATGCCCTTGACCGGAATCGAACCCGGGACCTTTCAGTCCGCAGGCCGACGCTCCATCCACTGAGCCAAACCGGTTTCGGCTGGTTTCATTTTTTAAGTTTCTGAGCAAAAACGAATCCTCAGAAGTACAGAATCGGTGCTGAGAAACATTGGCCTGTCTTAAGGAAAATCATTTTAATAAATACGTTCAGCCCGGCCGGCGTGGCTCAGTGGTTGAGAGTCGACCTATGAACCAGGAGGTCCCGGTGCGATTCCCGGTCAGGGCACCTGCCCGGGTTGTGGGCTCGATCCACCCCCCAGTGGGGGACGTGCAGGAGGCAGCCGATCCATGATTCTCTCTCATCATGGATGTTTCTATTTCTCTCCCTCTCCTCTCTGAAATCAATAAAGAAATATATTTTTTAAAAAAAACAAAACAAAGCAAAACAGCAAGGAACGGAGACGTTCCAGAAACTTGATGGACCGAGCAACATAAAGCTAAAAATGGCCCTGGCCGGTGTGGCTCAGTGGATAGAGCGTCGGCCTGCAGACTGAAGGGTCCCCGGTTCGATTCCTGGTCACAAGGGCATATGCCCGGATTGCGGGCTGGATCCCCAGTGGGGGGTGTGCAGGAGGCAGCCGATCCATGATTCTCTCTTCTCCTCCCTTCCTCTCTGAAATCAACAAGAATGTATGTTGTAAAGTCAGTCAGTAAATATGTCCGTTACAGTTCTAACCCCCTCTCTAGGCTGTGTCCCCCCGACGCGATGTCAAGCGGAGATGGTGACCAGCGGTCGCAGGCCCTCGCCAAACCCGCGTTCAGCGAGGCGCAGGCCTGTGCCCTCGTGGAGTCCGAGTTCGGGTTCCAGGTGTCGGAGATCCAGCCGCTGCCGAGCTACGACGACCAGAACTTCCGCGTGCGGGTGTCAAGGACCGGAGACGCTGCGGGTGGCCCGACGGAGTTCGTCCTCAAGATCAGCAACACCGAGTCCAGCCAGACCCCCGACCTCATCGAGGTGCAGAGCCACGTGGCCATGTTCCTGCACGAGGCGGGGTTCCCCACGGCCTCTGCGTGTCGCGCCAAAGGCGGCGGCGTCACCTCGCTCGTGTCCGTGGGTAAGAGACCCCCAACGCGCTGGTCGCCGCCAGTCCGTGTAGGGGAGTGGGTTTTGGTTCCAAGTGGAAATATCAAAAACAGGCCCGTCGGCCCGGCCAGCTGGCCTGCGAGCGTCAACCTGTGAACCAGGAGGTCAGGGTTCGATTCCCGGTCAAGGGTGCACATGCCCGGGTTGCGAGCTCCATCCCCAGTGGGGGGCGTGCAGGAGGCAGCCGATCCAGGATTCCCTCTCCTCATGGATGTTTCTACCTCTCTATCCCTTCCCCTTACTCTCTGAAATCCTATATAATCTATACTAATAAAAGGGTTAACATGCTAATTTGACTGGACATCTTCTGGATGTCCTTCTGGACAACGCCATGGTGGTGGGGACGGAGGCAGAGGCGGTTAGGGGCAATCAGGTCAGCAGCAGAGGGCAGTTAGGAGCGATCAGGCCGGCAGGTGAGAGCAGTTAGGGGCGATCAGGCCGGCAGGGGAGGGCAGTTAGGGGCGATCAGGCCGGCAGGGGAGGGCAGTTAGGGGGCAATCCGATCAGCAGGGGAGGGCAGTTAGGGGCGATCAGGCCGGCAGGGAAGGGCAGTTAGGGGGCAATCAGGCCGGCAGGCAGAGATGGTTAGGGGTGATCAGGCCGGCAGGCAGAGATGGTTAGGGGTGATCAGGCCGGCAGGCAGAGATGGTTAGGGGTGATCAGGCAGGCAGGCGAGCAGTTAGGAGCCCTGCAGGATCAGGTCTAAACCAGCAGGGGTTCCCGATTGTAGAGGGTGCAGGCTGGGCTGAGGGACACCCCCCCCCCATGCATGAATTTCATGCACCAGGCCTCTAGTAAAAGGCTAATATGCAAATCGACCGAACAGCTGAACGACCGGTCGCTATGACGCGCACTGACCACCTGGGGGCAAACGCTCAACGCAGGAGCTGCCCCCGGGTGGTGGTCAGTGCGCTCCCACAGGGGAGTGCCGCTCGGCCAGAAGCCCTGGGCCAGGCTCACGGCTGGTGAGCGCAGCAGCAGTGGCGGGAGCCTCTTCCACGTCTGCGGCAGTCGGACATCCCCCGAGGGCTCCCGGACTGCGAGAGGGCGCAGGCCAGGCTGAGGGAACGCCCCCCCACCCCCGCCCGAGTGCATGAATTTCCTGCTCCGGGCCTCTAGTTAATAATAAAGAAAAAAGCATTGCCCTGACCGGTGTGGCTCAGTGGATAGAGCGTCGGCCTGCGGACGGTAGGGTCCCGGGTTCGATTCCGGTCAAGGGCATGGACCTTGGTGGCGGGCACATCCCCAGTAGGAGGTGTGCAGGAGGCAGCTGATGGATGTTTCTCTCTCATCGATGTTTCTAACTCTCTCTCCCTCTCCCTTCCTCTCTGTAAAAAATCAATGAAATATATTTTTAAAAAAATAAAGAAAAAAGCATATTAAAAGAAAAAAAGAACAGGCTCGTGGCTCCAAGAGTAAGCAGGGTTGTTTTCCAGCCGTCGGGAGAAGCCACGGCATCACCGAAGGGGCGGTTGGGGCTCGGACTCAGACGTGGGGAGAGGCAGGAGCTGGTGTAGCCGGATGGATGAGCACATCAGAGGGGCCGTGGAAATCGGGAGCGTTTTTGTTGTGTTGTTGTTGTTTTGTGTGTTTTTTTAATATATTTTATTAATTTTCTACAGAGAGAAAGGGAGACGATAGAGAGTTAGAAACATCAATGAGAAACATCGATCAGCTGCCTCCTGCACGCCCCCCACTGGGGATGTGCCCGCAACCAAGGTACATGCCCTTGACCGGGATCGAACCCGGGACCCTTCCGTCCGCAGGCCGACGCTCTATCCACTGAGCCACACCGGCCAGGGCATGTTGTTTTTTTAAAATACGTTTTTATTGATTTCAGAGAGGGAGAGAGAGAGAAATGTTAATGATGAGAGAGAATCACCAACTGACACCAGTTGCTTTTTTTGAGCAGAAAAAGAATGAAAGACTTTTATTCTCCCGGCCGGTGTGGCTCCGTGGCTGAGCGTCGACCTGTGAACCAGGAGGTCAGGGTTCGATTCCCGGTCAGGGCAGGTGCCCGGGTTGCGGGCTCGGTCCCCAGTGGGGGGTCGTGCGGGAGGCAGCTGATCCGTGATTCTCTCTCATCACTGATGTTTCTCTCTCTCCCTCTCCCTTCCTCTCTCTCTGAAAGTCAATAAAAACATATTTTTTTAAAAAAAATACGTTCATTCCTCAGACCAGTTGTGTACACTGAGGGGCCAGATTATTGTGCGTTCAGAGGTCATCGTCATCTGGCCTCTCAGGGTACGTTGGTGCCGTGGTGTATCAGGAAAGGAGGCAGAACCAGAAGCAGGAACTTCAGGTCCCGGCACTACTGTCATGTCTGCCTGTGGGACTTGACACACGACCTACATCCCTGAGCCCACACGTCCTCGTCGGTGAGAATCGGGGCCTTTCACCCCCCCGATGCCAACATGCTTAAGGTGTACCCGATCGAGCTCTGTAAGCAGCAATTGGAAATCAGTTCTCAGGAATGTATTTTTAAACATATTCCTATTGATCTCAGAGAGAGGAAGGGAGAGGAGTGAGAGAGAGAAACATCCATGACGACAGAGAATCATGGATCGGCCGCCTCCTGCACGCCCCCCACTGTGGATCGAGCCCGCAACCCGGGCCTGTGCCCTGACCGGGAATCGAACCCTGACCTCCTGGTTCCTTAGGTCGACGCTCAGCCACTGAGCCACGCCGGCCGGCCCCAGGAATTTTTCCAGCTTGGAAAAGTTGCCTGTCTCTTTCTCTCCCGATGGTTCTCCCACCCCGTCTTCCTGTGCTTTGCTCCGAACCAGTGCGGCTTTACGGTCCCTGCGGGTTAGCGATCGTCCGCATTTCCTTACGTCACACCTTCCTCGGTGGTGGCCTTACGGAAAGGTGTTTCCCGGCGTCCATTTGCCAGAAGAGCTCATGGATGTGGGGTGGGGTGGGGGCGGCAGAGTTGGGGCTGTCCTTTTGTTGGGATGTAAATGGCTGATTCCCATGTTCTGAGGTTCATCTGTTCTACCTTTTTTTCTTTAAATATATTTTTCTCTTTTTAAAAATATTTTATTGATTTTTTTACAGAGAGGAAGGGAGAGGGATAGAGAGTTAGAAACATCGATGAGAGAGAAACATCCACCAGCTGCCTCCTGCATGCCCTCCACTGGGGATGTGCCCGCAATCAAGGTCCATGCCCTTGACTGGAATCGAACCCGGGACCCTTCAGTCCGCAGGCCGACGCTCTATCCACTGAGCCACACCGGTTAGGGCTGATATATTTTTCATTGATTTCAGAGAGGAAGGGAGAAGGAGAGAAAGACAGAAACACCCATGATGAGAGAGAATCATGGATCGGCCGCCTCCTGCACGCCCCACACTGGGGATGGAGCCTGCAACCCGGTCATGTGCCCTGACCGGGAATCGAACCCTGACCTCCTGGTTCCTAGGTCGATGCTCAGCCCCTGAGCCATCCCGGCCGGGTTGTTCTACCTTCTTCTTTTTTTTTTTTTTTTTTTTTTTAATATATTTTATTGATTTTTCACAGAGGAAGGGAGAGGGAGAGAGAGTTAGAAACATCGATCAGCTGCCTCCTGCACACCTCCTACTGGGGATGTGCACACAACCAAGGTACATGCCCTTGACCGGAATCGAACCTGGGACCCTTCAGTCCGCAGGCCAACGCTCTATCCACTGAGCCACCCCGGCCGGGCTGTTCTGCCTTCTTGCCTTGTCCTCTCAGCCTGCCTCAGAGAACCCTGCTGATTGTTTTAGGTTGGCACATTTTTTTTCCTCTCTTCTTCGGCGAGTTCTGTTCTTCTTGGCAATGATAACGACAAAGGCGGGGGAGCCTCTGGTTTTTCTGAGTCGACTTGACAGGACGTATCCTTCCGTCCATCCAGACAGTGGTTCCCGAACCAAGAGCCACGTGGTGAGGCTGCTGACCTTCCTCCCGGGGCGGCCTGTGGCCGAGGTCCCCGTAGGCCCCCAGCTGCTGTATGAGATCGGGAGGCTGGCCGCCACGTTGGATAAGACGCTGGAGGTAAGGCTTGGGGTTTGGTTTGTTTGTGAGCATTTTTTATTTGTCTGGGTGTGCTTTCATATGGTTACTTTTTAATATACTAATTCCAAAGAGATTCTTTTTTTAAAATATTTTTTTGTTGATATCAGAGAGGAAGGGAGAGGGAGAGAGAAACATCCATGATGAGAGAGAATCATGGATCGGCTGCCTTCTGCACGCCCCCACACTGGGGATCGAGCCTGCAACCCGGGCATGTGCCCTTGTCTGGAATCGAACCCGGGACCCTTCAGTCCGAAGGCCGGCGCTCTATCCACTGAGCCACACCAGCCAGGGCCATATGCACACTTTATTATTTATTTTATTTTATTTTTTTAAAATATATTTTTATTGATTTCAGAGAGGAAGGGAGAGAGAGAGAAAAACATGAATGATGAAAGAGAATCATGGATCGGCTGCCTCCTGCACGCCCCCTACTGGGGATCGAGCCCGCAACCCGGGCATGTGCCCTTGACCGGGAATCGAACCCGTGACCTCCTGGTTCCTAGGTCCACACTCAATCGCTGAGCCATGCCGGCCGGGCCAGATGCACACTTTAACAGGGAATCACACAGCCCTAGCTGGTGTGGCTCAGTGGATAGAGCGTCGGCCTGCGGACTGAAGGGTCCCGGGTTCGATTCCGGTCAAGGGCATGGACCTTGGTTGCGGGCACATCCCCAGTGGGAGGTGTGCAGGAGGCAGCTGATGGATGTTTCTCTCTCATCGATGTTTCTAACTCTCTGTCCCTCTCCCTTCCTCTCTGTAAAATATCAATAAAATATATTTTTTAAAAAAAGGGGGGGGGGAATCACACAAGTAAGAGGATGAAGCGAGACGGGGATGTGCTCTGAGGACTGTGAGCCTGAGCGACGGGGAGCGCTCGCCGTTCGTGGCTGTGTGCACCGGGCAGTCAGCGCCTGGGGCAGAACTCCAGGCCTGTCCCCGAGGGCGGTCCCCAGGCCTGCGCGGGCGGGGCGCGGTCTCTCATCACAGATCTCTCCCTCGGTCCTGATGGCTCCGGCCGCCGACGCTCTAAGCGTTTCTTGCTTTCGGTGTAGGAGTTCCGTCACCCAAAGCTAAGGTGCCTTCGCCGGGAGAATTTCATCTGGAACCTAAAGAACGTCCCTCTTCTGGAGAAATACCTGAACGCCTTGGGCCCGGGTCGGAATCGGGAGATGGTGGAACAGGTCATCCGGCTGTTCAAGGATGAGGTCACGGCCAAGTTAAGTCACTTCCGAGAGTGTGAGTATTCGTCTTGATATTTAAGTTGTCAAATTTCAGCCCGGCCGGCCGGCGTGGCTCCGTGGTGGAGCGTCGACCTAGGAACCAGGAGGTCACGGTTCGATTCCCCGTCAGGGCACAGGCCGGGGTTGTGGGCTCCGTTCCCAGTAGGGGGCGTGCTGGAGGCAGCCGATCACTGATTCTCATCCTTGGTGTTTCTCTCTCTCTCCCTCTCCCTTCCTCTCTGAAGTCAATAAAAATATATTTTAAATAATTGTCCGATTTCGAATCGTCAGGAAAAGCGTGGAGTTACAACGTAGCTTTACCGAGTTGTCGTCAGAACAAATTTCTGGGGAATCCGAGGTTAAAGTAAAGAACACAGCTGGTGCCCTAGCTGGTGTGGCTCAATGGGTAGAGCGTCAGCCTGCGGACCGAAGGGTCCCGGGGTTGGACTCCAACCGAGGGCACATGCCCTGGTTGTGGGCTCGATCCCCAGTGGGGGGTGTACAGGAGGCAGCCAATCAATGATTCTCTCTCATCATGGATGTTTCTCTCTCTCTCGCTCTTCCTTCCTCTCTGAAATCAATAAAAATATATTTAAAAAAAACAAACACAGCGGGCCCACCCTAGGACGCTTCGCTGCTTATGGTCTGAAGACATGTATATTTTTGAACATTTCCGGCCGTTCTCCTTCTCCCTCTACTCTTCCGGTTCGTGAACCTTAAGCGTTTGCAGCAACTACATTCTCCATCTGCTGGCTTTGTGTGGATGGGAAGCAAAAGCAGAAATACCACCACAATGAACTGCTTTTGTCCTTTTCAGAGGAAATTGTTCTGCTTCAAGAAAAACAGGGTTTGGCTTGTTTATTTATTATTTTTTAACCCTCGCCTGAGGATATTTTTTTTAGCTTTTTAAAAATATATTTCCTTATTGATTTCAGAGAGGAAGGGAGAGGGAGAGAGAGAGAGAAACATCCATGATGAGAGAGAATCATGGATGGGCTGCCTCCTGCACGCCCCACACTGGGGATCGAGCTTGCAATCCAGGCATGTGCCCTTGGCCAGCATGGGACCCGAGACCCTTCAGTCCACAGGCCACAGGCCGACGCTCTATCCACTGAGCCAAACAGGTTAGGACTTGAGGATACTTTTTTTCCATTGCTTTTCAGAGAGAGTGGAAGGGAAGGAGGCAGGGGGAAAGAGACAGACAGACAGACATGTGAGAGATACACGTCGACGGGTTGCCTCCTGCACTCGCCCCAACGGGGTGGGGAGCAAATCTGAAACCCAGGTACATGCCCATGACCCTGGGAATCGAACCCATGACCCTTTGGTACACGGGCTGGCACCCTAACCACTGAGCAACACCAGCCAGGGCAGAGCTTGGCTTTTTTTTAAAAAAAAATCTCTGACTGCTCATCAAGTGATTCGAATGGCCGTGCCTGAGATGGAGAAATGGAAAGAGAATGAACTGGGGTATTTTTAAAAAATATATTTTGGCCGAAACCGGTTTGGCTCAGTGGATAGAGCGTCGGCCTGCGGACTGAAGGGTCCCGGGTTCGATTCCGGTCAAGGGCATGGACCTTGGTTGCGGGCACATCCCCAGTAGGGGGTGTGCAGGAGGCAGCTGATCGATGTTTCTCTCTCATCGATGTTTCTAGCTCTCTATCCCTCTCCCTTCCTCTCTGTAAAATATCAATAAAAATATATTAAAAAAAAATATATATATATACATATATATATATATTTTGATTTTTTACAGAGAGGAAGGGAGAGGGAGAGAGAGTTAGAAACATTGATAAGAGAGAAACATCAGCCCTAGCTGGTGTGGCTCAGTGGATAGAGCGTCGGCCTGTGGACTGAAGAGTCCCGGGTTTGAGTCCAGTCAAGGGCACATGCCCAGGTTGTGGGCTCGATCCCCAGTAGGGAGCTTGCAGAAGGCCGCTGATCAACGATTTTCTCTCTCATCATTGATGTTTCTCTCTTTCTCTCTCTCCCTCTCCCTTCCTCTCTGAAATCAATAAAAAATATATTTAAAAAAAAAAAAAAAGAGAGAGAGAGAGAGAGAAATGTCAATCATCCGCCTCCTGCACACTCCCTACCGGGGATGTGCCCGCAACCAAGGTCCATGCCCTTGATCGGACTTGAACCCGGGACCCTTGAGTCCGCAGGCGGACGCGCTATCCACTGAGCCACACCGGCAGGGGCTGAACGGGGGGGTATTGAACGATGGTTGTCGTCTCGCTTGCTTTCTTCCTCCTTGCAGGTGTCAATCACGGGGACCTCAACGACCATAACATTTTGGTCGAGCCCACCGAGTCCGCCTCCGGGGAGGCCGTCTTCCGCGTGTCAGGGATCTTAGACTTTGACGACATGAGCTACGGCTGCTACGTGTTCGAAGTGGCGATCGCCATCATGTACATGATGGTTGAGAGCCGGGACCCGGTGGGGGTCGGCGGCCACGTCCTCGCGGGGTTTGAGAGCGTCATCCCGCTGACCGCCGTGGAGAGGGACGCCCTGTTCCTGCTGGTGTGCGGGCGCTTCTGCCAGTCGCTCGTCATGGCGGCGCACTCCTGCCGGCTGCACCCGGAGAACGCGGAATATCTCCTGATCACGGCCAAGACCGGGTGGAAGCACCTGCAGCAGCTGTTCGCCGTGGGCCGGAAAGCTGTCGAAGAAACCTGGTTCCACACGGCCAGGTCCTACGCATCCGGGGCCTCCCCGTGACCTGGGTAAAAGGTCACACGAAACGTGGGGCGTTAAACCCAGTGGGACCAAATCTAAAGTCGACGAGGGATGTTCCTGCAGAGTTAAAAATGAATCGGTGGGCCCTGACCCGTGTGGCTCAGTGGATAGAGCGTCGGCCTGCGGACTGGAGGGTCCCGGGTTCGATTCCGGTCAAGGGCATGGACCTTGGTTGCAGGCACATCCCCAGTGGGGGGTGTGCAGGAGGCAGCTGATGGATGTTTCTCTCTCATTGATGTTTCTAACTCTCTATCCCTCTCCCTTCCTCTCTGTAGAAAATCAATAAAATATATTAAAAATAAATAAATCAGTGGGCCCTGACCCGTGTGGCTCAGTGGATAGAGCGTCGGCCTGCGGACTGAAGGGTCCCGGGTTCGATTCTGGTCAAGGGCACGTACCTTGGTGGCGGGCACATCCCCAGTAGGGAGTGTGCAGGAGGCAGCTGACAGATGTTTCCAACTCTCTATCCCTCTCCCTTTCTCTCTGTAAAAAATCAATAAAAAATATATATATATATTTTAAAAATGAATTGCTGGAACGGATCCATGCATGTGAAGCCACTGAGGTCTTCAATCGCACGATGATATTTTAAACTAAGAAACACGACATGAACAGTCATGTTTTCCTGTCGGTGGCGTGCGCCCTGTCCACGAAACACACAGATCGATATTTCGAATTAGATGGTGTCTCAAGGTCTCTTCCAGAGCTGGTCAGCCTTCTAGCCTCCCCCATCCCCCACCAAAAAAAAACAATAACTTAAAACGTGAATAGTCAGTAGTTTACAGAGGGATGGAACCCAGAAAGGGGAGATGGATGGTGAACACGTCTGAACACTGAGTTTCAGGACAGAAGAGAAATGGTGCTGGGGGGGTGGAGGTCCGCCTCGCTTTCACTAGGTCGGCGCGGGGAGAGCGTCTGACGGACGAGGCGGAAGGCAGAGGGGGGGACGAAGGAGCAGGGAGCGAGGTTGGGGGTCCCGCGGGTGCTGTCCCAGCTGGCAGTGCTGAAGGGGAAGCGAGCACAGCGGGAAGGTGCGGAGCAGGAGTAGCTGTTGACCCCACGTTCTCCCTCGCTGAGGTTTGCCGGCGCTCCCCCACCCTATGTCGCCCCCTCCTCGGGCTGAGGACCCCGCAGGGCCGCAGCACCCCATCTCCCTGCTCCCATAACGCAGCATCCCCTGTGCTGGAGGACTTCCGCGTTGTTGGCCCCGCCCCCGAAGGACTTCCGCATTTTAGGCCCCGCCCCAGGAGAACTTCCGCGTTCTCGCCCCGCCCCTGAAGGATTCTTCCGCGCCCTCGGCCCCGCCCCTGGAAGACTTCCGCGTTCTAGCCCCGCCCCCGAAGGACTTCCGTGCCCCTCGGCCCCGCCCCTGAAGGACTTCCGCGTTCTAGGCCCCACCCCTGGAGACCTTTTGCACCCTCGGCTCCGCCCCTGGAGAACTTCCGCGTTCTCGCCCCGCCCCTGGAGGACTTCCGCATTCTAGGCCCCGCCCCTGGAGGAATTCCGCGGTTTCGCCCCTTCCCTGAAGGACTTCCGTGTCCTCGGCCCCGCCCCTGGAGGGCTTCCGGCTCTGCGCACGCGCGGGGGCCATATTGGCAGCGGACACTCGCCTAACGCTGGTGGCTTTCTCCCGCGGGTGAAACCCTCCGTGTAGACCTTAACTCCAGTGCCTTTTCCCCGGTGAGTCCGTGTCCCCCGGCACCGCGGAAGCTTGGCCGCCGTCCCCGCGGGCGGGCGGGCGAGGGTCGTGGGCGCCGCAGCAGAGCGGGTCCGGCCTGGGGCCGCCTCGCGATGACTGTGCGGCGCTCCTGGGCGACGGGCTGGCCCCTGGCGGCCGCCGTAGGCCCGGCGCGGAGCGGGCTCGCGGGGCTGGGGCCGAGAGGGGCGGCACCGAGGAGCGTGGCTTCCGTGCCGGGAAGAGCCGCGCGGGGAAGCGACCCGCTCCGTCGGTGCCAGGGGGAGCGAGCGGTCGCCCTCACGTGCCAGCGGGGACCGGAGGCCCCAGCCCGCCGCCGCCCCCGCCCGGCGGAGCCCCTTTGCCTGGAGGGAAAGTTCGCGCTTCCTCCCGGGGCGCGCGGGCCCTGCAGACGCCACGCCTGGGGTCCCGTTTGGGGAGACGGGCGGCGGGGTCTGAGGTCCGGCTTTCGCCCCGAGTCAAGCCGAGCCCCGGGGTGCCGCTGGCCGGACCCGTTAGCGGTGACGCCGAGCTTGCCGCCCGCCCTCCCTCCCGCGGAGCCAGGTGAAAAGTCCAGACGCTGTCTTTTTTTGTTTTGTTTTTTTGTTTTTTAAATCACTGTTCATTCCCTTTGTGCTCCGAAGGAATCATGGTCACCGGAATGACCCCAGCCGGACCCTCTTTATTTATTTTATTTTATTTTATTTTTTAAAACTGATTTCGGAGAGAGGAAGGGGCGGAGAGAGGGAAACAGAAAGGGAAAGAGAAACGCATGGATGTGGGAGGGAAGCGTCGGTCCGGGGACCCAGACCCGGGGGTGGGACCCGCGGCCCCTCGGTGTGCGGGACGGCGCGCCAACCACTGAACAACACCGGCCGGGGCCCGACCCTCTTCTTCCCCGCCCGGTTCCTCCTCTTAGACCCGGCGGTTCGCAGCCTTCGCGCCGCCTCTGCCGTGTCTCCCGTGGGCTCGTTGTGTTGTTTTTTTGTTCGTTTGTTTGTGGAAAAGTACTTTCCCCACGTTCCGCTGTGTGTCCCCTGACCTCCCGCCTGTGGACAGGGACGGTCAGGGTCGGGCCCCGGCCGGTGTTGCTCAGTGGTTGGCGCGGTGACCGCTCCCGGGGCTCCAGCGGCAGCGCCTAACCGCACCGGGTAGCCGCCGCGTGAAGTCAGCCAGGTGAGCCCTGGCCGGTGTGGCTCAGTGGACTGAGTGTCAGCCCGGGGACTACAGGGTCCCTGGTTCGATCCCCGTCAAGGGCATGGAGCTGGGCTGCAGGCTTGGTCCCCGGCCCTGGTCAGGGCACCTGCCGGAGGCAACCCATCATTGTCTCTCTCTCACATCGCTGTTTCTCTCTCTGTCTCTCTCCCCCCTCCCTTCTACTCTCTCTAAAAAATGAAAAAACAATGGAAAAAATATCCTCGGGTGAGGATCAACAGCAAAATAAAAGAGATTGGACTTGACCATGATTTATAAAAAAAAAAAAGCCAAATGAGGGGAATGGACAAAAAAATATATATATATATGTATATATATATATATACATATATATATATATTTTTAAATATATTTTATTGATTTTTTTACAGAGAGAAAGGGAGAGGGATAGTTACAAACATCGATGAGAGAGAAACATCGATCAGCTGCCTCCTGCACACTCCCTACTGGGGATGTGCCCGCAACCAAGGTACATGCCCTTGACCGGAATCGAACCCGGGACCCTTCAGTCTGCAGGCTGGCGCTCTACCCACTGAGCAACACCAGCCAGGGCAACAAAACATTTTTGAAAGTCACGGACATGCTTTTTATAAATTGTGAGTTTCATGTTAATAAGGACCCTGTTTTCTCTTCGCAGGAGCAATAAAGTTCAGGAAACATGGTAAGTCCTACACCTGCCCGGAAGCTGTCGCCCGACAAGGCGACGCGCTCGTACGCAGCTCAGGGGTGGGTGTGGATGAGGACGGGGGAGCGGGAGGACGTGTTACAGGCGGCCTGTGGGCTGGGGCTGCTCTCCGCGGCCGGGACTCACTGTGTGCTTCCTTTGCAGTCTCGGAGATACGACTCCCGGACCACGATATTTTCCCCGGAAGGTAAGACTGATCCTGTTCAATCGTCTCAAAATGTTTCCAGTGTTTGACTTTTTGGGGGGGGCAGCGGGGCGGGGGGGCGAATCTAGACATTTTGTTATCGTTGCTCATCCGCTCTGTGCTCTGAAGTGACTGTGGTCGCCGGGATGATTCCATGCCACACGGGAGCGTGGAGGCGGGACTGTGTGTGTGTGTGTGTGTGTGTGTGTATGTGTGTGGCTGAGTGTCCCTGCGGACTCTCGGATTCGCTGGCGTCTCCGCGTCTCACCGCTTGCGTTCCGCAGGTCGCTTGTACCAAGTGGAATACGCCATGGAGGCCATCGGACATGCCGGCACCTGTCTGGGGATTTTGGCCAACGACGGTGTTTTGCTCGCAGCCGAGCGGCGCAACATCCACAAGCTCCTGGACGAAGTCTTCTTCTCCGAGAAGATTTATAAACTCAACGAGTGCGTGAGACCAGGGGGCGTCTCAGGAGCTCCCGGGCTCACATAGTAGGACCGCTCCTGCATGGGGAGGGCTGTTCCATGTGGCAGTGAAACGGAAGGGAACAGGTTATGGTGTTTTTACTGGCAGAAATGTTTGAGTATTATTTAATTTGAAACCTCTTTGAGGCTTGGGATCATGTGTAATTTTTTCAATATATATTTTATTGATTTCAGAGAGGAAGGGAGAGGGAGAGAGAGAAACATCCATGATGGGAGAGAATCATGGATCGGCTGCCTCCTGCACTTCCCACACTGGGATCGAGCCCGCAATCCGGGCCTGTGCCCTGACCGGGAATCGACCCGTGACCTCCTGGTTGATAGGTTGACACTCAGCCACGGAGCCACGCGGCCGGGCTGTGTAATTCTTTTTAAGGGCGGGGCCCAGCACTTAGTGGAGAACGGTGCTTTGTGTTGGTAACAGATTCGGGTTCAGTCCACGCTCTGCTGATAGGAGCTGTGGCTTCGCAGCAATTGTTTAACTTCTCTGGGCCTCAGCGCCTCCTAGTGGTGCTGGCAGTGTAATGAAATGGGATAAAATGGATGAAACACAGTAGCACATGTTGGGCATGTAGCAGGCCCGCTAAGTATTGTTCAGAACGGCTGCTCGGGAATTCTGTGGCATTTTCCTGACTCCCACCTCCTGGAGGTCGGGGAGCAGGTTAGGTGAGCCCCGTCGTTTCGGGGATTTGGGCGAGCGGGACTGCCTAGCTGGCGGGGCTGGATCTCCGTGAGAGCCTTCCCGAGTGGTGGGCCGGGTGAGTGCCGGTCATAGGGCCTTGTGATGCCCTATAACCCTATATAGGGAGGTGTCATCCCTGCGCAGTCACTGCTGGTCCCACTGGGAGGCCTGCAGGCTGGCCCAGGCGCAGTGACAGCGGTGTGGGCTGCAGGGAGCCGGGGCAGCCCTCGGGAGGGGGCAAGGACAGGAAGTGCACCCTTTGTCTGAGCCGAGCCCTGGTCCCCTCACTGCACCCCCAACCAGGCCTTAGCAGGTGGAATGCTCACTACCCAAGAGCATGGGGAGTCTCTCTTCCTGTCCAGCAAAGCCTTTCTCTGAGTCTTCCCGGGATTTCCTTCACTTCCTGGTGTTCATTCTCTCCGAGCGGTTCATAGTGTGGGGTGGTGAGTACGTCTGTTGAAGGGCTGAAGGGGGCAGGGTCTCTCTCCTGTCACCTGACAGCAGGTTTATCCTACGAAGAGAGCTGTTCAGACAGAAGCTTCTGTGGCGTGAAGCAGCTGGTCCCTTCCCGGAGAAGGTGGCCCTTGGTGCTTGTAAGGGACGCTCTCAGACGCCTCCCGCTCACACATGGACGTGTTCCTTCTCCCCAGGGACATGGCGTGCAGCGTGGCGGGCATCACTTCCGACGCCAACGTGCTGACTAACGAGCTGAGGCTCATTGCGCAAAGGTACGTCGTGAAGAGCGTGATCGGCGGCTCGTAGGCCAGCTTGACCTTTCTGAGGAGAACTCAACAACTGAAGCCACTACAACTCCGTTAATTGAAAATGATTGTTTGTTTAAAAACAAAAACGCAAATTTGTAAAATGTTGTTGACGTGGGAACGTTAGGATGTTGGCATTCCCCTGCCCCACCTCCCCTTGCAAATTACAAGTGACTGTTCTGTTGTCCCACGGCATAGACTTCTTTTCAGAGGGCCCTTTGCTTAGAATGTACACGGAGTGGCCAGATGATGATGATCTCTGAACGCATGATAACCTGGCCACTCAGTGTGTATATATATATATATATCAGAGGCCCGGTGCATGAATTCGTGCATGGGTGGGGTCCGGCCAGCCTGGCCAGGGGGAGGGGACATGGGCAGTTGGCCGGCCTGCCTGCTGATCGAGGGGACAATGTGCATATTAGCCTTTTATTCTATAGCATAGACACTGAGTGGCTGGATTATTATGCGTTCAGAGATACCATAACCTGGCCACGCCGTGTATATGTGTTTTAGGGAAGAAAAGTAACCTGCCATTTCCTCGTCCTAGGTACCTGCTGCAGTACCAGGAGCCGATTCCCTGTGAGCAGCTGGTGACGGCGCTGTGTGACATCAAGCAGGCCTACACGCAGTTTGGAGGTACGAAGTTTGGGACAAATTTTACTCCAGAAAGTGAACACGTTTTCTGAGTAACAGCAGCTGTGGGATGGTAAAAGGAAATTGAAAATTAAGTGAGGCCCTAACTGGTTTGGCTCAGTGGATAGAGCATCGGCCTGGGGACTGAAGGGTCCCAGGTTCGATTCCGGTCAAGGGCATGTACCTTGGTTGCGGGCACATCCCCAGTAGGGGGTGTGCAGGAGGCAGCTGATCGATGTTTCTCTCTCACTGATGTTTCTAACTCTCCCTCTCCCTTCCTCTCTGTAAAAAATCAATAAAAATATATATTTAAAAAAAGAAAAAAAAGAAAAAGAAAATTAAGTGAGGAAGTAAATCCTTCCCATACATCCCTGCTTCGTGAAATAACTGGCTTCCGTGGTGTAGATTACCATGTTTTATTAATAGGCCGTTGAGAGACCAAAATAACGGTTTCAGATCTGGAAACACATTGCTCTTTGCATAATAACGGGATTCGGCACGGGGCCTGTGCCAGTCCGTCTCCTGGGAACGCCCCAATCCTGGGAACAAAAGTGGGCGTTTGGACGGAGCTGTGTGGTGGCCAGAACCCAAAGCAGTTACGGATGCTGAGCCTCCCAGGACAGGCTCTCAGCCGCCTCAGGGAGCTCACGTAACCATGGTGACCTGCGTCCTATTGCCGCTCTGTGACCGCGTTTTCTGTGTTAAAGGGAAGCGTCCCTTTGGGGTGTCGCTGCTGTACATCGGCTGGGACAAGCACTACGGCTTCCAGCTCTACCAGAGCGACCCGAGCGGGAACTACGGGGGCTGGAAGGCCACCTGCATCGGGAACAACAGCGCCGTGAGTTCCGGGTGGCTGCGCGGTCCGGCTGCAGGTCTGGTGGCTGCCGCCATCTAGGCAGGGGTCCTCCAACTTCTTAAACGGGGGCCAGCTCACTGTCCCTCAGACCGCTGGAGGCCGGACTATAGTTTAAAAAAGAAACTATGAACAAATTCCTATGCGCACTGCGGGCCCGGGACGCGTCGGCTGCTAAGCAGGACAGGCAGCGGCCCCCGGCGGGCCGTATCCATGTCCTCGGCGGCCGCCTGTGGCCCGCGGGCCGCAGTTTGAGGACCCCTGCTAGAGAGTGATGACCGTAAACGGTTTTCAGGGAGCGGCAGCAATCTTAGCAGCTGTGACTGCTGTTGGCGATGAAGCCACAGGTCCTGCTAAACCACTGGGGTTCATTGCCTACGTTTGTAACGAAAGGAAAAGCTAATTTTTAAAAAATATTTTTTCACCCTGGCTGGTGTGGCTCAGTGGATAGAGCGTCGGCCTGTGGACTACAGGGTCCCGGGTTCGATTCCGGCCAAGGGCACATGCCCGGGTGGTGGGCTCAATTTCCCATGCAGGATGCAGTCGATCCATGATTCTCTCATCATGGATGTTTCTATCTCTCTCCCTTCCTCTCTGAAATCAATTTAAAAATATAAAAAATATTTTTTCATTGATTTCAGAGAGGAAGGGAGAGGGAGAGAGAGAGAAACATCCGTGATGAGAGAGAATCATGGATCGGCTGCCTCCTGCACGCCCCCTACTGGGGATCGAGCCCACAAACAGGGCATGTGCCCTTGACCGGAATTGAACCCGGGACCCCTCAGTCCACAGGCCAATGCTCTGTTCACTGAGCCACACCGGCCAGGGCAACATGCTAATTTCAGTGAGAAGTGGTGAAAATAAGACGCAGCTTTTTTCACATCTGGTTCACAGACCCTCCCTGAATTCTTACAGGCCCTGCAGGTCTGAGCCCCAGGTTAGACTCCATGCACAGAGCGTCAGCACCCCCCCCCCCCCTACCCACCCCATGGCTACCCTCCCTGCCATCAGACTGTTTCTGTTGGTTATATGCTGCTAATCCTAGTTCAGGCATCATCCTCTGCCCAGGTCTATTCCTAAAAACGCCGAGACTGAAAGGGGATCCCCTGTCCATGTTTCCCAGGCAGCTGTGTCCATGCTGAAACAAGACTACAAAGAAGGGGAGATGACCCTCAAGTCGGCACTCGCGCTAGCCGTCAAAGTCCTCAACAAGACCATGGACGTCAGCAAGCTCTCTGCCGAGAAAGGTGCTTCCGTGGGGGAGGGGTTGAGCGCTCCTGTCAAGGCCTGTAGCGTGGTGGCCTGACCTGAGGTCAGGCGGCCTCACACCTGTTCCAGGCGTGAGGACGTGGGCCTGGGGTCCTCGTGGGCGGTGCTGCTTCCCGTCGGTGACTGTCTGACCGACTTCGTGATGGGTGTGTCTGTGTTCGTGTGTCCATATGAGCGTGTGTGTAGTTACATGTTTATATGTACGTGTTGTGGGATCTCTGTTCTTCTGAGTCTACTGATCTCGTATGCCAAGCCCCCGTCTGCAGTGTTAAATGCTCTCTGTAGCTTGTCATGTCGCTGTATGAGGCAGTATTGCTCAGTAATGTTTTTCAAAATGGTGAACCAGCAGATGAGTTAGTTCAGGAGACGTCCCCTGCCCTCAGAGGATGCCTTACGCGCCTCTGCTGCGGCCTCCGCCCACCCCCACTTCCCACTCCGTCCTCCCGGCTCAGAGTTCCTTCTGTAGGTGTCAGTCTGCCTGTTTGTCCACAGGCAGGGAGCCTGCGCTTCACGCCTTCGTTGTGAAAAGGGATTTGAAAAGTCCGTGAGAATCCGTGTAATTACTGGTCAGAGGTTCCGGCAGGAAACGGTTCCCTCGGCCACCAGCTGAGGCGGGTTCGCGCCGGCACCTGGCTGGTTGTCCTGTGTCCAGGGTGACAGTGCGGCCGCTCAGGAGGTTGGAGTGGGCAGAGGAAGGCACTTAAGTAAAACCGATAATGACGGTGCTGAGATGAAGGTGTTTTGTGCCCGTTAAGCGTATTGGGCATAAGTCCTGGGAGAGAGTGAGCGAAGGCGCGAGGATGTGGAGAGGGCGGCTGGCCGAGACCCCTCGCTCGCTGCCGGGGTGGCTGTAACGCTGTGTTTGCTCTAGTGGAGATCGCCACGCTGACGAGGGAGAACGGGAAGACGCTCATCAGAGTCCTCAAGCAGAAGGAGGTGGAGCAGCTGATCAGAAAGCACGAGGAGGAGGAAGCCAAGGCTGAGCGGGAGAAGAAGGAAAAAGAGCAGAAAGAAAAGGACAAGTAGAGGCGAGGCCGCGTGTCACCCGGGCGCCCTCGGCGTGCGCGGCCCCTGCCCGCGGGAAGCGCTGGCCCCCCGGACGGCGGGAAGCGGCTGGTGCCGTCGGAGCGGCCCGCAATGGTGCGTCCAGTCGAATGGTCATCGCTCTTCATGGACCTTTTAATCCCCTCCCCCTTTTTGGGAATAAAACTTGGGAGAATGGAAGTGGCGAAGGAAGCAGGGCAGTGATTGTAGGCCCGGGATGAGTAATCTGGTCTTCCGCGCGTCCGCCTGCCGTGGCAGCGGCTGCGTGCACATAGGGCGTTAAAGGGACAGAATCGGGCGTCACGAGAAGGGGAGAGGGGCTTGTGCCCGGGGGTGTCCTCTGCCGCGTCCCCTGCCGTCGGGTAGGACCCGGGGCCCAGGCCTCTGGCGGGAATGCCGAGGGAGGCCCATCCAGCGAGCTCAGAATCACACTCCTCGGGGGTCGCCAGCCTTGGGTGTTGATGGATCTTCTGGACTCAACATACATATATACATACATGTGCACACGGGTCACACATACAGCATGGAAGACCCAATGACAGCAAAAGCCCGGTACCCACCCCCCTTTCTCAGCCACAACACGATCAGCACTGCAAGCCCCGTGTGCACCTTCCCCGTCTCCTTTCTCCTTTCTCGGTTTCATCTCCTCTTCACTACGGGTCCTGCAGCCTGCCTTTCTGTCCCTCCGGCTGGCCCAGTGGCCTGTCTGTCTCCGGGGATGGGCTGAGCCACGTCAGGGCTGTGTGTGTGTGAGGATCCAGCCGCGAGGACAGGCCCCCCCGCCGGCAGGTGGGAGGTGCAGGGGACCAGCCCTGGCCGCAGGGAGCCCCTGCTGAGCTTATTTTCAATACCAGAGGCCCGGTGCACGACATTTGTGCACTGGGCGGGCGCGGGGAGGTGGTGGTCCTCAGCCCAGCCTGCGCCCTCTCACAGTCTGGTACCTGCCTGCTTAGGCCCGCTCCCTGCCACCACTGCTGCATTCGCCAGCTGTGAGCCCAGCTCCTACATTGAGTGTCTGCCCCCTGGTGCTCAGTGTACATCATAGCGACTGGTCGTTCTGCCATTTGGTCTATTTGCATATTAGGGCTTTATTATTTTCAATGTCTTTTATTGATTTTTAGAGAGGGAGGGAGAGGGAGATAGAAGCATCTACTGGGGATCAAACCCGCAACCCGGGCATGTGCCCTGACCAGGAATTGAACCCTGACCTCCATTTTCATAGGTCGACGCTCAACCGCAAAGCCATGCCAGGCAGGCGAGAGCTTTTAAATCTGTCCTCAGACCCTAGCCTGTGTGGCTCAGTGGATAGAGCGTCAGCCTGGGAACTGAAGGGTCCCAGGTTCGATCCCGGTCAAGGGCATGTACCTTGGTTGCGGGCACATCCTTGGTGGGGGGTGTGCAGGAGGCAGCTGATCCATGTTTCTAACAATCTCTCTCCCTCTCTGTAAAAAATCAATAAAATATATTTTAAAAACAACAGAATTTTAAGTTTTCTGGCCCCCACTCTAAAGTAGAACCCCCCAATACCCTAGCCAGGTACCTTGGTCGGCCGGGGCATTGTCCCGATACACCAAGGTTTCTGGCTTGATCACATAACAGAATCAACCAGTGGTTGCATCAGTAAGTGAAGCAACAAATTAATGCTTCTCTCAAATCGATAAAGAAAATCTTTAAAAAGGTAGAATCCCCGAAAAGAACACATAATCCAGGAGTTTGGGGCCATGGTCTCTCTCGTCTGGCCGGCTCCTGGCTTGGAGTGTATCTTCAATAAACCCCACTTTACTTGAATTTCATTCCCATTGGCCTTAAAATCTTTTCTCACTGACCAGAAGAACTGAGGTCCCAGCCAGTAGCCACATCCGGGAACACGGGACTGACCCCCGACCCTGTCCCCGAGGGCCCCTTTTCCCCGGCTTCTTACTGAGCCCGAGCAGCCTGGCCTGGCGCAGTCCCCCACCGAGTCCTCTCCTGTGATCCGGGCCCTTCCTGGTTTCATTGTCCCCAGCTTTATTTATTTTTTAAATATATTTTATTGATTTTTTACAGAGAGGAAGAGAGGGATAGAGAGAAACATCGATGAGAGAGAAACATCCATCAGCTGCCTCCTGCACGCCCCCTACTGGGAATGTGCCCACAACCAAGGCGCTGTCCCCAGCTTTAATAAACATCCTCTAAGGAAAAAGAAGTAGAATCCCCCGACTGCTCATTTTCTATTTATTGCCTCAAGAATGTTGATCACGCCCTAGCCTGTTTGGCTCAGTGGATAGAGCGTTGGCCTGTGAACTGGGGGGTCCCGGGTTCGATTCCGGTCAGGGGCACGTGCCTGGGTTGTGGGCTCGATCCCCAGTGGGGGGTGTGGGGGAGGCAGCCAATCCATGATTCTCTCTCATCATGGATGTTCCTATCTCTCCCTTCCTCTCCCTTCCTCTCTGACATCAAAAAACATATATTTAAAAAAAAAAGTTCTGCCGAAACCGGTTTGGCTCAGTGGATAGAGCGTCGGCCTGCGGACTGAAGGGTCCCGTGTTCGATTCCGGTTAAGGGCATGTACCTTGGTTGCGGGCACATCCCCAGTGGGGGGCGTGCAGGAGGCAGCTGATCGATGTTTCTCTCTCATCGATGTTTCTAGCTCTCTATCCCTCTCCCTTCCTCTCTGTAAAATATCAATAAAATATATTTTTAAAAAAATTAAAAAAAAAAAAAAGTTCTTTCATGCCCCAGCCGGTGTGGCTTAGTGGATAGAGTGTTAGCCTGCGACCTGAAGGGTCTCGGGTTCAATTCCGGTCAAGGGCATGTACCTTGGTTGCGGGCACATCCCCAGTGGGAGGTGTGCAGGAGGCAGCTGATCGATGTTTCTCTCCCATCGATGTTTCTAACTCCCTCTCCCTTCTTCTCTATAAAAAATCAATAGAATATATATTTTTAAAAATCCTCAGGCAAGAATTAACAACAACAACAAAAAATTCTTTCCTGACTCATCACTCCCAGATCTGACCTTTAGGGAGCAGAGGATACAGCGCCCCACTTTCGTAAGAAAACAAAACCTTCCTTTGTACCAGGAGCTGGCGTGTCCCCAGGACACATCCTAACATGTACTCTGTTCTGTAGTGCATTGTCATTTCCTGTTTACTTGCGTGTTTTTCTGTCAGTAATTGGGTTTGGGGCATTGTGCTATATTTATATTTATTTATCTATTTTTAATCCTCACCCGAGGATATTTTCCCATTGATTTTTAGCGAGAGTGGAAGAGAGAGGGAGAGACAGAAACATCGATGGGAGAGAGACACATCGATGGCTTGCCTCCTGCACATGCCTGGGCCGGGAAGGAGCCCGTAACCCAAGGACGCGCCCTTGACCGGAATCGAACCCGGGACCCTTTGGTCCGCAGGCCGACGCTCTGTCCACTGAGCCACACCGGCCAGGGCTGGGGCATGGTACTATCTTTGTGGTTATGAGATTCTCTTGGGGCAGCTCAGTGTTATAAACAGTTGATGTTTTCATGATATGATTTTATGCACGACTATTTCATTATTACAATCCAATACAAGACGGCTCGTTAATTTCCTTTCTTAAAGCTCTACATTAAAATGTCTGCACTTCGCCCTGACCGGTGTGGCTCAGTGGATAGAGCGTCGGCCTGGGGGACTCAAGGGTCCCGGGTTCGATTCCGGTCAAGGGCACGTACCTTGGTTGCGGGCACATCCCCAGTGGGAGGTGTGCAGGAGGCAGCTGATCGATGTTTCTCTCTCATCGATGTTTCTAACTTTCTATCCCTCTCTCTTCTTCTCTGTAAAATATCAATAAAATATATTTAAAAAAAAAAAATGTCTGCACGTTCGGCAGCTGTAGGGAAATACAGAAATAGCCCCTGCAGGAGGCCTCCGGCGCGTCTGCCCTCCCTTTTCCAGGATGGAACGGAATGTCCCGTCAGCACTTGCTTTTGTCCCTCCACCTGGGAGGACGCCTCCGATGCCCGCAGTGAAATGGACCGCGTCCGTCTTCATCGCTCACGAACTTGTCCCTGGCTGTCGTCCTAAAGGCTCGCCGCGGACTCCGTCAGCGAGCCGTAACGGGGACGCCGAGCGGGAGATTTACAGACTCGGCCCAACGCTGCACTGAGCTCAGTTGACCCCGTTATAAAAAACGAGGAGCCAGCAGCCACGCTGACATGAGAGACAACTCATCTGGTCACTCCACTCAGATGACAGTGTTCATTGTTTATTTCTGCTGTTTATGTGGCCTCCGAATCCCCTCCCCTCTCTCTCTCTCTCTCTCTCTCTCTCTCTCTTAAATATATTTTATTGCTTTTTTACAGAGAGGAAGGGAGAGGGAGAGAGAGTTAGAAACATCGATGAGAGAGAAACATCGATCAGCTGCCTCCTGCACACCCCCCACTGGGGATGTGCCCGCAACCAAGGTCCATGCCCTTGACCCGAATCGAACCCGGGACCCTTCAGTCCGCAGGCCGACGCTCCATCCACTGAGCCACACTGGTTAGGGCTCTCTCTCTTTTGAATCCTCACCCGAGGATATGTTTTTATTGATTTTAGAAAGAGAGAGAGAAACATCTATGTGAGAGAGACATCAATCAGTTGTCTCCCATACAGGCTCCGACGGGGAATCAAACCCACAGCCTTTTTGGTGTACTACAGAGAGGAAGGGAGAGGGATAGAGAATCAGAAACATCGATGAGAGAGAAACATCGATCAGCTGCCTCCTGCACGCCCCCTACTGAGGATGTGCCCGCAACCAAAGTGCATGCCCTTGACTGGAATCGAACCCGGGACCCTTCAGTCCGCAGGCCGATGCTCTACCCACTGAGCCACACTGGTTAGGCCCCCACTCGCTTTTAATGTGGAAGCATCAATAGGCCTTGGTGAAGGGTTTTGTATCTGCCAAAGCACATCTGAGAGTAATTGCCACACAAATAATCACCACCAGCAACTATTTTTTATTTTTTAAAATCTGTTTTTATTGATTTCAGAGAAGGGAGAGAGAGGGGAACATCCATGATGAGAGAGAATCACGGGTCGGCTGCCTCCTGCACACCCCGCACTGGGGATGGAGCCCGAAACCGGGACATGGGCCCTGACCTGGAATGGAACCGTGACCTCCTGGTTCCTAGGTCGACGCTCAACCACGGAGCCACGCCGGCCGGGTGAGATTTCGTTTATGAAGGCAGGACACTCGGGTTTGCACCCCTGCTCACCATTTCCCAGCTCGCTGGAGATCGCGGGCGAGCTGTTTAACATTCATCTATTCATCCAACAGTCACTTTGCGCATCGCCTGCGTGCTCAGTGTACTGGGCACACACCCGGGACTGACAGACGCAGCTGCTGGAGCTAATTTTTATGGGGGATTAGACACACTGCAGGGCAGGCAATTACAAGTCGTGAGGAGCGTGGGGAGGGGAGGGGAGGGGAGGGGGCAGAGGAGCAGGCAGAGGAGCTGGACAGAGGATCACCAACTTGGTGCTCAATCGCAATAAAACGGAAGTGTCCTGGGAGTTCAGAGAAGGCTGCGGCTGGTGGGCGAGTGCCACTGGAAAGGAGAGGCGTCGGTGAGTCGCAGAAGAAGCTGTCCGAGATGTACCTGCTATGTTCTATACTTAATTGCTTGGGTTTTAATGAGCCCAACAAATGACACACTTTGCCTCTCACTTAAACACAGTAACAGCTTAGTGTTCCCCACAGGTTATGTAAGTAATCATGGTTCTCTGATTTATTTTATTTATTCTCTTATTTATCATATATATATATAAAATTAAAATATATTAATTTAATATATATATATATTATACACTATATACACACACACACACACATACTAATAAAAGAGTAATATGCTAATTGACCGTACCTTTGTGATACCCACCAGCCAATCAGGAGTGAGTATGCAAATTAATCCAACAAAGATGGCGGGTTAATTTGCATATGCAGGCACGGAGCAGCCGGGGGCAGGGCGGGACACTTCCGCATCACTCCAGCCGCTCTGGGCCTCTGGGCAGCGTGGGAAGGCGGAAAGGCGGCTCTGGCCAGAGCAAAGGCGGTGCCAGCAGCCAGGGGAAGGAAGGCCCATTCTTGCACAAATCTTCATGCATCGGGCCTCTAGTATGTATATATATATGCCTAAGTGACCGTTTGACCGGTAGCTATGATACACACTGACCACCAGGGGGCAGATGCTCAATGCACAGGCATGGAAACATGGAACAGACTGATGAATCTCAGAGGAAAAGGGGACGGGTGAGGGTGGGAAGAGATTAACCAAAGATCTTATATGCGTACTAGAGGCCCGGTGCCTGGATTCATGCACTGCTGGGGTCCCTCGGCCTGGCCTGTGGGGATCGGGCTGAAACCAGCTCTCTGACATCCCCCAAGGGGTCCCAGATTGCGAGAGGGCATAGGCCAGGCCCAGGGACCCCACCAGGGCACGAATCCATGCACCGGGCCTCTAGTATTTTAATACATCTTCATTGATTTCAGAGAAGAAGGGAGAGAGAGAGATAGAAACATCCATGACGAGAGAGAATCATGGATCGGCTGCCTCCTGCACGCCCCCCACTGGGGATCGAGTTCACAACCCAGCTCTGACTGGGAATCGAACCCTGACCTCCTGGTTCATAGGTCAATGCCTGACCACTGAGCCACACCGGCCGGGCATCTTGGTTATTTTTTTTTTAATGCTTCATGTACTTTTGTGTCATCCGTGCACAGGGGCCATGCTAACCCCTGTATCGGTCCGATTTTAGGATGTGTGCTGTGGAAGCCGGCGTCTGCGGTTAGTGACGTAACACGCTGGGGAGGTCTGAGAGTCCGGTGGTGCTTGCCAGTGGCTGAGCTGACAACCATTTAATTCCAGTGTTCCCACTGAGAGGGACCGTGACCTTCAGCAGTTACTCAGCCACCCGGCACCAAGGCTCCTCTCCGTAGAAACGCAATAACGCTCTACGTCGTTCTGCCAGCACGCTGAGGGGGACTTGCCTAATTGTCTGCGGGCCCCACCAATTCTTTGGAGCTACACAGAAACTCGCAGGGAAGGGGCAATGATGCTCTCGCGTCCCTGTGCAGAGGTGTTGGGAATGACGAACCCAGTCCTTATCTTGTCCCTTTTATTTCATTTTTAAATATTTTTTATTGGTTTTAGAGAGGAAGGGACAGGGAGAGAGAGAGAGAGAGAGAGAGAGAGAGAGAGAGAGAGAGATATCAACGATGTGAGAGAATCGTTGATGGGCTGCCTCCTGCACGCCCCCTACTGGGGATCGAACCCGCAACCCAGGCATGTGCCCTTGACTGGATTCAAACCCAGGACTCTTCAGTTGCATGCAGGCCGACGCTGTATCCACTGAGCCAAACCAGCCAGGGCTATCTTGTCCCTTTTAATAAAATATATTTTTTTATTGATTTCAGAGAGGAAGGGAGAGGGGGAGAGAGAGCTAGAAACATCCATGATGAGAGAGAATCCCTGATCGGCTGTCTCCTGCACGCCCCACCCTGGGGATGGAGCCCACAACCCGGGCATGTGCCCTGACCGGGAATCCAACCGTGACCTCCTGGTTCATAGTTCGTCTTGTGTCCCTTTTCTTTAAATCCAGTTAAGAAGACTCACTTCAGCCGAAACCGGTTTGGCTCAGTGGATAGAGCGTCGGCCTGCGGACTGAAGGGTCCCGGGTTCGATTCCGGTCAAGGGCATGTACCTTGGCTGCGGGCACATCCCCAGTAGGAGGTGTGCAGGAGGCAGCTGATCGATGTCTCTCTCTCATCGATGTTTCTAGCTCTCTATCCCTCTCCCTTCCTCTCTGTGAAATATCAATAAAATATATTTAAAAAAAAAAAAAAAAAAAAAGAAGACTCACTTCAGCCCTAGCTGGTTTGGCTCAGTGGGTAGAACGTCAGCCTGAAGACTGAAGGGTCCCAGGTTCAATTCCCCGTCAGGGCACATGCCCAGGTTTCGGGCTCGATCCCCAGTGGGGGCGTGCAGGAGGTAGCCGATCCATGATTCTCTCTCATCATGGATGTTTCTCTCTCTCTCTCCCTCTCCCTATCTGAAATCAATAAAAAGATATTTAAAATAATAATAATAATAAAGTAAACATAAAAAGAAATAACCAGGTGAAAATAATTAAAAAAAAAAAAAGAAGACTTACTTCAATGGATTTTGTTCCCATTTTCCTGGTGGTACTTAGACCTAGGAAAAAAAGTCAAAATTTTCTGTTTAGGTTCTTTGCAACCAGGTTTAGATTTTAAACCGATTTGCAACGCGGCCCTCGGAGTGACATTTCTGCGCACAGGGTGTCTGAGCGGCGTCAGCTCCATGAAGCCCTCGGGGAGGGATCGTGCCACGCTCTGCCACCGTGGCTTAAAGGTGATGCCGCAGAATCTCTGCAGCCAGACGAAGCTTCCCCTTCCATTATGGACGGAAGGGACGGAAGGGAGGGCCCGGCTGGGTGTGCGGTGGGCCTGCTGCTGGCAGCGTCGGTCCGCGTGGGAGTCACAAGTGTCTGTGGCAGATGGAGTCACGGGTCGACCTATGAACCAGGAGGCCACGGTTCGATTCCTGGTCAGGGCACAGGCCCGGGTTGTGGGCTTGATCCCCAGTGGGGGGCGTGCAGGAGGCAGCCGGTCCATGATTCTCTCTCATCATGGATGTTTCTATCTCTCTCTCCCTCTCCCTTTCTCTCTGAAATCAATTATATAAATATATATATATATATATATATATATATATATATATATATACACACACACACACTAATAAAAGGGTAATATGCTAATTAGACCGAGAGACCTTCCAGACGTCCTTCCGGACAAAGCCATGGTGGTGGGGCCGAGGCAGAGGCGATTAGGGGTGATCAGGCCAGGAGGGGAGGGCAGTTTGGGGTGAGCAAGCTGGCAGGGGGAACAGTTGGGGGCGATCAGGCTGGCAGGGGGGGCAGTTGGGGGCAATCAGGCCGGCAGGGGGGACAGTTGGGGGCGATCAGGCTGGCGGGGGGGCAGTTGGGGGCGATCAGGCCGGCAGGGGGGACAGTTGGGGGCGATCAGGCCTGCAGGGGGGACAGTTGGAGGCGATCAGGCTGGCGGGGGGGCAGTTGGGGGCGATCAGGCTGGCAGGCAGGTGAGCAGTTAGGAGCCAGCAGGCCCGGATTGCGAGAGGGTTGTCCTACTGGACATTCCCCGAGGAGTCCCAGATTGGAGAGGGTGCAGGCCGGGCTGAGGGACACCCCCTGCCCCGTGCATGAATTTCATGCACCAGGCCACTAGTATATATATAAATGAATGAGGAAACTGGCCCAGAGAGGGGGTACTTGCCCAGTGGCCTGGCTGACCTGGGACCAGGCCTCCTGTGGGGTTGCTGGACCCCATCACCCCAGGAGGCCGCAGGCTGCTGGGAGATATCCTTGCGGGGGGGGGGGTCTGAGCCAGGGGCACATCCCACCCCTGGTGACTATGTGGTCATGTCACAGTTTTCTTTCTTTTATTAAAATACATTTTTATTTTCCTGGGTCATAGGTCCAGGCTCAACCACGGAGCCACACCTGACGGGCTTCATGTCACAGTTTTCTCTCTGTCCATCAGTCGCCTGCCTCTGGGTGCAGGTGTTAATGAATGGCGGGCATCCCTCGGTGGGCAAGGCCTTGCCCAGGCTTAGCTGAGGGTACACTGGCCCCCCTCCCCCAGGCGATGCTGCCCGGTCTGGAGGCGGGCCGGGCTGGGACCAAAGGCAGGGCGGGATCTAGCGGGGCGGGATGGGGGCGGGGCCGTAGGGAAACTGAGGGGCAGGAGGGCGGGGCTATAGCGGGAGGGGCGGACTGGATGCAAATGAGGCGGAGCTGAAATAGCATTAACTAGGAGTAGACGGGGCGGGGCCGTACGTAGACTGAGGGGCCGGAGGGCGGGGCTAAAGGGAGGAGGCGGGGCTATAGCGGGAGGGGCGGGGTAGATGCAAATGAGGCGGAGCTGAAAAAGCATTAACTAGGAGTAGACGGGGCGGGGCCAGCACGGAGGGGCGGGAGGGGCGGGAGGGGCGGGAGGGGCGGGAGGGGCGGGAGGGGCGGGAGGGGCGGGAGGGGCGGGAGGGGCGGGAGGGGCGGGAGGGGCGGGAGGGGCGGGGCCAGCACCGAGGGGCGGGGCTTGGCTGGGGCGGGCGCCGCGAGTCCGGCGGGAACGGAGGGCCGCATCGCTCCGCTTCTCCCGGACCCGCTCGCGGTTCCGCCGCCGAGTCCGCGTCCCCGCGAGGCCGTCCTGAGGCGCCTCCCGGGGCGATGGCGGCGCGGGGGGTCCCGGCCCGCGGTCCTCCGCCTCCTGCTGCTCGTCCCGCTGGTGGCCGGGCGCCGGGGTCCTGCCGGCGCGGGGGGCGGCGCGCCCGGAGGTGAGCCTGTGGGGCGGCGCGGGGCGCGGGGCGCGGGGCGCGGGGCGCGGGGCGCGGGGCGCGGGGCGCGGGGCGCGGGGCGCGGGGCGCGGGGCGCGGGGCGCGGGGCGCGGGGCGCGGGGGGCGGGGGGCGGCGCGCCCGGAGGTGAGTCTGTGGGGGGGCGCGGGGCGCGGGGCGCGGGGCGCGGGGCGCGGGGCGCGGGGCGCGGGGCGCGGGGCGCGGGGCGCGGGGCGCGGGGCGCGGGGCGGGCGGTCCGTGGAAATGCCCGCGTGGGCACCTCGCTCAGGGGAAGGCCGCCCTGCGTGTCCCCTGACGGCCTCGCGGGGCGCGGGCGACGACCTGTCAGAGAGGCCGGTCGCCGGGCTCCTGGCGTTGGGGAGCCCGTCCTGGTGCCCCAGGAGCCGGTGGCCGTCGCGGGGTGCGGTCGGGCGCACCCCGAGTGCCCCCCCCCCCCCGTCCCCCGGGCCCCCCGCGCGGAGCCCGTCTCCGCCTCCCGCAGGTCACGCGTTCCCGACGGGTATAGAAAAGGCTTCGTGGTCCCCCCCAAAGTTTCCGAGGCCCGATGGGGGGCGGGGGGAGCCCGGTGGTGGGACCTCCACCCAGACAGGGAGGGTCCTCTCAGCAGGAGACACGGCCGGGTTCCGACGTCCATATTTCTGATTTTATTTATTTTATTTTATTTATTTTATTCTATTCTAGTCTATTAATTTTATTTTATTTTACTTATTTTATTCTATTCTAGTCTATTAATTTAATTTTATTTTATCCTAGTCTAGTCTATTTATTTTATTTTATTTTATGATTTAATGTTATTCTAGTCTATTAATTTTATTTTATTTTACTTATTTTATTCTATTCTAGTCTATTAATTTAATTTAATTTTATTTATTTTATTCTATTCTATTTTATTTTATTTTATGATTTAATGTTATTCTATTCTATTAATTTTATTTTATTTATGATTTTATTTTATTCATGTTACTTTATTTTATTTTATGATTCTATTTTACTCTTTTTGTTAATCCTCACCTGGGGATATTTTCCCATTGATTTTTTTTTTTTTAGAGAATGGCTTTGTTCTTTTTTCAAAAAATATTTTTATTGATTTCAGAGAGGAAGGGAGAGGAAAAGAGAAACATCCATGATGAGAGAGAATCACTGATGGGCTGCCTCCTGCACGCCCCCTACTGGGGATGGAGCCCACAACCTGGGCCTGTGCCCTTGACCGGAACCGAACCCGGGACCCTTAAGTCCGCAGGCCGACGCTCTACCCACTGAGCCACACTGGCCAGGGCTTCCCATTGATGTTTTTAGAGAGAGTGGAAGGGAGGGGGAGAGAGAGAGACACATCCATCAGCTGCCTCCCACACGCACCCCAGGGGGGGGGGCAGGGGTGGAGCCTGCAACCCGGGACCCGTGCCCTTGACGGGAATCGAACCCGGGACCCTTCATTCGCGGGCCAGCGCTCCACCCACTGAGCCACACCGGCCGGGGCTATGGCTCTGTTTTTATAAGTGTTGTTCTTTTTTAAAAAGTTTTTTTTTTAACCCTCACCCAAGAATGTGTGTTTTTTTTAATTATTTTTTTTTTTGGTTGTTAACTCTTACCTGAGGGTATTTTTCCCCATTGACTTTTTTTTTTTTTAATATATTTTTTAATCATATTTTTATTGATTTTCTACAGAGAGGAAGGGAGAGGAATAGAGAGAAACATCGATAAGAGAGAAACATCCATCAGCTGCCTCCTGCACACCCCCCACTGGGGATGTGCCTGCAACCAAGGTACATGCCCTTGACCGGAATCGAACCCGGGACCCTTCAGTCCGCAGGCTGACGCTCTATCCACTGAGCCAAACCAGTTAGGGCTGACTTTTTTTTTTTTTTTTAAAGAGAGTGGAAGGGAGGGAGAGAGAGAGAGAGAGAGAGAGAGAGAGAGAGAGAGAGAGAGAGAGAGACATGAATGAGTAGCCCTTGCAACCCAGGTGTGTGCCCTTGACCTGGCGTTGAACCCGTGACCTTTTGACCTTTTGGTGCACCTCCCGGGCTGAGGGCCGGGGCTGTGAGCCTCGCATTCCTTGGGCAGAGAAGAGCCTTTTCCTGCCTCTCCTGCCTCCAGGCTTTTAAACAAACGATGGTTTCCGATTGCAGGAAACCATCACCGTCTCCAACAGAAGGGCGTTTTGCAGGACGCGTTGCTTAATGAGGAGGAAAGCGGGGTCACGTGGAGGGCGTTCAAACAGAGAAAGAAAGCCCGGCCCTGGCCGGTGTGGCTCAGCGGGTAGAGCGTCGGCCTGCGGACCGAAGGGTCCCGGGTTCGATTCCTGGTCCAGGGCACAGGCCCGGGTTGCAGGCTCGATCCCCAGTAGGGGGCGTGCAGGAGGCAGCTGATCCATGATTCTCCCTCATCATGGATGTTTCTATCTCTCCCTCTTCCTTCCTCTCTGAGATCAATAAAAATATATATTTTAAAAAGTCCTGTGCAGCCCTAACCGGTGTGGCTCAGTGGATAGAGTGTCAGCCTGCAGACTGAGGGGTCCCGGGTTCGATTCCCGGTCAAGGGCATGGACCTTGGTTGCGGGCACATCCCCAGTGGGAGGTGTGCAGGAGGCGGCTGATCGATGTTTCTCTCTCATCGATGTTTCTAACTCTCTATTCCTCTTCCTTTCCTCTCTGTAAAAAATCAATAAAATATATTAAAAAAAATAGGATAATACTTCTTGTTTTCAGGGGTAAATAATGCATATAAATTGCCAGGTGCTGTAGCTAACATTCTTTTTTTTCTTCCGTTTTAATATAACACGTCACAGCTGAGTGTTCCACGGTGTCGATAGCTATCACGTGCGTGTGCGTGTGCGTGTGCGTATGTTCCGTGTTATATCCGAACCACGAGAGCCGCTCGCTTCCCTCTTTTTTTTTTTTTTAATGTTTTTGTTGATTTTTAGAGAGAGGAAGGGAGAGGGATAGAGAGAGAGAAACGTCGACGAGAGAGACCATCACCCATCGCCCCCCCTATTGGGGATCGAGCCCGCAACCTGGGCATGTGCCCTGACCAGGAATCGAACCCGTGACCTCTCGGTTCCTGGGCCGATGTGCAGCCACTGAGCCACACCGGCCGGGCTCACGTCCCTCCTACGACGGCCGTCACGCGGTGGTCCAGTTCTGTTCGCTGTTCCCTTTGTCCCACGCGAGCACCCCGGGACCGGCGACCTGCCCGTCTGTCTCTGCCCCGTAAGACCTCGCTGGTGGTGGTGGGAGTCCAGCCGGTGTCGGTGGGTGAACGCAGGCACAGCCGTTCCCTCCTTCCAGCCCGGCTCTCACCCGCCAAGAGGCGTGCTCTTGGGAAGTGACCGTTTCAAGGTCAAAGGGACATTGAACGGAGGAAGGCACTGCACGGGGCCCCTACATGTCAGCGTGCTGTGGGGTACGGTTCCCTCCGGATGTAGGGGGGCTGAACGGCACTGTCTGGCGTGAGGGGGCCTTTCATTACGTTTCCTTTGGCCATTTTGCAAGCTGATCCTTTCTCCCTCTTTAAAAGGAGAGGGTGCCCCGGCCGGTGTGGCTCCGTGGTTGAGGGTCGACCTAGGAACCAGGAGGTCACGGTTCGATTCCCGGTCAAGGGCACGTGCCCGGGTTGCGGGCTCGATCCCCAGTGTGGGGCGTGCAGGAGGCAGCCGATCCCTGATTCTCTCTCATGGATGTTTCTCTCTCTCTCTCCTTCTCCCTTCCTCTCTGAAATCAATACAAATATATGTTTGTTTGTTTTTTTATTTTATTTATTTATTTAAATATATTTGATTGATTTTTTTACAGAGAGGAAGGGAGAGGGATAGAGAGTTAGAAACATTGATCAGCTGCCTCCTGCACACTCCCCACTGGGGATGTGCCTGCAACCAAGGTCCATGCCCTTGACCGGAATCGAACCTGGGACCTTTCAGTTCGCAGGCTGACGCTCTATCCACTGAGACAAACCGGTCAGGGCTGTTTGTTTTTTTATTTTTTTTATTTTTTATTTTTATTATTATTATTTTTTAATATATTTTATTGATTTTTTACAGAGAGGAAGAGAGAGGGATAGAAAGTTAGAAACATCGATGAGAGAGAGACATCGATCAGCTGCCTCCTGCACCCCCCCTACTGGGGATGTGCCCGCAACCCAGGTACATGCCCTTGACCAGAATCGAACCTGGGACCCTTCAGTCCGCAGGCCGACGCTCTATCCACTGAGCCAAACCGGTCAGGGCTGTTTGTTTTTTTAAATATATGCAAGTTGACTTCGCTCCCGACTAAACTGCCTCAGGTCATTTTCTCACTGCACGTGTTTGAGAGTCGGGACAGGGTGTAAATTAAGGTAAAACGAAAGCATATCCACCCCAGAGAAACCTGATCCTCCTCTAATTCTGTGATGAGAATCAATAGAAAATACACGGAGTGGCCAGATGATGATGATCTCTGAACACATAATAATCTGGCCACTCTGTGTATATCCTATATCAGTGGTCAGCAAACTCAGTAGTCCACAGAGCCAAATATCACCAGTACAACGATTGAAATTTCTTTTTGAGAGCCAAATTTTTTAAACGTAAACTATATAGGTAGGTACATGGTTATTAACTTAACTAGGGTACTCCTAAGCTGGCCTTTGCTAAAAACTCAAGGGGCCAAAGAGCCGCATGTGGCTCACGAGCCGCAGTTTGCCGACCAATGTCCTATGTATTAAAAGGCTAATATTCCAATTGTCCCCTCGACCAGGAGTTCGGCCAGCAGGCAGGCCGGCCAACCGCCCATGTCCCCTCCCCCTGGCCAGGCTGACCGGACCCCACCCATGCACGAATTCATGCACCGGGCCTCTAAAATATATATATATATATATATACCGAGTGGCCAGATTATTATGTGTTCAGAGATCATCATAATCTAGCCACTCAGTGTGTATATGTATATGTATATTAGAGGCCCGGTGCATGAATTCGTGCATGGGTGGGGTCCGGCCAGCCTGGCCAGGGGGAGGGGACATGGACGGTTGGCCGGCCTGCCTGCTGGTCGAACTCCCGGTCAAGGGGACAATGTGCATATTAGCCTTTTATTCTATAGGATAGACACCGAGTGGCCAGACGATGATGCGTTCAGAGATCATCCTCATCTGGCCACTCGGTGTAGAATGAAAATCCTAGAATGGAAACACACACACACACCCTCTGCCTTTCACCTATAATACTTAAAATAGTGACTGGTAAGTACCGATCTGTCACATTGAAAGGGCTGGCTATTTTCTCCTCGTTGACAAAACGGCCGATTATGTTCCCTGCTGTGTTATCTCGCCATTGCTGAAAATAGCCTTCCTGGGACTGTTACAAAAGGATTTTTTTTTTAAAGGGATATAAGTCACTTTTTGTTAACTTAAAAAAATATGTCCACCCTGGCTGGTGTGGCTCAGTGGATAGAGCGTCGGCCTGCGGACTGAGGGGTCCCAGGTTCGATTCCGGTCAAGGGCATGTTCCTTAGTTGCGGGCACATCCCCAGTAGGGGACGTGCAGGAGGCAGCTGATGGATGTTTCTCTTTCATTAATGTTTCTAACTCTCTATCCCTCTCCCTTCCTCTCTGTAAAAAAATCAATAAAATATATATATATTTTAAAAAAAGGCCCAAGGAGACATCGAGGGGAATGCCTGACTTTTGAGTTGGGGATACACAGCCCCCTATACCCTCTCACAAAGCTTTCCAGATACATTACCTTATTTTATTCTTGTGACGGCTGGTGCAGACGGAAGGGCACGCCATTGGCAGCAACGGGCAAGATTTAAAACGTGTGTACCCTGACTCAGCGGTTCTAAGAGGCAGTGCCGTAAATTCTTCTGTAAGTGTGGGGAAAAAGACGCACGAGGATGTTTACCACAGCATTTTTCCACTGTGGCGTTGTCAGCACTCCAGACCGAGGACTTTGGACATGTCCATCAGCGGAGAAAGCTTACGTGGATGACAACACACCCGTAACCCCGACCCCCTTGCCACGTGTGAAGAAAGACTGGAGATGGATAGAGATGTACTGACATCCAGTACGGAATGAAAAAAAAAAAAAAAAAAAAGCAAGTCGCAGAACTTAAAGAGAAGACTTTTTTTTTTTAATATATTTTTATTGATTTCAGAGGGGAAGGGAGAGGGAGAGAGAGAGAAACATGAATGATGAAAGAGAATCACGGATTGGCTGGCTCCTGCACGCCCCACACTGGGGACCAAGCCCGCAACCCGGGCCTGTGCCCTGACTGGGAATCGAACCCTGACCTCCTGGTTCCTAGGTTGACACTCAACTGCCCAGCCACGCCGGCCGTCCAAAGAGAAGACTTTGGTTCTTCCTCTGTGTCTGCGTTTTTTAAAAATTTCTGTACATCACACTTAGCAGTGGTTACCCTAGAGCCGGGGTCGGCAAACTGCGGCTCGCGAGCCACATGCGGCTCTTTGGCCCCTTGAGGGTGGCTCTTCCACAAAATACCACGGCCTGGGCGAGTCTATTTTGAAGAAGTGGCGTTAGAAGAAGTTTACGTTTAAAAAATGTGGCTCTCCAAAGAGATTTCCATCGTTGTCCTGTTGATATTTGGCTCTGTGGACGGATGAGTTTGCCGACCACTGGCTTAGAGGAAGGGAGATGGAGGGCATAACATCAGAACTGTGTCTGGTTTTTTTTGTTTTTGTTTTAAATATATTTTATTGATTTTTTTATAGAGAGGAAGGGAGAGGGATAGAGAGTTAGAAACATCGATGAGAGAGAAACATCCATCAGCTGCCTCCTGCACACCTCCCACTGGGGATGTGCCCGCAACCAAGGTACATGCCCTTGACCGGAATCGAACCCGGGACCCTTCAGTCCGCAGGCCGAGGCTCTAACCACTGAGCAACACCGGCCGGGGCTGTGTCTGTTTGTTTTTAAATAGATCTTTACTAGAGGCCTGGCGCCCGACATTCGTGCACTGGGGGAGGGGCGTCCCTCAGCCCGGCCTGCGCCCTCTCGCAGTCTGGACCCCCCCAGGGGATGTCCGCCTGCCGGCTTAGGATTGAGCCTCTCGCAGTCTGGGCCCCCCCAGGGGATGTCCGCCTGCCGGCTTAGGATCGAGCCTCTCGCAGTCTGGGGCTCTCGCAGTCCGCGACCCTCGCTCCTTACCGCCCACCTGCAGCAGAGGCAGGAGAGGCTCCTGCCACCGCTCCTGCGCTCGCCAGCCATGAGCCGGCCGAGCGGCGCTCCCCCTGTGGGAGCGCACTGACCCCCAGGGAGCAGCTCCTCCGTTGAGCGTCTGCCCCCTGGTGGCCAGGGCGCGTCATAGCGACCGGCCGTTCCGCCGTTCGGTTCGATTTGCATATTAGCCTTTTATTATACAGGATTGATTTCAGAGAGAGGACGGGAGAGGGAGAAAGAGATGGAAACATCCATGATGAGAGAGAATCACGGATCAGCTGCCTCCTGTACGCCCTCTACCGGGGCTCGAGCCCGCGACCCGGGCATGTGTTCTGACGGGGAAACGAACCGTGACCTCACGGGGTGCCGCTCAACCGCTGAGCCACGCCGGCCGGGCTGTTCCCTAGAGTCTAAATGCCTTTGTATTACGTTGAGTGCTGCTTAAGGAACTCAGCATGTTACCGCGTGAGTAATCTGATTAACTAAGGAATGCATCTTAGCAGAGTGGTCCTCATTCATCTCAGACGTCCGTATGGATATCGCACTCCAAAAGGACGATTCATCACAGCCTAAGTAATAGTGCTGGCTTCTGAATGATGACAAACTTTTTAAAAAATAGATTTCTGCCAAAACCGGTTTGGCTCAGTGGATAGAGCGTCAGCCTGCGGACTGAAAGGTCCCAGGTTCGATTCCGGTCAAGGGCATGTACCTTGGTTGTGGGCACATCCCCAGTAGGAGGTGTGCAAGAGGCAGCTGATCGATGTTTCTCTCTCATTGATGTTTCTAACTATCCCTCTTCCTTCCTCTCTGTAAAAAATCAATAAAATATATTTTTTAAAAAAATAGATTCTATTGATTTCAGAGAGGAAGGGAGAGGGGAGAGAGATAGAAACATCCATGATGAGAGAGGATCATGGATCGGCTGCCTCCTGCACGTCCCCGTATTGGGAATCGAGCCCACAACCCGGGCATGTGCCCTTGACCAGAATTGAACCTGGGACCTTTCAGTCCACAGGCTGACGCTCTATCCACTGAGCCACACCGGCCAGGGCAATGACACACTTGTGTGTGTGTGTGTGTGTGTGTGTGTGTGTGTGTGTTTTAAGTAGAAGTATTTGGTAGAAGAGAAGCCAACACGCTAACTTTTTTTTTTTTTAAATATATTTTATTGATATTTTACAGAGAGGAAGGGAGAGGGATAGAGAGCTAGAAACATCGATGAGAGAGAAACATCGGTCAGCTGCCTCCTGCACGCCCCCCACTGGGGATGTGCCCGCAACCAAGGTACATGCCCTTGACCGGAATCGAACCTGGGACCTTTCAGTCCGCAGGCCGACGCCCTATCCACTGAGCCACACCGGTTTCGGCTAACACGCTAACTTGTGAACATCTGTTTTACAGGACTGGCTGAACCGCTCTTCGTGGCCAGACACGAAGACAATCTGTTTAAGGACCTCTTTCAGGACTACGAGAGATGGGTCCGTCCCGTGGAGCACCTGAACGACAAGATCAGGATAAAGTTTGGCCTCGCCATCTCTCAGTTAGTGGATGTGGTAGGTGTGCGCGTCCACCCGGATCCGGCGTCACACGCCCGCGCGGTTGAAATTGCTCTCTGGAGCCCTCGCCGGTTAGGCTCAGTGGATAGAGCGTCGGCCTGCGGACTGAAGGGTCCCAGGTTCGATTCCGGTCAAGGGCATGGACCTTGGTTGCGGGCACATCCCCAGTAGGAGGTGTGCAGGAGGCAGCTGACCGATGTTTCTCTCTCATCGATGTTTCTAACTCTCTCTCCCTCTCCCTGCCTCTCTGTAAGAAATCAATAAAATATATTTTAAAAATATATAATTCAAAAAAATTGCTCCTTGGAGCCTCGGTATAAGGGGATGGCCTGCCCTAACCGGTGTGGCTCAGTGGATAGAGCGTCGGCCTGCGGACTGAAGGGTCCCAGGTTCGATTCCAGTCAAGGGCATGGACCTCGGTTGTGGGCACATCCCCAGTGGGGGGTGTGCAGGAGGCAGCTGATGGATGTTTCTCTCTCATCGATGTTTCTAACTCTCTATTCCTCTCTGTAAAAAAAATCAATAAAATATTTAAAAAAAAAAAAAGGGGGGGGATGGCCAGGCGGTCCTCCCCAGGGCCCCCACTTCTCGGGCGAGGACCCCACAGCCGCCATTGCCTCTGGGACGCGCTCCCTTGGGGCCTCCTCCTTCCTTCCGGTCGTTCTCCCGTCTTAGGGATGGGCCCGAGCGTGGGTGCCTTCCCGTCCGCTAAGCTATTTATCCTTCTGTCCTCTCCCCTGCTGTTGGGACCACTTCTACTTCTCTGCTCTTACTGTTTTTTGTTTCTAATTTTCTTTTTTTTTTTTTAATATTTTTTTATTGATTTCAGAGAGGAAGGGAGAGGGGGAGAGAGAGAGAGAAACATCCATGATGAGAGAGAATGATGGATCGGCTGCCCCCTGCACGCCCCCTACTGGGGATCGAGCCCACAACCCGGTCCTGTGCCCTTGACCGGGAATCGAACCCGGGACCCTTCAGTCCCCAGGCGGACGCTCTATCCACGGAGCCACGCCGGCCAGGGCCCATCAGCCTTACTGAAACCTTTGTTTTTCAGGATGAGAAAAACCAGCTAATGACCACGAATGTCTGGCTGAAGCAGGTACGTATCCAGTGCAAAAGGCCGCCCTGCTGGTGACCTGGGATGCTGTTAGTTCAGGGCGTGCGGCCGGCGGGGCGTGAGTGCGGGCCGGCGGGAGGCAGGCGGACCCGGTAGGTGGAGTGCTCGTGTTTACTCGGCCGGTGTTACCTGAGTGGCAGGCACGGGGGAGCAGCCGAGAGCAACACCGATCCGCTCGGGGGGGAAATGTGCTGGGGAATAGGATAGGGTGTGTTGGGATATATAGATATATATTTATTTTTAATATTTTTTATTGACTTTTACAGAGAGGAAGGGAGAGGGATAGAGAGTTAGAAACATCGATCAGCTGCCTCCTGCACGCCCCCCACTGGGGATGTGCCCACAACCAAGGTACATGCCCTTGACCGGAATCGAACCCGGGACCCTTCATTCCGCAGGCCGACGCTCTATCCACTGAGCCAAACCAGCTAGGGCTTTATTTTTTACTAGTGGCCCGGTGCACGAAATTCATGCACATTAAAAGGGGATTAATTAGAGGAAATAATCTAATATTGCTATTTACCCTTTCTCTATAATAGAAGTGTCAGAGATGAAAGAAAATTAGTAAAATGTATATGAAAACCTTCCTTCTGTCAGAGTCTGGGGCACACCATGGGACCCAGAGTCAAGTCCCCGCCCACCCACATGTGCCTCAAAATCACATGAGACCCAGACCCGTCTGGCCCCCCACCCCTCATTGGGATAGATCCAGACCTGGCTAGTCCCACCCTTGTCAAGCCCCACCGGGCAGGGAACATAGCCTCAGGTCCCATGGCCTGGCGCCAGGCTGGGGGGCATGGCCTGAGGTCCCCCAGCCCAGACCAGGGGGATGGGGGCGCATGCCTTGAGGTCCCCCGTCAAGACCCGCCAGGTGTGGGACATGGCCTGAGATCCCCTGTCAAGCCCTGCTGGGTGGGGGGGCCTGGCCTGAGGTCCCCCGTCAAGCCCCACCAGGCAGGGGGGGAGGGGCACACAACCTCAGGTCCCCTGGCCCAGCACTGGGAGAGGGGAACAGCCTCAGGTCCCCGGTCAAGCCCAATCGGCAGGGGGGTGCAGCCTCAGGTCCCCTGGCTCGGTGCTAGGGCGGGGGGTGCGGCCTGAGGTTCCCTGTCAAGCCCCACATGGTGGGGGGTGCGGCTTGAGGTCCCCTGGCCTGGCGCTGGGGTGGGGGGAGCAGCCTGAGGTCCCCTAGCCCAGCACCAGGACGGGAAGCGCACCTTGAGGTCACCTGTCAAGCCCTGCCAGGTGGGGGGCGTGGCCTGAGGTCCCCTGTCAAGCCCCACAGGGGCTGGGGAGGGCGTAGCCTCAGGTCTCTGCTGATTACTTGTTAAGGCTCCTTATGGGAACTTGGCCTCAGCTGTGGGTGCAGCCATCTTTGTGACGGAGTGATGGTCAATTAGCATATTCCCTATTGATTAGATAGGATTTATTTTTTTTAAATATGTTTTTATTGGTTTTTAGAGAGAGAGAGAGGAAGGGAGAGGGATAGAGAGAGAGAAGCATCCATGAGGAGAGAGAATCACAGATCGGCTGCCTCCTGCACGCCCCCTCCTGGGAATGGAGCCCGCAACCTGGGCATGTGCCCTGACCGGGAATCGAACCCTGACCTCCTGGTTCATAGCTTGACGCTCAACCACGGAGCCACGCTGGCCCGGCTGTCCCTACTTTTTTTTCTTTTTATTGTCTAAAGTTTTACATATGTCTCCTATTTCCCCAGTTGATTCCCCCTGCCCCCCTCCGAGCCATTCCCACCCCGGGCAAGCCCCCACCACCCCAGTGTCCCTATTTTTTTTTTTTTATATATTTTATTGATTTTTTACAGGGAGGAAGGGAGAGGGATAGAGAGCTAGAAACATCGATCAGCTGCCTCCTGCACACCTCCTTCTGGGGATGTGCCCGCAACCAAGGTCCATGCCCTTGACCGGAATCGAACCTGGGACCCTTCAGTGTGCAGGCCGACACTCTATCCACTGAGCCACACCGGTTTCGGCCAGTGTCCCTACTTTTTAATACCGGCCACCACTTCCCCAACTCTTACCTCCTAAAAGGCACGTGGGGTTTCCTTGGGGTGCGAGCATGAACTGGACGTGGTCCCAGCATCGTTCCCGCGTGCAGGTTGGGCAAGGTGTTCGCGTATGTGGGGTGTGGACTACGTCCAGCTGCTCTGTGTGTGGAGCAGTCGGCCCGTCCGTGTCGACAGAGCTGGAAAAGGGATGTTTCCCTCGAACCCGGACCCTAGATGCCCGAGGCTGCACCTCCCGGGCCCGGCTCGTGGTTGGAGAAGGGGCGCCACACAGAACCGTCAGCGCACACACAGCCTGGCGCTCCCTGTCCCACAAGGACCAAGCTCAGAGCCGCGGCCGGCCGCAGGGGCTCTCTCTGTCGGGAGCGGACAAGGCTTCCTGTCTGACCGTGTTCCGTCCCTTTGAGGATTAAGTCCGTCGAAATGGACGCCGTTTTCTTTGTCTCAAAGGAGTGGAGAGACGTGAAGCTCCAGTGGAGTCCCGAGGACTACGGGGGGATCCGAGCGATCCGGGTCCCGTCAGACTCGCTCTGGACCCCGGACATCGTCCTGTTTGATAAGTAAGTCACAGTCCACCTTCCGTGGTGTGTTTCCAAAGCGAACACTTGCGTGGCGATTGGGCACGGGGAACGTAAATCCCTCCCTCTTGAGACGTGTGTGGCTGTCCAGTCGCACGGCCCGATTTCACATCCTTAGGTTTCAGATCGGTTCCGTGGGTCCCCTCCTTTTGTGTGCGTGCACGTGTTGTTTTCTGATCATACAAGTGTTCTTTGATTTATGACATGTGTGACATGCCGGGAGCCATTTCCAGCATGTCATAATTGCTAGAGTTTCATCCAAAGGTTGATGGAACTTGGGGACTCAGCAAGGGCTGAGTCACATATGTTATCGCCTGTTGGACATGGCTAAAGGCATTTCCCCCAAACCTGAGAAAGATGCGTTAAATTGATTGTTTGCTGCCAGACAGCTCAGGGCTTCTCCATCTACATGTTATTGCCTCCTGTTGGCCAAACACCTGAACAGCCGAAGGCAATTCCCCAATCTGACAGTGGATTCTGTATGAAACCCTACCCTTTGAAGTGTATATCTCCACCTTCGGACAAATTGTGCTAATAAAAAGCAAGGGGTCCTGAGACAAGGAGAGAGTCTTTAGCTCCTTTAGCTGAAGTGCCTCAGACCCCCAATGCCTTTCAAAATTATCTTTCGTCTCTGGACTCTTAGGTTACACACAGCCTTTCTCCAGGTCGCTGAACCCTTCTTAATGCCGGGACAAGAACCCCGGCAGTGACATATTGGGGAAGTCCAGGAAGGTGTGAGGAAGTAGGGTGGTCACCAGTGGTCAGTCCCACTGTCCAGTATGTGGAGCCGGGGAGGGGGATGACTGGCCCTGCCAAGGCAGTAGGGTGAGTTAATTAAATGTTCGACCATCCCCGGCCGGTGTGGCTCAGTGGATAGAGCGTCGGCCTGCAGACCGAAGGGTCCTGGGTTCGATTCCGGTCAGGGGCACATGCCTGGGTTGCAGGCTCGGTCCAACGTGCAGGAGGCAGCCAATCCATGATTCCCTCTCTTCGTTGATGTTTCTGACTCTCTCTCTCTTCCTCTCCCTTCCTCTCTGAAATCAATAAAAATATATATTTTTAAAAAATGTTCAGTCCTGACCAGTTTGGCTCAGTGGATAGAGCGTCGGCCTGCGGACTGAGGGGTCCCAGATTCGATTCCGGTCAAGGGCATGTACCTCAGTTGTGGGCACATCCCCAATAGGGGGCGTGCAGGAGGCAGCTGATGGATGTTTCTCTCTCATCGATGTTTCTTTTTTTAAAAATTTTTTTTTATTTTATTGATTTTTTTACAGAGAGGAAGGGAGAGGGATAGAGAGTTAGAAATATCGATGAGAGAGAAACATCGATCAGCTGCCTCCTGCACACCTCCTACTGGGGATGTGCCTGCAACCAAGGTACATGCCCTTGACCGGAATTGAACCCGGGACCCGTCAGTCCACAGGCTGATGCTCTATCCACTGAGCCAAACCGGTTAGGGCTCTCATCGATGTTTCTAACTCTCTCTCCCTCTCCCTTCCTCTCTGTAAAAAAATCAATAAAATATATTTAAAAAAAAAACGTTTGACCCAATAGAGCCGGCTAATATTTAAAAATATATATATATTTTATCTCAGAGAAGAAGGGAGAGAGAGAAACATCCATGATGAGAGAGAATCATGGGTCGGCCGCCTCCTGCACGCCCCCCACTGGGGATGGAGCCCACAACCCGGGCATGTGCCCTTGACCGGGAATCGAACCCTGACCCCCAGGTTCCTAGGTCGACGCTCCGCCACGGAGCCATGCCGGCGACGTTACTGTGTGTGCGCGCACGTGTGTGTGTGTGTTTCAGTGCCGACGGGCGGTTCGAAGGGGCCCGCACGAAGGCCGTGGTCCGGTCCGACGGCACGGTCACCTGGACGCCCCCCGCCAACTACAAAAGCTCCTGCACCATCGACGTCACCTTCTTCCCCTTCGACCTCCAGAACTGCTCCATGAAGTTCGGCTCCTGGACGTACGACGGCGCCCAGGTGGACCTCCAGCTGGAGGACCGGGACGTGGACAAGAGGGACTTCTTCGACAACGGCGAGTGGGAGATCGTGAGCGCGACGGGGGCCCGGGGGAACCGGACGGCCGGCCGCCGCTGGTACCCCCACGTCACCTACTCCTTCGTCCTCAGGCGCCTGCCCCTCTTCTACACCCTGTTCCTGATCGTCCCCTGCATCGGGCTCTCGCTGCTCACGGCGCTGGTCTTCTACCTCCCGTCGCACGAGGGCGAGAAGATCTCCCTCTGCACCTCGGTGCTCGTGTCCCTGACCGTCTTCTTGCTGGTCATCGAGGAGATCATCCCCTCGTCCTCCAAGGTCATCCCCCTCATCGGCGAGTACCTGGTCTTCACCATGATCTTCGTGACGCTGTCCATCACCGTGACGGTCTTCGCCATCAATGTCCACCACCGCTCGCCCTCCACGCACCACGCCATGGCCCCGTGGGTCCGCCGGCTGTTCCTGCACCGGCTGCCCAGGCTCCTGTGCATGCGGGGCCACGCCGACAGGTACTCGGCCCAGAGAGAGGAGGCCGGGGGCCGCGGGGGCCCGAGCCCCCCCCGGGACGCGCTGGGAGCCGCACTCGACTCCATCCGCTACATCGCGAGGCACATCGTGAAGGAGAACGCCGTCCGAGAGGTCTGTGCGGGGCGGCGTCCCACGGGCAGGGCACGGACCTCCTTAGGCCGAGCCCAGGGTGAGGGCCGGACGTGTGGACGTGCGTCCTGGAAAAGATCTTTAGGGAATCTATTCTGGCCCTGGCCAGTGGGGCTCAGTGGATAGAGCGCCAGCCTGCAGACTGAAGGGTCCCGGGTTCGGTTCCGGTCAAGGGAAGATGCCTTGAGTTGCAGGCTCCATCCCCCGTGGGGGGTGTGCAGGAGGCAGCCGATCCGTGATTCTCTCTCATCGTGGATGTTTCTAGCTCTCTTTCCTTCTCCCTTCCTCTCTGAAATCAATAAAAAAATCTATATATATAAAAGGCTAAGGGACCAGCTGACCGGCCAGTAGCTATGATGCACACTGACCACCAGGGGGCAGACGCTCAACACAGGAGCTGCTGAGCGACAGCAACTTTGCAGAGTGCCCTCTGGCACTCTGGAATCCCTCGGGGGATGTCGGACTGCCGGTTTTGGCCCGATCCGCACAGGCCAGGCCGTGGGACCCCACCTGCCGGAGGGACCCCCCCCCCCTCACTCTGCAGATGTCCTTGGAGCCCCGGTCCTGTCCCAGGGGAGGGACCGTGAGAGGTTGGCTCCCGGGTGTGTCTGGCCCATCTCGCCCAGACCCATCCTGCCAGCCACCTTCTAATTAATTTCCTTTCAACGTGCACGAATCTGTGCACCGGGCCTCTAGCATTAAAATAATAAAATAGTATCTATTCTGGATAAAACATCCTCCAAGTGGGACACCTACACACTTCCCACTTCTCCATGTCTCCCTAGGCATCTCTGATGATGTTTCCGTAAATACGTTTTTATTGATTTCAGGGAGAAGGAGAGAAAAGGAGAGAGAGAGAGAGAAACATCCATGATGAGAGAAAAATCATTGGCCGGCTGCCTCCTGCACGCCCCCCACTGGGGATCGAGCCCACAACCTGGGCAGGTGCCCTTGACTGGGAATCGAACCCTGACATCCTGGTTCATAGGTCGACGCTCAACCACTGAGGCCCACCGACTGGGCATCTCAGATGATTTTAAAGAAAACGTAGTGTTGCTGTATGTATTAAGAATGAAAGAGGCCCTGGCTGGTGTGGCTCAGTGGATAGAGCCCCAGCCTGCGGACTGAAGGGTCCTGGGTTCGATTCCGGTCAAGGGCATGGACCTTGGTTGCGGGCACATCCCCAGTAGGAAGTGTGCAGGAGGCAGCTGATCAATGTTTCTCCCTCATCGATGTTTCTAACTCTCTATTCCTCTCCCTTCCTCTCTGTAAAAAGTCAATAAAATATATTTTAAAAAAAGAATGAAAGAGGCCAGGTCCATGTGGCTCAGTGTTTGAACGTCAACCTTTGAACCTGGAGCTCACGGTTCGATTCGCGCTCAGGGCACCTGTCCGGGTTGCGGGCTCCATCGCAAGTGGGGGGCGTGCAGGAGGCAGCCGATCCATGGTTCTCTCTCATCATGGATGTTTCTCTCTCTCCCTTTCCCTTCCTCTCTGAAATCAATAAAAATATATTTGATGGGGGGGAAAAAAGAGAGAATGAAAGAGATTTTGGGGGGTTTATTACCAAATATCCAATAACATGCTAACTTTTTTTATTATAAATCATCAAAACAAGCCAGCTGTAAAATCATACAAGTCGATGTGTGAATCACTTTGTCCCATGTCCTTGAGGCCCTCTTATCACAGAATCTGTTCCTGAGTGCTGAGCGGGGGGGGGGGGGGGGGGGGGGGAGGGTACTTACAGTGTTGAGGCAGCAGAAACTGCTTTGGCCCTAATTCAGCAGATTATATCTTTTAAAAATATCTATCTATCTATATGTATATATATTTATTTATTTATTTCAGAGAGGAAGGGAGAGGGAGAGAGAGAGAGAAACATCCATGATGAGAGAGAATCATGGATCGGCTGCCTCCTGCACGCCCCACACTGGGGATGGAGCCCACAACACGGGCCTGTGCCCTGACCAGAATCGAACCCGGGACCCTTCCATCCGCAGGCCGACGCTCTATCCACCGAGCCAAACCAGCTAGGGCCCATTGATTTTTAGAGAGAGTGGAAGGGAGAGGGAGAGACAGAGAGAAACGTCGATGGGAGAGGACACCTCAGTGGTTTGCCTCCTGTATGAACCCTGACCAGGGTCCAGGCCGGGGAGGAGCCCGCCACCTGGTCACGTGCCCTTGACTGGAATGGAACCCGGGACCCTTCGGTCCGCAGGCCGACGCTCTGTCCACTGAGCCACACCGGCCAGGGCAGCAGATGACATGTACACGAATAAAAGAGAAACATGCAAATTGACCATCACTCCGCTACGCCCACCAGCCAATCAGGAGGGAATATGCAAATTAGAAGGACAAAGATGGCAGCTGCTCAGCTGCTCCAGGCGCGGAGTGGCCGGGAGGGGCAGGATGCCTGCTATGAGAGGGAGGGTGGTGGGGGGTGCGAAGGGATCTATAGGAGCGGCTCTCCAGCCGCAGCGAAGATGAAGGCGGCAGACTCCAGCCGGAGCGAAGGCCGGGGTCCCGGGTGCCGGAGGAAAACCGGTGCTGGAAGCCAAGGGAAGGAAGGCCTATTGCACGAATCTCATCGTCTTAAAATAAGTAGACAGTGTTAGATTCTGTATTTAATGTGGCCTTTTTTTTTTTTTTTTGGCAACAGGTGGTTGAGGATTGGAAGTTCATAGCCCAGGTCCTCGACCGGCTCTTCCTCTGGACGTTTCTTCTGGTCTCGGTGGTCGGCTCCCTGGGGCTCTTCGCTCCTGTTATTTATAAATGGGCATCGGTGCTCGCTCCAGTTCACAGCGGGACGGCAGACACGTGATGTTCCCCTGGGGCGGCAGCAGGAGTTTCAGGCACGTACAGCGGGCGGAACCTCGATTCTCAACCTTAATGCGTTCCGAAAGGCTGTCTGAACACCGGATCATTCCCCCCGCCCCCCCCCACCCCCCACGGTTAGAAATCATGTAAGTTGAGCCCTAACCGGTTTGGCTCAGTGGATGGAGCGTCGGCCTGCGGACTGAAGGGTCCCGGGTTCGATTCCGGTCAAGGGCATGTACCTTGGTTGCGGGCACATCCCCAGTAGAGAGTGTGCAGGAGACAGCTGATGGATGTTTCTCTCTCATCCATGTTTCTCTCTCTCTCCCTCTCCTTTCCTCTCTGTAAAAAATCAATAAAATATATTAAAAAAAGGAAAGAAATCATGTAAGTTGAATTAATCCGTTCCCGACCCCCAAATGATTCCCTGTTTTAAATTTTTAAAAATATATTTTTATTGATGTCAGAGAGGAAGGGAGAGGGAGAGAGAGAGATAGAGACATCCATGATGAGAGAGAATCATCGATCGGCTGCCTCCTGCACACCCTCCTCCCCCCATACTGGGAATCAAGCCCGCAACCTGGGCATGTGCCCTTGACCAGGAATCGAACCCGGGACCCTTCAGTCCGCAGGCCCACGCCCTATCCACTGAGCCACACCGGCCAGGGCTTCACCTTTCTTATGGACAGTACATGTCTCTTGTACAGCTTCATCTAGAAATAAAGACTTTGACAACAAAAAGGACATGAACGGTAGATGGAAGTTTAATGAAAAGGAAGGGAAACGTACAGTAAAAAATGAATATGTGTAAGTAATGAAATAAGTATAAGCGGCCACAAAAGCAAAAAACAAACGTGAAATAGTCACAGCACAGTGTCCTGAGCTTGTAACAGTGGGAAACGGACTCATATTCGTACATTCTCGCCTTTGTCACCTGAGAGACGGTGACTGACCCTACAGGGGAAGGCCTGAAAGGGTGGTCAGGGTGAGAAGCGAATTGTCGAGACACGAGGTTCCGCTGTATATACCTGATGGCACCCGGAGAATGATGACAATGCCTGCTGTGTTTAAAATGTCCCGCAAGCCCTGGCCGGTGTGGCTCAGTGGATAGAGCGTCGGCCTGCGGACTGAAGGGTCCCAGGTTCGATTCCGGTCAAGGGCATGGACCTTGGTGGCGGGCACATCCCCAGTGGGAGGTGTGCAGGAGGCAGCTGATGGATGTTTCTCTCTCATCGATGTTTCTAACTCTCTCTCCCTCTCCCTTCCTCTCTGTAAAAAACCAATAAAATATATTTAAAAAATAAATAAAAATAAATAAATAAAATGTCCCGCAAGCTCGAACAGATGAACAGTTGCTAGCGTCCGTTTAGCGTAATAGATCCGCCCTTTAGAAAAATATATCTGCATGACTAACGCAGTCACTGACTGAATAACTCTTGATCTCCTCAAAATAGCAGCACAATGTTATCTGACCTGTCCTAGCAAAAATGTGATGTTTGGCCCTAGCTGGTTTGGCTCAGTGGCTAGAGCGTTGGCCTGAGGACTGAAGGGCCCCGGGTTCGATTCTGGTCAAGGGCACAGGCCCTGGTTGCAGGCTCGATCCCCAGTGTGGGGTGTGCAGGAGGCAGCCAATCAATGATTCTCTCTCATCATGGATGTTTCTCTCTCTCTCTCCCTCTCCCTACCTCTCTGAGATCAATTAAAATATATATATTTTAAAAATATGATGTTTGTATCCTGGCTGATAACAGTTTGAAACTCGTAATAGTCTGTCATTGACAGTGAGGTCCCTGTTGTGATGCGCTGGGAAATCCCTGTTGTTTTCGAAGACGGACTTCAGAACTGCTTCTGCGTTTGGTAAAGGTGCACGTCTTTAATTCTTTCTGTCCCGTGTCTACTGCGCCAGCAGCTCGTCGTCAGCGCGGCATCACACAACTATCCTACATAATAAAAGCCTAATATGCAGCCGAAACCGGTGTGGCTCAATGGATAGAGCGTCGGCCTGCGGACTGAAGGGTCCCGGGTTCGATTCCGGTCGAGGGCAGGAGCCTCGGTGGCAGCTGGATGGATCCCCGGCCCCTCTGGGCCTGTGACGCTCTGGGAAGTGGGGTGCGGCCTGCCAGGCCACGGTGAAGAGTAAGTTAAAAAGGCGCCTGGGCCCTCACCGGTGGCTCCGTGGATAGAGCGTCGGCCTGCGGACTGAAGGGTCCCGGGTTCGATTCCGGTCAAGGGCAGGTACCTTGGTTGCAGGCACATCCCCAGTGGGAGGTGTGCAGGAGGCAGCTGATGGATGTTTCTCTCTCATCGATGTTTCTAACTCTCTCTCCCTCTCCCTTCCTCTCTGTAAAAAATCAATAAAATATATTAAAAAAAAAAAAAAAGCCTAATACGCACATTGACCGACCGGTGGAACGACCGGTTGCTATGATGCTCACTGACCACAGGGGGCAGATGCTCAGTGCGGGAGCTGCTCCCAGCCCGTGGGCGCAAGGCCAGTCAAGGCGGGTGCCAGTGGGGGCCCCTGGTCGCCCACCAGGCCTAGGGACCCTACCCGTGCACGAATTTCGTGCACCGCGACTCTAGTACTAAATAAGCTGGCTACTCGGTATGACAGCGATGGAATACGACGCAGTTTCTATAACCAAGATTTTTTTATTTTTATTTTTATATTTTATTTTTTACAGAGAGGAAGAGAGAGGGATAGAGAGTTAGAAACATCGATGAGAGAGAAACATCCATCAGCTGCCTCCTGCACACCTCCCACTGGGGATGTGCCCGCAACCCAGGTACATGCCCTTGACCGGAATCGAACCCGGGACCCTTCAGTCCGCAGGCTGACGCTACATTCACTGAGCCAAACCGGTCAGGGCAACCAAGATTTTTTTAAAAATGAAAAATGGGAGTTGGGGCCTCCTTGAAGGCTTACTTTATTCTTTAGATGCTTACACTGAATAATTGTTACGTCCCTAGAGGCCTGGTGCATGAAATTCGTGCATTCAGGGAGGCGGGGGGGGGGATCCCTCAGCCTGGATTGCGAGAGGGTGCAGGCCAGGCCGAGGAACCCCATCGGTGCACGATCAGGGGCCGGGGAGAGACGCGGGAGGTTGGCCAGCCGGGGAGGGACCGCGGGAGGGCTCCAGGGCATGTCCGGCCCATCTTGCTCAGTCCTGATCTGCTGGACCCCAGCAGCAAGATAACCTACCGTTTGGAGCGTCTGCCCCCTGGTGGTCAGTGCACATCATAGCGACTGGTGGACCAGTCGACTGTCTGCCCCCTGGTGGTCAGTGCACGTCATAGCGAGCGGTTGAGCGGCCTTCGCATCTCATTAACATATTACGCTTTGATTGGTTGAACGGACGACCGGACACGTAGCATATTAGGCTTTTATTCTGTAGGATTTTTATAGCTTACCTTCCATGTGAAATCATACAAGACAACTCCTATTCATTTCAGTCCCCTTGGCCACGTGTTCCATCACTAGTAGAACCATCTTCTATAGAAATTGTAGCAGCATCTCTCGATCTTTTTTTTTTAATATGTTTTTATTGATTTCAGAGAGAGGAAGGGAGAGGGAGAGATAGTAACATCCATGCTGAGAGAGACTCATGGACCGGCTGCCTCCTGCACACCCCCCTACTGGGGATCGAACCCGCAACCCAGGCATGTGCCCTTGACCGGGAATCGAACCCTGACCTCCTGGTTCCTAGGTCCACGCTCAACCCCTGGGCCTCATCTCTTTATCCTTGACCTTAGATGCGTCCGTGGCAATGAAGCAAATCCCATTAAAAAAAAACAAAAAAACAAAAAAAAACGTCGGTGGGTACTCCTGAGTTGTTCTGCGAGAAAACCATCTTCCGAAATGAAAGGCAGCAGTCTGATTCGGTCTGAGCACATCGTACATTTTAGATCAGCCGTGGGCAAACTACGGCCCGCGGGCCGGATCCGGCCCGTTCGGCTGTTCTATACGGCCCGCGGAGCCGAAAGAGAGGAGGGTTCTCTTGCTCTCCCCTCCGCTCCTTTACTTTGAATTTATATTAGTTCACACAAACACTCCATCCATGCTTTTGTTCCGGCCCTCCCGTCCAGTTTAAGAACCCACTGTGGCCCTCGAGTCAAAAAGTTTGCCCACCCCTGGTTTAGATCCACCTCCTGTTTCCGTTCTCTCTCCCTCTCATTCCAATTAGAATCTGAGAGTTTCCAGGACCCTGGGATGGACCTAGTCTCAGCCGACGATGACTTTGTGCAGCCTCAAAGGATGTATCACAGGTAAGCACGTTAGGGGTCACCTCCGAAGGTCCCCGATTCAGCGTGACCTGGAAGAACGCCCGATAGAACCCTCCCCCTCAATCCAGAGCGCTTAGCTCCCGAGAGAACCAGCGCCTTATTTGCTCACGGGACGTAACCCGCCGGAGTTCAAGTCCATGCGCCTGGGAAGGCAGAGGGGACCCGTCTGATTTTTGTGTGTTTTATCGCCGGCCGGAGTCCCGTGGCATTTAACGAGGGGCAGTCTGGTTCGGCTCATTTGAACGGCCTGCTGGCTATCTTAGCGTGTACACGTCCCCGATCCCTCTTCTGTTACTAATTTAAAAAGTATATATTTTATTGATTTTTTTACAGAGAGGAAGGGAGAGGGAGAGAGAGTTAGAAACATCGATGAGAGAGGAACATTGATCAGCTGCCTCCTGCACGCCCCCTACTGGAGATGGAGCCCGCAACCAAGGTACATGCCCTTGACCAGAATCGAACCCGGGACCCTTCAGTCTGCAGGCCGACACTCTAGCCCAGCCGTAAGCAAACTACGGCCCGCGGGCCGGATCCGGCCCGTTCGGCTCTTCTATCCGGCCCGCGGAGCCGAAAGAGCAGAGGGTTCTCTTGCTCTCCCCTCCGCTCCTTTACTTTGAATTTATATTAGTTCACACAAACACTCCATCCATGCTTTTGTTCCGGCCCTCCGGTCCAGTTCAAGAACCCATGGTGGTCCTCGAGTCAAAAAGTTTGCCCACCCCTGCCCTAGCCACTGAGCCACACCGGCCAGGGCTGTTACTTACAATTTCTACATAGAAATGAATTTTAGAGAAATCCTCCCTTCGACCTCCTGCTCGTCGGTTTGATTTTCGCTCAGGAAAGAGGTGGTGATGACTAGCGAGGAGGTAGAATGGGTCCCTGTGACCACGGGTTCCGACCCAGCACTGTAGAATGCGATGCTCTCTTCTTATGAAAACTGTTCTCTTCCTTTTTCTTTTAAAATGTATTTTATTGATTTTTTTACAGAGAGGAAGGGAGAGGGGGAGAGAGTTAGAAACATCGATGAGAGAGAAACATCCATCAGCTGCCTCCTGCACACCTCCTACTGGGGATGTGCCCGCAACCAAGGTACATGCCCTTGACCGGAATCGAACCCGGGACCCTTCAGTCCGCAGGCCAACGCTCTATCCACTGAGCCACACCGGCTAGGGCGAGACATGGACCTTTTTCGACCAAAGTCAAGACGACCGCATAATACGCACACGTTGAAATGCCCAAAGCAAAGGCAGTCAGCGGCTTCCTTCTACAAAGCGTGTGACTAGTAAGAGAGCGTCTAACGCAGAGGTGGGCAAACTTTTTGACTCGAGGGCCACAATGGGTTCTTAAACTGGACCGGAGGGCCGGAACAAAAGCATGGATGGAGTGTTTGTGTGAACTAATATAAATTCAAAGTAAAGGAGCGGAGGGGAGAGCAAGAGAACCGGATAGAACAGCCGGATCCGGCCCGAGGGCCGTAGTTTGCCCACGGCTGGTCTAACGCGACAAAACTCTTCGACGGAAACAGGACACACGCTCTGTGACCCTGGATTTGGTGGTGACTGCTTGGCGATGACACAAAAGACACAGGTTAAGGAAAAAGAAAAAAGAAAAAACGGACAAGTTGGACTTCATGAGCATTTAACCATCTTGTTCATCCAAAGACACGGTCGACAGAGGGAAAAGGCAACCCGGGGAAATGGGAGAAAACTTCAGCAAATCACACATCTAATAAGGGATTGGCATCCAGAACAGATAGAGAACTGAAATGTAACAACAGAAAAACAACAACAAAAAAACAGGAGGGCGTGTTGAGCTCAGAGAAGTCCATGATGCCCTGACCGGTGTGGCTCCGTGGATAGAACGTCGGCCTGCGGACGGAAGGGTCCCGGGTTCGATTCCGGTCAAGGGCATGGACCTTGGTTGTGGGCACATCCCCAGTCGGGGGCGTGTAGGAGGCAGTGGATGGATGTTTCTCTCTCATCGATGTTTCTAACTCTCTATCCCTCTCCCTTCCTGTCTGTAAACATCAATAAACGATATTTTTTTTAAAAAAAGAGAAGAAAGCAGAATGGCGGTTGGCAGGGGCTGGGGGAGGGCGAACAGGGAGTCACTGTGTAATGGGTACGTGGTGCCAGTCTCACAGGATGGGAAGCGTTATGGGGATCGAGAGGGATGGCAATTGCACAGCAATGTGACTCTTGGATGCCACTGAGCTCTGAATGAAAAAGGTTACGATGGTAAATTGTACGTTCAGTGTGTTTTATCACAATAAAAAAAAAAGAGCTTCTTCCCCAACTCCCGCCCCCCCCCGCCTCCGCCCTCCCCCCGCACCCAGTACACCTCAGGCAGGTGCACAGGTCGGCGCTCAGGGGTCGTCCCTGGCCATCAAGGGCTGCAGGAACAGCCCGGCGGTCCCCAGGATGCACACCAGAATGAACACCCACAGGAAAATGCGGTCGATCACCATGGCCACGTACTTCCAGTCGTCTTGAATCTGGGGGGGGAAAAAAAAAGGGAACAGTAATCATCGAAAGAGGGGAAAAAAAAAAAAAAAAACAGCCCGCAGGAGAAGACGGCGTGAATACATTTTCAGTCCTGAGCACATGATAGACCAGGGGTGGGCAAACTTTTTGACTCGAGGGCCACCGTGGGCTCTTAAACTGGACCGGAGGGCTGGAACAAAAGCATGGATGGAGTGTTTGTGTGAACTAATATAAATTCAAAGTAAAGGAGCGGAGAGGAGAGCAAGAGAACCCTCCGCTCTTTCGGCTCCACGGGCCGGATAGAACAGCCGAACGGGCCGGATCCGGCCCGCGGGCCGTAGTTTGCCCACGGCTGTGATAGACACACGGAATGGCCATATGATGATGATCTCTGAACACATAATAACCTGGCCACTCCGTGTCTATCCTATAAAATAAAAGGCTAATATGCACATTGTCCCCTCGACCAGGAGTTTGACCAGCAGGCAGGAACCTTTTCTACCAGAGTAAGGGAGAGCGGGAGAGAGAGAGAAACTCAATGACGAGAGAGAATCCTTGATCGGCAGTCTGAGGAAGTGTACCATTCTCAGGCTTCTCTTTAGGCCCCAGAAAAGTCGTACAAAACATTTGTCATTGCCGAAACCGGTTTGGCTCAGTGGATAGAGCGTCGGCCTGCGGACTGAAGGGTCCCGGGTTCGATCCCGGTCAAGGGCATGGACCTTGGTTGTGGGCACATCCCCAGGAGGGCGTGTGCAGGAGGCAGCTGATGGATGTTTCTCTCTCATCGATGTTTCTAACTCTCTATCCCTCTCCCTTCTTCTCTGTAAAATATCAATAAAATATATTAAAAAAAAAAAAACATTTGTCATGTGAAATCTTCCTTAGATGAGAAGTTTCTCAATGTGCACATAACCTATTCTTTCTTCCTTTAAAAAAAAAAAAAACACACACACACATTTTTTAAAATTGATTTCAGAGAGAAAGGAAGACGGAAGAGAAACATCCATGAAGAGAGAGAATCATAGATCGGCTGCCTCCTGCACGCCCCCTACTGGGCGGGGGGGGGGGGGGGAGGCGGGTTGAGCCCGCAACCCGGGCCTGTGCCCTGACCGGGAATCGAACCGTGACCTCCTGGTTCTTAGGTGGACGCTCAACCCCTGAGCCACACCGGCCGGGCCGTAACCTATTTCTTCTAAGTTGAATTCCAGTTTATAGTTGGTAAAGCCAGTTCATGGACTTCAGCCTCCGTGGAAGAATCCGAGCCTCTGTCAGAATAGCAAATAACAACCCAGCATCATCTCCCTTTTCTCTCAGGACTAGTTCTTGCCCAGATTTAGATGTCATTTCCTTTGAACATCCAATAATGAGATCAGACTGTCAGGGCCAGTCCCTCATCCCTCTTTCTCTCCCTCGCCCGCCACCCCCCAGCAATACCCAAATAACCAAATACCACCTTCTTCAATCCTGTGCGGTCACAGAACAGGCCGGCAATCAAAAACAACCGCCTGAGAATCAAGTAAAAAAGACGGAAGACGGCCCTGACCGGTGTGGCTCAGTGGATAGAGCGTCGGCCTGCAGACTGAAGGGTCCCGGGTTCGATCCCGGTCAAGGGCATGGACCTGGGTTGTGGGCACATCCCCAGGAGGGGGTGTGCAGGAGGCAGCTGATCGATGTTTCTCCCTCATCAATGTCTCTAACTCTCCCTCTCCCTTCCTCTCTGTAAAAAATCAATAAAATATTTTTTTAAAAAGATGGAAGACAGAAGCCTTGTATACGATATGGCTTCCGCGGAGGCTGGAACGAGGAGGGGCGCGGGGGTTGTACGTCCGTTAAGCACCCAGACGACTCCGAACGCAAGGAAACCATAATCGAATTGGAAGAAGAGAGAATCCATGAATCAACTAATTTGATTAACGAAGAGGCCGCCTGGATGCGGTAATCTCATTACGGGCCCGCAACGGGGCTGGGAGACGGGATTTATTTCACCGCGGCGAGCTGCAAGGAACGGTGTCCTGCCGGTGACACCGAGGAGTCCTGGGCAAGGCCGGAGGGACGCCGCATTCGCCACCGGGGACTTGATTTGAGGGCCGAAGCGTTGGGTTTGTATGTGCTCCCAGGACCAAACGGACCCTGGGACTCCCTCCCGCTCTGCTGGCTCAGCCCCTCGGGCCGGGGGGCGGGGGCGGGAGGCAGAGGCGTGGAGGCAGCCTTCAGCTACGATCCCAGCTCCGCTCCTTTCCGGTCCTGAGAGTCTGGGTAAGATATGTGACCTTTCTCTTCTATTATTATTATTTTTTAATATATTTTTACTAACCCTAACCCTAACTGGTGTGGTTCAGTGGATAGAGCGTCGGCCGGCAGACTCAAGGGTCCCAGGTTCGATTCCGGTCAAGGGCATGTACCTTGGTTGCGGGCACATCCCCAGTAGGGGACGTGCAGGAGGCAGCTGATCGATGTTTCTCTCTCATCGATGTTTCTAACTCTCTCTCCCTCTCCCTTCTTCTCTTAAAAAAATCAATAAAATATATTTAAAAATATATATATATATAGTCCTGACTGGTGTGGCTCAGTGGATAGAGCATCGGCCTGCGGACTGAAGGGTCCCGGGTTCAATTCCAGTCAAGGGCATGGACCTTGGTTGCGGGCACATCCCCAGTGGGGTGTGCAGGAGGCAGCTGATCGATGTTTCTCTCTCATCGATGTTTATAACTCTCTATCCTTCTCCCTTCCTCTCTGTAAAAAATCAATAAAATATATTAAATATATATATATACACATATATATATATATTTTTTACTAGAGGCCCGATGCACGAAGATTCGTGCAAGAATGGGCCTTCCTTCCCCTGACTGCTGGCACCGCCTTCGCTCTGGCCCGGAGCCACCTTTCCACCTTCCCACGCTGCCCAGAGGCCTCCAGCCACTCGGCGCCTGCGTATGCAAATGAACCCGCCATCTTTGTTGGATTGATTTGCATACTCACTCCTGATTGGCTGGTGGGTGTCGCGAAGGTACGGTCGATTAGCATGTTCCTCTTTTATTAGGTAGATGGGTTTCAGAGAGGAAGGGAGAGGGAGAGAGCGGGAGAAACATCAACGATGAGAGAGAATCACGGATCATCCTCCTCTGGCCACTCAGGGTACGTCTGTCGAGCGAACGAACCGAGCGCCGCACTACGATGCCCCAACACGCCCTTACCTCTTTGGCTTCATTCTGCGCCTTCATGTTTTCTGCGATGTACTTGACGCTCTGGATGGCCTCCTTGATTTCCGGCGACAGAGCCGACAGCGAGAGCACGGCGTCGACGGATTCGGCGCTGGAGCTCCGCGTGAGGTTGGCGGTGAAGTTGGAGACCTTCACCGTGCGGTGGCGGTGGCGGTGGTGGGCACCGCACAGCCCCTCCGGGCAGGGGCCGCCTTCCTTCCCGTCCTGGGACCCCACACGGCGGAAGCAGTTGAGGTTGGCTCGCTCGGCAGCGCTCTCGGCAGGCCTCGGCCCCGGGATGCCGCCGCCGCCCTCGCCGCCCGCCGCCGCCGCCGCCGGCCTGGCCATGAACATGACCCGGGGCAGCACGTGCAGGAACACGGTCTTCACCCAGGCGGGCATGGTGTGCGTGGTGGGCGTCCGGTAGTGCACGTTGAGCACGAAGACCGTGATGACGATGGACAGCGTGACGAAGATCATGGTGAAGAGCAGGTACTCGCCGATGAGCGGGATGACCAGCGAGGTGGACGGGATGGTCTCGGTGATGACCAGCAGGAAGACGGTGAGGGAGAGCAGCACGGAGATGCAGAGCGTCACCTTCTCGCCGCAGTCGGACGGCAGGTAGAAGACCAGCACGGTGAGGAAGGAGATGAGCAGACAAGGGATGATGAGGTTGATGGTGTAGAAGAGGGGCAGGCGCCGGATGTACAGCGAGTAGGTGATGTCGGGGTAGATCTCCTCGCAGCAGTTGTACTTGATGTCGTGCTTGTAGCCCGGGGCGCGGACGATGGCCCACTCGCCGCTCTCCCAGTAGTCCTTGAGGTTCATGGAGGTGCCGACGAGCACCAGGTCGATCTTGGCCTTGTCGTAGGACCAGGAGCCGAACTTCATGGTGCAGTTCTGGTAGTCGAAGGGGAAGTAGGTGACGTCGATCTTGCAGGAGCTCTTGAAGATGGCCGGGGGGATCCAGGTCACCTCGCCCGTGTACTTGAGCAGCGCTTTGGTCTTGTCGTCCACTTGGAAGTCCCCCACGGCGCTGCGGAGACAGGGGCGGGGCCCGGGGTCACGGCACGCGCGGGCCGTGGAGCGTGAGCTGGGTGTCGGGGTGTCCGCCCACTTAGCGAGGGGGACACTGGGGCCCAGGACCCTCTTCCCTCCTCCCCCCGCCCTGCCACGCACACACCATCAGACACCTCATCACGCCTCGAGGAGGTCGCTGGCTCATCGCACCACACACACCATCAGACACCTTATCACGCCTCGAGGAGGTCGCTGGCTCATCGCACCACACACACCATCGGACACCCTCATCACGCCTCGAGGAGGTCGCTGGCTCCTCCCACCACACACACCATCGGACACCCTCATCACGCCTCGAGGAGGTCGCTGGCTCATCGCACCACACACACCATCTGACACCTCATCACGCCTCGAGGAGGTCGCTGGCTCATCGCACCACACACACCATCGGACACCTTCATCACGCCTCAAGGAGGTCGCTGGCTCATCGCACCACACACACCATCGGACACCTTCATCACGCCTCGAGGAGGTCGCTGGCTCATCGCACCACACACACCATCGGACACCCTCATCACGCCTTGAGGAGGTCGCTGGCTCATCGCACCACACACACCATCTGACACCTCATCACGCCTCGAGGAGGTCGCTGGCTCATCGCACCACACACACCATCTGACACCTCATCACGCCTCGAGGAGGTCGCTGGCTCCTCGCACCACACACACCATCGGACACCCTCATCACGCCTCGAGGAGGTCGCTGGCTCCTCGCACCACACACACCATCGGACACCTCATTACGCCTCGAGGAGGTCGCTGGCTCCTCCCACCGCACCTGTTGCACTGAGACTCCCCAAGTGCCCTTTTCCCTTGAAGGAGAGAAATAGGGTGAACGTCGCCGGCCCAGAGGCAGGTTCGTACGTGGACGCTCCGAGCCACGCCAGCCGGGTCTGTAAATACTTACACAGCCATTCCCCCCTCGTCTATGGTCTACGGCTACTTGTGTGTTAATCCTCATCCGAGGATGTTTTTCCACTGATTTTCAGAGAGAGTGGAAGGGAGGGGGAGCGACAGAGAGAGAGACACCTCGATGTGAGAGAGACACATCGATGGGTTGCCTCCCCCACACGCCCCCGACCATGGCCGGGGATGAAGCCTGCCACCGAGGTACGTGCCCTGGACCGGAATCGAACCTGGGACCCTTTAGTCCGTGGGCCGACGCTCTGTCCACTGAGCCAAACCGGCTAGGGCTGTCTATGGCTACTTTTAAAAATATACACGGAGTGGCCAGATGATGATGATCTCTGAACGCATAATAATCTGGCCACTCAGTATGTGTGTGTGTGTGTGTATATATATATATATTAGAGGCCCGGTGCATGAATTCGTGCATGGGTGGGGTCCGGCCAGCCTGGCCAGGGGGAGGGGACATGGGCAGTTGGCTGGCCTGCCTGCTGGTTGAACTCCTGGTCGAGGGGACAATGTGCATATTAGCCTTTTATTATATAACAGGGGTCCTCAAACTACGGCCTGTGGGCCACACGCGGCCCGCCGAGGACATGTATCCAGCCCGCCGGGTGCCGCTGCCTGTCCTGCTTAGCAGCTGACTCGTCCCGGGCCCGCAGTGCGCATAGGAATTTGTTCATAGTTTTTTTTTTAAACTATAGTCCGGCCCTCCAACGGTCTGAGGGACAGTGACCTGGCCCCCTGTTTAAAAAGTTTGAGGACCCCTGCTAGGATATACACTGAGTGGCCAGATTATTATGCGTTCAGAGATCATCATCATCTGGCCACTCCGTGTATATATTTTTATTGATTTCAGAGAGGAAGGGAGAGAGAGAGAGAGAGAGAAACATCAATGATGAGAATCATTGATCGACTGCCTCCTGCACGCCCCCTACTGGGGATCGAGCCCAAAACCCGAGCCTGTGCCCTGACTGGGAATCCAACCGTGACCTCCTGGCTTACGGGTCAACCAAGGCCCAACCACGGAGCCACGCCGGCCGGGCTGACCCCCCCGTTTTACTGAAGAGGCAACCGGATCCCAGGGACCAGGATCGAGCTGCTCGGGGCCCCATGCGGAGCTGGTGGCAGAGCCGTGACCCCCCAGGCCTGGGGTCCCCAGGTGAGGGGGCGCCTAACCCCGTGGGCTCCATGCCAGGTGTGGGAGAGGAGCCGGCCTCGGTGGCTGACGCACGTTTCCGCTGTTCCCCAGGGATCCTGTTCCCCAGGGGCCTGTGTGCTGACCGGCAGGGTCAGCAGCCAGTCTCCGCCACCGGGAGGCAGAGCGGGTGAAGACCCAGCCGGGGACGGGGACCGGGCTCAGCGCCAGCCACAGCGGGGGCACTGGGGAAGCATCTGCTGACTGAACGAATGACCAGGAAATGAAGGACGATGTCGGGTCACAGCGGGGCCAGGAGGCGGCTGACAGCGAGGACAGCGGGGAGGGGGCGGGGGGGTGGGGGAGGAGGGCTCTGGGCCAGCGTGCTGAGCAGGGGCGTCGATTAGAAAAAGGAGGGGCAGGCTGGCTGCCAGGGAGCCGCTGAGCTGTGGCCTTCACAGGAGCTGAGGGCTCCAATGGGGAGAGCGAGCGGACGGGTGGGAGAAAGCGTGGCGGCTCTAGTGTTCTTTGAATCCTCACCAGAGGGTATGTTTTCCGTTGCTTTTTAAATATATATATATATGGCCACAACCGGTGTGGCTCAGTGGATAGAGCGTCGGCCTACAGACTGAAGGGTCCCGGGTTCGATTCCGGTCGAGGGCACGGACCTTGGTTGCGGGCACATCCCCAGTAGGGGGGGGGGGTGCAGGAGGCAGCTGATCCATGTTTCTCTCTCATCCATGTTTCTAACTCTCTATCCCTCTCCCTTCTTCTCTGTAAAAAATCAACAAAATATATTAAAAATATAAATAAATAAATAAATAAATAAATATATATACACACACACACACACACACACACACACACACACACACACACACATATATGGCCAAAACTGGTGTGGCTCAGTGGATAGAGCGTCGGCCTGCGGACTGAAGGGTCCCGGGTTTGATTCCGGTCAAGGGCATGTACCTTGGTTGCGGGCACATCCCCAGTAGGAGGTGTGCAGGAGGCAGCTGGTGGATGTTTCTCTCATCGATGTTTCTAACTCTCTATCCCTCTCCCTTCCTCTCTGTAAAAAATCAACAAAATATATTAAAAATATAAATAAATAAATAAATAAATAAATACATTAAAAAAAAAATATATATATATGTGGCCAAAACCGGTGTGGCTCAGTGGATAGAGCGTCAGCCTGCGGACTGCAGGGTCCCGGGTTCGATTCCCGGTCAGGGCACATGCCGGGAGTTGTGGGCTCGATCCCCAGGAGGGGACGTGCAGGAGGCAGCCGATCCAGGATTCTCCCTCCTCATGGATGTTCCTCTCTCTCTCCCTCTCCCTTGCTTTTGAAATCAATAAAAATATATTAAAAGCAAATGAACAAACAAAGAACGGCAGAGGAGGGACCTCAGGGGCTCCCTGACGCGGGTGGGTGCGCGGGGAGAGGGTCAGGCAGCGGGGCTGGCTCATCAGGCGAGCGGGTGCCTTCTTCCTGAGGTCCCACCTCCTGGGCCACGGGGACCTGACCTGCAGGAACGGTCGGTGCCAGGAGGGGCGGTGGTGGCAGGTGCCCCCCATGCAGTTCCCTGCCTGCCCTCGCTCTAATCCAGTTCCCTGCCTGCCCTCGCTCTAATCCGCAGTTTCCTTTCTGCCCTCGCTCTAATCCGCAGTTCCCTGCCTGCCCTCGCTCTAATCCACAGTTCCCTGCCTGCCCTCGCTCTAATCCACAGTCCCTGCCCTCGCTCTAATCCGCAGTTCCCTGCCTGCCCTCGCTCTAATCCGCAGTCCCTGCCCTCGCTCTAATCCGCAGGTCCCTGCCTGCCCTCGCTCTAATCCACAGTCCCTGCCCTCGCTCTAATCCGCTGTTCCCTCCCTGCCCTCGCTCTAATCCGCAGTTCTCTCCCTGCCCTCGCTCTAATCCAGTTCCCTGCCTGCCCTCGCTCTAATCCACAGTTCCCTCCCTGCCCTCGCTCTAATCCGCAGTTCTCTCCCTGCCCTCGCTCTAATCCAGTTCCCTGCCTGCCCTCGCTCTAATCCGCAGTTCTCTCCCTGCCCTCGCTCTAATCCGCAGTCCCCTGCCTGCCCTCGCTCTAATCCGCAGTCCCCTTCCTGCCCTCGCTCTAATCCGCAGTCCCTGCCTGCCCTCGCTCTAATAAGCAGTTCCCTTCCTGCCCTCGCTCTAATCCACAGTTCCCTTCCCGCCCTCGCTCTAATCCAGTTCCCTCCCTGCCCTCGCTCTAATCCAGTTCCCTGCCTGCCCTCGCTCTAATCCGCAGTCCCCTTCCTGCCCTCGCTCTAATCCAGTTCCCTGCCTGCCCTCGCTCTAATCCACAGTTCCCTTCACGCCCTCGCTCTAATCAAGTTCCCTCCCTGCCCTCGCTCTAATCCACAGTTCCCTTCCTACCCTCGCTCTAATCCGCAGTACCTGCCTGCCCTCGCTCTAATAAGCAGTTCCCTTCCTGCCCTCGCTCTAATCCACAGTTCCCTTCCCGCCCTCGCTCTAATCCAGTTCCCTCCCTGCCCTCGCTCTAATCCAGTTCCCTGCCTGCCCTCGCTCTAATCCGCAGTCCCCTTCCTGCCCTCGCTCTAATCCACAGTTCCCTTCCCGCCCTCGCTCTAATCCACAGTCCCCTTCCTGCCCTCGCTCTAATCCGCAGTTCCCTTCCTGCCCTCGCTCTAATCCACAGTTCCCTTCCCGCCCTAGCTCTAATCCGCAGTTCCCTTCCTGCCCTCGCTCTAATCCGCAGTTCCCTCCCTGCCCTCGCTCTAATCCGCAGTTCCCTGCCTACCCTCGCTCTAATCCACAGTTCCCTTCCTGCCCTCGCTCTAATCCGCAGTTCCCTTCCCGCCCTCGCTCTAATCCGCAGTTCCCTTCCCGCCCTCGCTCTAATCCGCAGTTCCCTCCCTGCCCTCGCTCTAATCCGCAGTTCCCTGCCTACCCTCGCTCTAATCCACAGTTCCCTTCCTGCCCTCGCTCTAATCCGCAGTTCCCTGCCTGCCCTCGCTCTAATCCACAGTTCCCTTCCTGCCCTCGCTCTAATAAGCAGTTCCCTTCCTGCCCTCGCTCTAATCCACAGTTCCCTGCCTGCCCTCGCTCTAATCCACAGTCCCCTTCCTGCCCTCGCTCTAATAAGCAGTTCCCTTCCTGCCCTCGCTCTAATCCACAGTTCCCTTCCCGCCCTCGCTCTAATCCGCAGTTCCCTTCCCGCCCTCGCTCTAATCCGCAGTTCCCTGCCTGCCCTCGCTCTAATCCACAGTTCCCTGCCTGCCCTCGCTCTAATCCGCAGTCCCTGCCTGCCCTCGCTCTAATAAGCAGTTCCCTTCCTGCCCTCGCTCTAATCCACAGTTCCCTTCCTGCCCTCGCTCTAATCCGCAGTCCCTGCCTGCCCTCGCTCTAATAAGCAGTTCCCTTCCTGCCCTCGCTCTAATCCACAGTTCCCTTCCTGCCCTCGCTCTAATCCGCAGTTCCCTGCCTGCCCTCGCTCTAATCCACAGTTCCCTTCCTGCCCTCGCTCTAATAAGCAGTTCCCTTCCTGCCCTCGCTCTAATCCACAGTTCCCTGCCTGCCCTCGCTCTAATCCGCAGTTCCCTGCCTGCCCTCGCTCTAATCCACAGTTCCCTTCCTGCCCTCGCTCTAATAAGCAGTTCCCTTCCTGCCCTCGCTGTAATCCACAGTTCCCTGCCTGCCCTCGCTCTAATCCACAGTTCCCTCCCTGCCATCGCTCTAATCCACAGTTCTCTCCCTGCCCTCGCTCTAATCCGAAGTTCCCTGCCCGCCCTCGCTCAAATCCAGAGTTCCCTGCCCGCCCTCGCTCTAATCCACAGTTCCCTCCCTGCCCTCGCTCTAATCCAGTTCCCTCCCTGCCCTCGCTCTAATCCGCAGTTCCCTCCCTGCCCTCGCTCTAATCCACAGTTCCCTCCCTGCCCTCGCTCTAATCTGCAGTTCCCTCCCTGCCCTCGCTCTAATCCGCAGTCCCTGCCAGCCCTCGCTCTAATCCGCAGTCCCTGCCTGCCCTCGCTCTAATCCGCAGTCCCCTGCCTGCCCTCGCTCTAATCCGCAGTTCCCTTCCTGCCCTCGCTCTAATCCGCAGTTCCCTTCCTGCCCTCGCTCTAATCCGCAGTTCCCTTCCTGCCCTCGCTCTAATCCGCAGTCCCTGCACTTGCTCTAATCCGCAGTTCCCTTCCTGCCCTCGCTCTAATCCGCAGTCCCTGCCCTCGCTCTAATCCGCAGTTCCCTGCCCTCGCTCTAATCTGCAGTTCATTTCCTGCCCTCGCTCTAATCCACAGTTCTCTCACTGCCCTCGCTCTAATCCACAGTTCCCTCCCTGCCCTCGCTCTAATCCACAATTCCCTGCCCTCGCTCTAATCCAGTTCTCTCCCTGCCCTCGCTCTAATCCACAGTTCCCTTCCTGCCCTCGCTCTAATCCGCAGTCCCTGCACTTGCTCTAATCCGCAGTTCCCTTCCTGCCCTCGCTCTAATCCGCAGTCCCTGCTCTCGCTCTAATCCGCAGTTCCCTGCCCTCGCTCTAATCTGCAGTTCATTTCCTGCCCTCGCTCTAATCCACAGTTCTCTCGCTGCCCTCGCTCTAATCCACAGTTCCCTCCCTGCCCTCGCTCTAATCCACAATTCCCTGCCCTCGCTCTAATCCAGTTCTCTCCCTGCCCTCGCTCTAATCCACAGTTCCCTTCCTGCCCTCGCTCTAATCCGCAGTCCCTGCACTTGCTCTAATCCGCAGTTCCCTTCCTGCCCTCGCTCTAATCCGCAGTCCCTGCTCTCGCTCTAATCCGCAGTTCCCTGCCCTCGCTCTAATCTGCAGTTCATTTCCTGCCCTCGCTCTAATCCACAGTTCTCTCGCTGCCCTCGCTCTAATCCACAGTTCCCTCCCTGCCCTCGCTCTAATCCACAATTCCTTGCCCTCGCTCTAATCCAGTTCTCTCCCTGCCCTCGCTCTAATCCACAGTTCCCTCCCTTCCCTCGCTCTAATCCACAGTTCCCTCCCTGCCCTCGCTCTAATCCACAGTTCCCTCCCTTCCCTCGCTCTAATCCACAGTTCCCTTCCTGCCCTCGCTCTAATCCACAGTTCCATGCCTGCCCTCGCTCTAATCCACAGTCCCCTTCCTGCCCTCGCTCTAATAAGCAGTTCCCTTCCTGCCCTCGCTCTAATCCACAGTTCCCTTCCCGCCCTCGCTCTAATCCGCAGTTCCCTTCCCGCCCTCGCTCTAATCCGCAGTTCCCTGCCTGCCCTCGCTCTAATCCACAGTTCCCTCCCTGCCCTCGCTCTAATCCACAGTTCCCTGCCTGCCCTCACTCTAATCCGCAGTCCCTGCCTGCCCTCGCTCTAATAAGCAGTTCCCTTCCTGCCCTCGCTCTAATCCACAGTTCCCTTCCTGCCCTCGCTCTAATCCGCAGTCCCTGCCTGCCCTCGCTCTAATAAGCAGTTCCCTTCCTGCCCTCGCTCTAATCCACAGTTCCCTTCCTGCCCTCGCTCTAATCTGCAGTTCCCTGCCTGCCCTCGCTCTAATCCACAGTTCCCTTCCTGCCCTCGCTCTAATAAGCAGTTCCCTTCCTGCCCTCGCTCTAATCCACAGTTCCCTGCCTGCCCTCGCTCTAATCCGCAGTTCCCTGCCTGCCCTCGCTCTAATCCACAGTTCCCTTCCTGCCCTCGCTCTAATAAGCAGTTCCCTTCCTGCCCTCGCTCTAATCCACAGTTCCCTGCCTGCCCTCGCTCTAATCCACAGTTCCCTCCCTGCCATCGCTCTAATCCACAGTTCTCTCCCTGCCCTCGCTCTAATCCGAAGTTCCCTGCCCGCCCTCGCTCTAATCCAGAGTTCCCTGCCTGCCCTCGCTCTAATCCACAGTTCCCTCCCTGTCCTCGCTCTAATCCAGTTCCCTCCCTGCCCTCGCTCTAATCCGCAGTTCCCTCCCTGCCCTCGCTCTAATCCACAGTTCCCTCCCTGCCCTCGCTCTAATCTGCAGTTCCCTCCCTGCCCTCGCTCTAATCCACAGTCCCTGCCAGCCCTCGCTCTAATCCGCAGTCCCTGCCTGCCCTCGCTCTAATCCGCAGTCCCCTGCCTGCCCTCGCTCTAATCCGCAGTTCCCTTCCTGCCCTCGCTCTAATCCGCAGTTCCCTTCCTGCCCTCGCTCTAATCCGCAGTCCCTGCACTTGCTCTAATCCGCAGTTCCCTTCCTGCCCTCGCTCTAATCCGCAGTCCCTGCCCTCGCTCTAATCCGCAGTTCCCTGCCCTCGCTCTAATCTGCAGTTTATTTCCTGCCCTCGCTCTAATCCACAGTTCTCTCACTGCCCTCGCTCTAATCCACAGTTCCCTCCCTGCCCTCGCTCTAATCCACAATTCCCTGCCCTCGCTCTAATCCAGTTCTCTCCCTGCCCTCGCTCTAATCCACAGTTCCCTCCCTGCCCTCGCTCTAATCCACAATTCCCTGCCCTCGCTCTAATCCACAGTTCCCTCCCTTCCCTCGCTCTAATCCACAGTTCCCTCCCTGCCCTCGCTCTAATCCACAGTCCCTGCCTGCCCTCGCTCTAATCCACAGTTCCCTCCCTGCCCTCGCTCTAATCCGCAGTCCCTGCCTGCCCTCGCTCTAATCCGCAGTTCCCTTCCTGCCCTCGCTCTAATCCGCAGTTCCCTGCCTGCCCTCGCTCTAATCCGCAGTTCCCTTCCTGCCCTCGCTCTAATCCGCAGTTCCCTGCCTGCCCTCGCTCTAATCCGCAGTTCCCTTCCTACCCTCGCTCTAATCCGCAGTTCCCTTCCTGCCCTCGCTCTAATCCGCAGTTCCCTTCCTGCCCTCGCTCTAATCCGCAGTCCCTGCACTTGCTCTAATCCGCAGTTCCCTTCCTGCCCTCGCTCTAATCCGCAGTTCCCTTCCTGCCCTCGCTCTAATCCGCAGTTCCCTTCCTGCCCTCGCTCTAATCCGCAGTTCCCTCCCTGCCCTCGCTCTAATCCGCAGTTCCCTCTCTGCCCTCGCTCTAATCCGCAGTTCCCTGCCTGCCCTCGCTCTAATCCGCAGTCCCCTGCCTGCCCTCGCTCTAATCCGCAGATCCCTGCCTGCCCTCGCTCTAATCCGCAGTTCCCTTCCTGCCCTCGCTCTAATCCGCAGTTCCCTGCCTGCCCTCGCTCTAATCCGCAGTTCCCTTCCTACCCTCGCTCTAATCCGCAGTTCCCTTCCTGCCCTCGCTCTAATCCGCAGTTCCCTTCCTGCCCTCGCTCTAATCCGCAGTCCCTGCACTTGCTCTAATCCGCAGTTCCCTTCCTGCCCTCGCTCTAATCCGCAGTTCCCTTCCTGCCCTCGCTCTAATCCGCAGTTCCCTTCCTGCCCTCGCTCTAATCCGCAGTTCCCTCCCTGCCCTCGCTCTAATCCGCAGTTCCCTCTCTGCCCTCGCTCTAATCCGCAGTTCCCTGCCTGCCCTCGCTCTAATCCGCAGTCCCCTGCCTGCCCTCGCTCTAATCCGCAGATCCCTGCCTGCCCTCGCTCTAATCCGCAGTTCCCTTCCTACCCTCGCTCTAATCCGCAGTTCCCTTCCTGCCCTCGCTCTAATCCGCAGTTCCCTTCCTGCCCTCGCTCTAATCCGCAGTCCCTGCACTTGCTCTAATCCGCAGTTCCCTTCCTGCCCTCGCTCTAATCCGCAGTCCCTGCACTTGCTCTAATCCGCAGTTCCCTTCCAGCCCTCGCTCTAATCCGCAGTCCCTGCCCTCGCTCTAATCCGCAGTTCCCTGCCCTCGCTCTAATCCGCAGTTCATTTCCTGCCCTCGCTCTAATCCACAGTTCCCTTCCTGCCCTCGCTCTAATCTGCAGTTCCCTTCCTGCCCTCACTCTAATCCGCAGTCCCTGCACTTGCTCTAATCCACAGTTCTCTCCCTGCCCTCGCTCTAATCCGCAGTTCCCTCCCTGCCCTCGCTCTAATCCACAGTTCCCTCTCTGCCCTCGCTCTAATCCACAGTTCCCTCCCTGCCCTCGCTCTAATCCACAGTTCTCTCCCTGCCCTCGTTCTAATCCACAGTTCCCTTCCTGCCCTCGCTCTAATCCGCAGTTCCCTTCCTGCCCTCGCTCTAATCCGCAGTCCCTGCCCTCGCTCTAATCCGCAGTTCCCTTCCTGCCCTCGCTCTAATCCGCAGTCCCTGCCCTCGCTCTAATCCGCAGTCCCTGCCCTCGCTCTAGCCTGCAGTTGCAGGTTTGGCTATTGCAGCCCCGGCCTGTCTGCCCTGAGGCACAGCCGTGTCCCGGAGGCGGGCATTCCGCTCAGGGCACCGCTGTCCCCAGCAGCTGGTCTGCAGCAGGTGCTCCGTACCCGCCCGCCCCGTGGGAGGAGCCAGTGGACGGAGCCCGTGGGGGAAGGGGAAGGGGAGGGGGAAGGGGGGAAAGGGGAAAGGGGAAAGGTCGGGACGGCCGGCGCCCTGGAGGGGACGGCGCCCCCTTACTTGTTGTAGAGCACGATGTCGGGCTTCCAGATCTTCTGAGCCGGGACGCGCAGGAACTCGGCCCCGTCGTAGTCCGAGGGGTCCCACTTCAGCTTGTAGTCGTTCCAGATCTGGGGGGACGGGGGCGGGGGGGGGGAGGCAGCAAGGAGCCCGCGTGGCTTACTTCTCCGGTGCCACCCGCCCTGGCGACTCCCCGCCCCGCCCCGTGTCACGGAGCCGCCTCCACGCCGCAGACCACACGGCCCAATGCCACGTGTGGGTGATAGTGGGGAGAGCACAGGTCTGGTCCGTGTGTGCTGTTTTTTTTTTTTTTAATATGCTAGAGGCCTGGTGCCTGAAATCCGTGCACGTGGGGGAGGGGGTCCCCTCTGCCCAGCCTGGACCCTCTCACAATCCGGGACCGCTGGCTCCTAACTGCTCACCTGCCTGCCTGCCTGATCGCCCCTAATTGTCCCCCCCCCTTGCCAGCCTGGTTGCCCCCAACTGACCCCCCCCACCCCATTGGCCTGGTTGCCCCTCACTGCCCCCCTCTGCTTGCCTGGTCACCCCTCACTCCCCCCCTCTGCTGGCCTGGTCGCCCCTCACTGCCCCCCTCTGCTGGCCTGGTTGCCCCCAACTGACCCCCCCCACCCCATTGGCCTGGTCACCCCTCACTCCCCCCCTCTGCTGGCCTGGTTGCCCCTCACTGCCCCCCTCTGCTGGCCTGGTTGCCCCTCACTGCCCCCCTCTGCTGGCCTGGTCGCCCCTCAATGCTTCCCCTGCCTGCCTGGTTTCCCCAAACTGCCCCCCGCACCCCGCTGGCCTGGTTGCCCCTCACTGCTTCCCCTGCCGGCCTGGTCGCCCCACGCTGCCTGCTGTTCGGTTGTTACTGTGAAGGCATCATGACCCATTTGCGTATTACCCTTTTCATAGTATAGATTTTTATTTATTTCAGAGAGGAAGGGAGAGGGAGAGAGACACATCCATGAGGAGAGAGGATCACGGATCGGCTGCCTCCTGCACGCCCCACACTGGGGATCGAGCCCGCCACCCAGGCACGTGCCCTGACCGGGAATCGAACCCTGACCTCCTGGTTCCTAGGTCAAGGCTCAGCCGCGGAGCCACACCGGCCAGGCTGGCCTCATGCTGTTGATGTCCTTCCCCACCAGGTCTCCCAAACAGGGTGCCCATCACACACAGCACCCAGGCTGAGCGGGGCTGGTCTCTGACGGGTTTTGGGAGAGGACCCACGCCCCGCACCTCAGGGCCCAAGAAACGTTCCTGAGCCCCTGAGGGGAGAGGGGCGTGTGGCCTGAGGGAGCGTGTGCCACGGGGCACCTCGTGGGACTGGGCCTCCCGGCTTTCCAGGCTCCAGGCGGAGGCTCGCGGCCCGGGCGGGCGGAAGGTCATGGTCAGGCCAGAGAGTTATCTGACCAGGTCTCGGACGGGCCACTCTGGGGAGGCCACGTGGGAGACGAGGTCTTTGGCCTCCATCTGAACAGGGGGCCCCCACCCTGACAACAGCGACCCCAGCATCTGACTCCGACTTAAGGAGGACTTTTTGGCAGGAGGAAGGGAAGGGGGTGGTCTCACAGCCCACCCTAGAGGTGGGGGCCAGGCCTCCACTCAACGAGCCCCAGGCCCCCCACTCAACAAGCCCCAGGCCCCCACTCAACGGGTCCCAGGCCCCCCACTCAATGGGCCCCAGGCCCCCCACTCAATGAACCCCAGGCCCCCACTCAACGAGCCCCAGGACCCCCACTCAATGAGCCCAGGCCCCCCACTCAATGAGCCCAGGCCCCCCACTCAATGGGCCCCAGGCCCCCCACTCAATGAGCCCAGGCCCCCCACTCAATAAGCCCCAGGCCCCCACTCAACGAGCCCCAGGCCCCCCACTCAACGGGCCCCAGGCCCCCCACTCAACGGGCCCCAGGCCCCCCACTCAACGGGCCCCAGGCCCCCACTCAACGGGCCCCAGACCCCCCACTCAATGAGCCCCAGACCCCACACTCAACGGGCCCCAGGGCCCCCACTCAATGAACCCCAGACCCACCACTCGAGCCCCAGGCCCCACACTCAATGGGCCCCAGGGTCCCCACTCAATGAACCCCAGACCCCCCACTCGAGCCCCAGGCCCCCACTCAATAAGCCCCAGGCCCCCCACTCAATGAGCCCCAGGCCCCCCACTCAATGGGCCCCAGACCCCACACTCGAGCCCCAGGCCCCCCACTCAATAAGCCCCAGGCCCCCCACTCAATGGGCCCCAGACCCCCCACTCAACGGGCCCCAGGCCCCCACTCAACGGGCCCCAGGCCCCCACTCAATAAGCCCCAGGCTCCCCACTCAACGAGCCCCAGACCCCCCACTCAACGAGCCCCAGGCCCCCACTCAACAGGCCCCAGGCCCCCCATTCAACGGGCCCCAGGCCCCCCACTCAATGAGCCCCAGACCCCCCACTCAACGAGCCCCAGGCCCCCACTCAACAGGCCCCAGGCCCCCCATTCAACGAGCCCAGGCCCCCCACTCAATGAGCCCCAGACCCCCCACTTAACGAGCCCCAGGCCCCCACTCAACAGGCCCCAGGCCCCCCATTCAACGGGCCCCAGGACCCCACTCAACGAGCCCCAGACCCCCCACTCAATGAACCCCAGGCCCCCACTCAATGAGCCCCAGACCCCCCACTCGAGCCCCAGGCCCCCCACTCAACGGGCCCCAGGCCCCCCACTCAACGGGCCCCAGGCCCCCCACTCAATGAGCCCCAGGCCCCCACTCAATGGGCCCCAGGCCCCCCACTCAATGAGCCCCAGGCATCCCCTAAATGGGCCCCGGCCCCCCACTCAATGGGCCCCAGGCCCCCCCTCAATGGGCCCCAGGCTGGGTCTACAGAAAGGAAGCCAGCAGAGCAGTCACCACCAGGGGGCAGCAGAGTGCAGGGCCTGGCCACTTACTTGCTTGAGCCACAGGTTGGTCTCCATAATCTGGTTGACCTCGTCCTGGAAAGGTAGAATTAGGGGGGGGTGCGTGAAGGACCACAGCCCGGCCCCTCGAAGGCCTCCCCCACAGCCCCACACCCCACGGCCACGGCTCTGCCCGACACTCACCACCTTCACCAGCTGGGACATGGACACCTCGAACTGGATGATGACGGCGTCCGACACGTTGGCCACGGGCCGGATGATCTCATTGTAGTCCTGGAACAGCCGCTCAAACAGGCGGTGCTCGGCCTCGGAGCCGCGGGCCCCTGAGGGAAGGAGCCCCATTAGACCCACATCCCCTCGCCAAGGGCCCTGCCCGGGACAGCCTCCTCTGCACCCCCGGGGTTGGGGGGGACTCTGGAACTTTTGAGCAAGCCTGGGTTCTGGGTGTGGATAGATCTGGTGCAAGTGCTGACCAACTCCCTGGGAGCTGTGTGACCTTAGGCAAGTGGCTTCACCTCTCTGAACCTCAGTTGCTTTATCCGTGAAAACAAAGACTGTACATGTGTCCCCGTCGTAGGGTTGTTACAAGGGAGGGGTTTGCCGGGGTTCTTGTCCCAGCATTAAGAAGGGTTCAGCGAGCCGAAACCGGTTTGGCTCAGTGGATAGAGCGTCGGCCTGAGGACTGAAGGGTCCCGGGTTCGATTCCGGTCAAGGGCATGTACCTTGGTTGCGGGCACATCCCCAGTAGGGGGTGTGCAGGAGGCAGCTGGTCGATGTTTCTCTCTCATCGATGTTTCTAACTCTCCCTCTTCCTTCCTCTCTGTAAAAAAATCAATAAAATATATTAAAAAAAAAAAAAAGAAGGGTTCAGAGATCTGGAGAAAGGCTGTGTGTAGATTTATAAATAAGAGTCCAGAGACGAAAGATAATTTTGAAAGGCATTGGGGGTCAGAGGAGCTTCAGCTAAAGGAGCTAAAGACTCTCCTTGACTCAGGACCCCTTGCTTTTTATTAGCACAATTTGTCCTAAGGCGTAGATAATACACTTCAAAGGGTAGGGTTTACAGAAGCATCGTCAGATTGGGGAATAGCCTACAGCTGTTCAGGTGTTTGGCCAACAGGAGGCAATAACATGTAGATGGAGATGCCCTGAGCTGTCTGGCAGCAGACAGTCCTATTCAGGTTTGGGGGAAGTGCCTTTCAGCCGATTCCAACAGGTGACTACATATGTGGCTCAGGCCTTGTTGAGCCCCCCAAGTTCCATCAACCTTTTGATGAAACTCTTGTAATTACGACATGCTGGAACCGGCTCCCGGCAGGGGCTCAGCTCGGTGCCGGCATATGGCCAGAGCCCAGGTGCACCCCTCCTCCTGGCTGTTGCGATGGGGCAGGTGCGCGGTCCACAGGGGTACAGCCCCTGGCGGCTTCCGGGATGGAGGTCACCCAGGGCCACCCAGGGCCAGGTATGCCGCCTCCCAGTCTCCCAGGGGGAGGCTGCAGCCCAGGCCTGGGGCTCCCCTCCATCCCACACGGGACCCTGTCAGGGTCTGGCCGCCAACCCTCTTTCCATAGAAGGTGGGCGCCTACATGGCTGCGTGGGTCTTAGAGGGTGAGCCAGGGTTCCCCCTTCACATCCTGATCAGAGACCCTAAACTCTCTGAAACCTTTGGGGACCCTTTTACATCCCAGGATATTTTCCCACTGATTTTTAGAGGTGTGTGGGGGGGGGGGGGGAGAGAGAGAGAGAGACATGGATGTGAGAGTGGATTGGTTGCCTCTGGCATGCATCCAGAGCGCCCTTGACCGGAATTGAACCAGGACCCTTTGGTCCACGGCCTGATGCTCTGTCCACTGAGCCAAACCGGCCAGGGCCACCCCAGGCATCTTGAGTCAGGTGTCTGCTGCTTCGCACTTAGAATTGGGGGGGAGAGGGGGGATGAGGGGAACCCCTGGTGAAGTCCCAGTTTCTCCAGGTCTAGAAATGGGACCGTGCCTGCTCCCTTCCCGTCCCTCCCCCCCGCAGTGAAGGAGGGGCTACAGGAGCTGGGCGGGGGGAGGAGGGGTGCAAGGCGCCCTGAGCGGTGGGGGCCTCAGCATCGAGGCGGCTCTGAGCGCACGGCCACATCGCCTGTCTCCCCCCGCCCCCGGCCCCCACCCCCCACCCTCCACCCCCGGCCTCAAACCCTCGCCCCATCCTACAACCGGCCCTCCCAGGCCAGAGACTTCTGGCGACGGGTCCGGGCCGTTTCTCCGTGACCCGGCAGAGGCGGGGCGCGCGCTCGCGGCGGAGCGGAGAGAAGGCAGGAGGGGAGGCTGGCGCGCAAGCTTTCCCCCCATCACCCCCTCCTCCAACCCGACCCGAACCGACTGCCCCCTCCCCCAGGGAGCCTTCCAGTCTTTGCCTGTCTGGCCTCAGTCTCTCCCAACGTGCAACGATGCACACAGTGGGGCCGACGCCACTCCCGGGCCAGCGCTCCGGGCAGAGGCCAAGGAGGCAGGGCCCACGGGAAGGGCGCGTCCCCACCCCGCGCGTCCCCACCCCGCTAAACGCCGGCCGCGGGAGTGCGCGCGGGGCCGACCCCCCTTCCTCGCCCCGCTCCCCCGCTCGGAATCCGCGTCGCCTCTCGGGGCGCCCGTCCTGCGGCCTCCCCCGCGCTTACCGGGGAGCAGCAGCAGCAGCAGCAGCAGCAGAAGTGGGTGCGCCCCGCGCGAGGGTGCGCCCATGGCCGTTCGTCCGGCTGCCTTGCCGGAGGCCCCGAGCGACCGGGAGCGGATTCAGGGGGGAGGAGGCAGCCTCAGGCCGTGGGGCTCCCCGCGCGCCGGCCGCTCGGAGACAAAGGGGGCGGGGAGCGCGGGGCTCGGGTCTGTCCCAGCCTCCCACCCGCCCCGCCCGCCGCGCGCGCCCCGGGTAGTCGGGTCGGGCGCTCGCTCCGGGGATGCGCTGGGTCTGGTGCGGGATGCGGCCGCGCCGGCCAATCCGAGCGGAGACCCGACGGCCACGCCCGCCCCGCCCCGCCCCGCCCCGCCCCGCCCCGCCCGTCGGGAGCTGGGCCGCGGTCTGGGAGGGCGCACCACGTGGGATCCTCTGCCCTGGCGCGCCCCGCGCGTCCCCGCATCTGGGGGCTGGCCCACCCGAGGGCCTCTCACGCACCTCAGAAGGAGGCCGCAGGGTTTGGACGCGGTGAAGGAAGTGTGAGATATCGGAGGCGAGATCCTGCTACTTGGTTTTGTGTGTGTGTGTGTGTTTTTTAAAAATATATTTTGATTTTTTGCAGAGAGGGAGAGGGGTAGAGAGTTAGAAACATCCATCAGCGGCCTCCCGCACACCTCCTCCTGGGGATGTGCCCGCAACCAAGGTCCATGCCTTTGACCGGAATCGAACCCGGGACCCTTCCGTCCGCAGGCCGGCGCTCTATCCACTGAGCCACACCGGCCAAGGCTTGCTACTTGGTTTTTGAGATCCATGCGCGCGCGCGGGAGGAGGGGGATCGGAGGCAGCGGGGGTCCGATGCGTCAGGAGCCGGATTGTTGCGCGTCCGTGATGGGGGGGCTGGAGGGTTACCGTGCTGTTCAGAGTGTTTGAAATGCCTGCTAATAGAAAGGGGAACGGAAGAAAGAGAAAATAACGCCCTGGCTTGGTTGCTCATTGGCTGAGTTTGGACGGATGGATGGACAAGGTTCAATTCCCCGTCTGGGCACAGGCCTGGGTTGCGGGCTCGATCCCCAGTAGGGGGCGTGCAGGAGGCAACTGATCAATGTTTCCCTCTCTCTGTCTCTCTCTCTCCTTCTCCCCTCCTCTCTGAAATCCACAAAAATGTATTAAAAAAAAATTAAATGACTGAAGCAAACAGATACTCCACCAAAGAGGATATTCAGAAGGCAAAAAGTGAAAAAAAAAAAATCGCCCTGACCGGTATGGCTCAGTGGATAGAGCGTCGGCCTGCGGACTGAAGGGTCCCGGGTTCGATTCCGGTCAAGGGCATGTGCCTTGGTTGCGGGCACATCCCCAGTGGGAGCTGTGCAGGAGGCAGCTGATCGATGTTTCTCTCTCATCGATGTTTCTAACTCTCTCTCCCTCTCTGTAAAAAATCAATAAAATATACATTTTTTAAAAAAATCACAGCTCTGTGCGTAATTGCCCCAAACTGGTCACAGCCTCAACGTGTTCAACATCCACACGGCCAAGGAACAAAATGTTGGTGACCTCAGCGACTTGGACGAGTCTCAAAGGCATTACGTGAGCGGGCGGAGGTCGCGTACCGGGCGATGCGTGTAGATAGCATTGCTGACTAGACTAGACCGAGTGATGGAGAAAGATGGGTGGCTGCCGGGGGCTGTGGGTGGAGGGAGGCCGGACCACAGGGATAGCACAAAGGAGTTATCCTATATAATAAAAGCCTAATATGCTAAGTGTCCGGTCGTCCGGTCGTCTGTTCAACCAATCAAAGCGTAATCCTATCTAATAAAGAGGGAATATGCTAATGGACCCTCATGCCATAGCAAAGATGGCAGCACCCACAGCCAATAAGGAGGGAATATGCTAATTGACTGCCCCACCCTCAAGGATGGCAGCACCCACAGCCACAAGATGGTGGCACCCAGTCCCCTCAGCCCCCAGGGCCAGCCCGAGGCTCAGGTAACCAGGGCCGGCCGAGGCTTGCGCTGCCGGCAGTGGCAGCAGCAGAGGTGTGATGGGGCGTCGCCTCCCCCTGATCACTGGGTCGCCTCCCTCCCCTAAGGGCTCCCGGACTGTGAGAGGGGGCAGGCCGGGCTGAGGGACCCCCTCCAGTACATGAATTTTCATGCACCAGGCCTCTAGTATGCTAATGATATGCTAAGGCTGCTCAACCGCTCGCTATGACGTGCACTGACCACCAGGGGGCAGATGCTCCAACCAGTAGGTTAGCTTGCTGTTGGGGTCCGGCTGATTGGGACTGAGTGAGATGGGCCGGACACGCCCTGGAGCCCTCCCACGGTCCCTCCCCGGCCCCAAATGTGCACCGGTGGGGTCCTTCGGCCTGGCCCGCGCCCTCTTGCAATCCGGGACCTTCGGGAGATGTCAGAGAGCCGGTTTCGGCCCAATCCCGCAGGTCAGGCTGAGGGACCCCACGGGTGCATGAATTTGTGCACCGGGCCTCTAGTTTTTTTTATAATGAGTCATATATTCTGATCACACAAACCTAGACACGTGTCAAAAATGTACTTTCCTGGCCAAGAGATTTTTTTTTTTTGGTCTAAAACTGTGTCATTTTCATTCTTTAAAATATATTTTTATTCAGAGAGGAAGGGAGAGGGAGAGAGAGACAGAAACATCAATGATGAGAACCGTGGATCGGCTGCCTCCTGCACGCCCCACACTGGGGATGGAGCCCGCAACCCAGGCATGTGCCCTTGACCGGGAATCGAACCCTGACCTTCTGGTTCAGAGGTCGACCACTGAGCCACATCGGCTGGGCTAGAATGGTATCATTAAAAAAAATAGAATTTAAAAAAGTTATCCGCCCTAACCGGTTTGGCTCAGTGGATAGAGCGTGGGCCTGCGGACTCAAGGGTCCCGGGTTCGATTCCGGTCAAGGGCATGTACCTTGGTTGCAGGCACATCCCCAGTGGGGGGTGTGCAGGAGGCAGCTGATCGATGTTTCTGAATCTCTAATCCTTCGCCCTTCCTCTCTGTGAAAAATCAATAAAATATATTTAAAAAAATAAAAAAAGTTATCCTTCCTTCTGCAAATATTTTGAGCACCTACTGTGTGCATCAGGTACCGGGAAAAAGATAGTATGTGGCGGGCGACAGAGCCTCCAGGAGGGAGACGGCCAAACCCAACGACGATAGAACGCAGAGGGGCCTGGGCTGTGGAGGGCGAGGGAGGAGAACTCCCTCCATGTGGGGGACCAGGGGGGGCCTGAAGGAGGAACAGGAGCCTTTCATTCATTCATTCAACACGCGTTTATTGTGCCGAGCTCTGTCCCGGAGCCCGGGGGTCTCTGCTCTCTAGCTGCCCCTCTAGCGGGCGGACGACGTGGACCCTACACACGCCCGCAAGTAAGACCCTCAGGAGCTGAGGGGCACGCGAGGAAGGTGGCGGGTACCGTGGCCCCCGGGGGGAGAAGGCTCCGGAGTGGAGGACCCGGCAAGACCTCTCGGGGAGGGGACAGTGAAACACGGAGTGGATCGGAGTCCTGGATGCAGCCGGGGAAGAGCCTGGGGGCCCCTGGGGCGGCAGGGTTGGGCCCAAGGTCCTGTAAATGCCCAGGCTGAGAGCTGGGAAGGATCCTGAAGCGTGTGAGGGAGAGAGAGGGCCAGAGGGCCTGGGGGCCCAGGGGGCGTGGAGGGAGACCGGGGCAGGGAGCTAAGGTGACCGGCGCATAGTAGGTGTAAGGTGACTGGCACATAGTAGGTGCTGCTATGGTGCCTGTCCTTGTCCTGATGCAGGGAAGACTGGCCAGAACTTAACATCGCGAAGCCCCTGCAGCTGGGCTTTCCTGGGTCCCAGCTCGGCCTTCACAGAGGCCAGCGCAGGCCTCAGTCCCCGCCCCTCCCACACTGTTTGATGGGGTTGACGGGTGATGGTGTCATATGCCTTGAGGGCCTCGGGCGGCTGGGATCCTGAAGGAAACAGCAAAACTGCCCCCTTGGCCGCTCCCATCATCTCACCCCACAAACCGGAGGGGACGGGGGCGGGGGGGGGCACTGGGACATGCAGGGCAGCCTAGGGCCCCCCCGAGGGCGTGTGGTTCTGGAAGAGGGGGGGCAGGAAGAGGCCCACTGTGCCCAGCACGCACACAACCACGAACACCCACAGGAACAGCCGGTCGACCACCATGGCCACGTACTTCCAGTCCTCCACGACCTGCGGGCAGACGGAGGCGGGTCACGCGGGCGGGCGGGCGCTGGCCTCCTCCCCGCCCTCCCCTGCTCCCCGCGCTGGGCCCTCGCTCTCCCGGCAGGACCCCACAGACCCCTTAGGACCCAGAGTGGCACCTTCTGAGCCTGAGGCCGGGCCCCCAGCGGGACACGCCTGGGCCTCGCAGGCAGTCTGCCCACCCTACCTGCCCCTGGGGCATTGCCGTCACGGGGCCCTCGGGCTGTGTGGGAGATTAGGAATGTTGTCCGAAAACCAGACCTGAGTGTACACAGGGGGACAAGGCCTTTCTCTTATCGTCACCCCAAGCCTCCTGAGCTGGCGCCACCCACAGCTTAGCTTTGGGGCCCCCCCTTGCGGAGTGGGGTGTGCACGGGGGACTGCAGGACCCTTGGAAATGCTGGCGTTGAATTTGCTTGGTTCTGGTAACGTCTGTGAGTTCTTGTAACGGAGACCCAGCCTCCTGTATTGCATCATCTGGGTCTCTCTCTCTCTCTCTATCTCTCTCTCTCTCTCTCTCTGAGCTAGGTGTGGAGTCAGCAGGCACCTGGCTGGCCCCCATAAATGTGCCTGCCTCCTTTGCCCGGGGGTGGTGGGGTTGCGGGGGGGATGCCCCCAGAGAGCCCCAGCCTCCTGGCCTCCCTCCCGCACACCCGTGCTCACACCCTGGCCCCTGAGTCCCTCTGCACCCTTTCCCCGGGGGAGGTGGAGCGAGGCTGGACCAAGCTCAGCAGAGGCTCGAGCTGGACGTTCGGGTAGCGGTGGGCCAGCTGGCGTCAGTGACCCAGTTTGTCAGGCCCGCCCCCCCCCCCCCCGTCCACGGCGTGTGTCCACCCTGGATGATCCCATGGCAGCCAGCCCAGCACCCCACCCCCCGAGACCAGGAGGCACCCCGCGGCTCTCCATGCGCACCCTCCTCGGCTTTCTGGGGTGGCTTTTGGGCAGCCCTAATGTCGGACGGCTTTTCTGTGGTGCGTGCGCGCCTCTCCCCCTTTAGAAAATAAAAAGCGTGGAGCTATTTATAGTGGCCAGTTAATCACAGGAGGGTGAGAGCTGAGGATTGGAAACAGCCCGGCTGCTTAGGGGCCAGCACGCGCCGAAGGGAAGACAGCTGGACGTGGGAAAGCGGACCAACCAACCAAATCCATCCCGTGCCCAGCGCCGGGCAAGCAAGTCGAGGGACGTCCTGCCGGGAACCGATTCCAGCATGTCATAATTACAAGAGTTTCGTCAAAAGGTTGGTGAAGCCCTAGCTGGTGTGGCTCAGTGGATAGAGCATCAGTCTGCGGACTGAAGGGTCCCAGGTTCGATTCCGGCCAAGGGCACATGCCTGGGTTGTGGGCTCAATCCCCAGTGGGGGACATGCAGGAGGCAGCCAATCAATGATTCTCTTTCATCATTGATGTTTCTCTCTCTCTCTCCTTCTCCCTTCCTCTCTGAAATCAATAAAGAAATATATATTTAAAAAAAAAAAAAAAAAGGTTGGTGAAGCTTGGGGGGCTCAACAAGGGCTGAGCCACCTATGTGATTTCCTGTTGGAACGGCTAAAACGGCACTTCCCCCAAACCTGATTGTCTGCTGCCATACAGCTCAGGGCATCTCAATCTGCATGTTATTGCCTCCTGTGGGCCAAACCCCTGAACAGCTGTAGGCTATTCCCCAATCTGACCGTGCTTCTGTAAGCCCTACCCTTTGAAGTGTATTATCTCCACCTTGCCTTAGGACAAATTGTGCTAATAAAAAGCAAGGGGTCCTTAGACAAGGGGTAGTCTTTAGCTCCTCTAGCTGAAGCTCCTCTGACCCCCAATGCCTTTCAAAACTATCTTTCATCTTTGGACTCCTTATGGAATCTACGCACAGCTCCTTTCTCCAGATTGCTAAACCCCTTCGTAATGCTGGGACAAGAACCCCAGCATTAGGGGACGCCCACCCAGGGGCACCAATAATGTCTGGAAGCTCTGGGGACGGAGCTTGCTCTGCTCTAGGCTGGCTGTGTGACCCTGAGGCAGTCGCCAACCCTCTCTGGGCCTTAGCCTTCCCATTGGACAAGGAGGCTCTGAGGAAACGCCACATCACAGGCTCCTGGGAGGGTCGGCGGTGACGCCCGCCAGGGCCCAGCGGAGACCCCACGTGTGTGGCCGGAGCCCGGTGAGCACGGCTGGGTGTAATAGCCGTGGGTCCGCCTGCATTCTTCCCTAAAGGGCCTCTCGACGAATGGGCTTAGGAGGCCTGGGAGTGCCAAGTGGGCGGGGAGCCCGTTAGCAGAGAGCTCAGGATGGGTGCCAGCTGGCCGGCACGGCTCAGCGGTGGAGTGTCGACTCATGAACCCAGGGGGATTGCCAGGTTTAAATTCCCTGTCAGGGCACATGCCCAGGTTGTGGGCCGGATCCCCAGTAGGGGGCGTGCAGGAGGCAGCCTGCCGGTGTTCTATCTCATCGATGGTTCTATCGCTCCCTCCCACTCTCTTTAAAACCAATAAAAACGTATTTTGTAAAAAAAAAAAAAAAAAGAGCCTTGGCGGCTTTGCTCAATGGTTAGAGCGTCGGCCCGCAGGCCAAAGGCTGGCGGGTTTGATTCCTGGTCATGGGGGCACGTACCTCGGTTGCAGGTTCCCCAGCCCCGGTGGGAGGGGGGGGGCATGTGCAGGAGGCAACCCATCCATGTGTTGTCTCTCCCATCGATCTCTCTCTCTTTCTCTCTCTCTCTCCCCCCCTCCCTTCCACTACCTCTAAAAAAATAGTCAATGGGAACATGTCCTCAGTCGAGGATTAAAAAAGAAGAAGAAAAAAAGAAAGCACAATGTATAAAGAGCGAGGCCGAGTCCTCGCTGGTGTGGCTCAGTGGCTAGAGCGTCGGCCTGCAGACTGAAGGGTCCCAGGTTCGATTCCGGTTAAGGGCACATGCCCAGTTGGGGGCGTGCAGGAGGCAGCCGATCCATGATTCTCTCTCATCATGGATGTTTCTAACTCTCTCTCCTTTCCCTTCAATCTTAATATATAAAAAGCCAGGGGCCGTCACGACCGAAACAACTAGATGGATGACCGAACAGCAGGCTGAGTGGGGTGACCAGGCCGGTAGGGGGGTTAGTGAGGGACGACCAAACAACTGAACAGCAGGCTGCGTGGGGTGACCAGGTCGGCAGGGGGGGCAGTTAGGGGCAACCAGGCCAGCGGGTGGGGGCAGTTGGAGTGACCAGGCTGGCAGGAGGGGCAGTTAGGGGCAACGGGCCAGCGGGTGGGGGCAGTTGGAGGTGACCAGGCCAGCAGGGGGGGCAGTTAGGGGCAACCAGGCCAGCGGGTGGGGGCAGTTGGAGGTGAGCAGGCTGGCAGGGGGGGCAGTTAGGGGCAACAGGCCAGCAAGTGGGGGCAATTGGAGGTGACCAGGCCGGCAGGGGGGGCAGTTAGGGGCAACCAGGCCAGCGGGTGGGGGCAGTTGGAGATGACCAGGCCGGCAGGGGGGGCAGTGAGGGAGGCATCCAGGCCGGCAGGGGGAGGGGCAGTTTGGGACGACCAGGCCAGCAGGCAGAGGCGGTTAGGGGTGATCAGGCTGGCAGGGGGGGGCAGTTACGGGCAATCAGGCAGGCAGGCAGGTGAGCTGTTAGCAGCCAGCAGTCCTGGATCATGAGAGGGCTTAAACCGGCAGTCGGACATCCCCCGAGGGGGTCCCGGATTGGAGAGGGTACAGGCTGGGCTGAGGGGACCCCCTGTGCATGAATTTTGTGCACCGGGCCTCTAATATAAAAAATAAATTATAATTTATTTTTTAAAAATGTTCATATAAAAAATAAACAAACAATAAAAAGCGAGGCCTGGTGGTCGTGCGGAGCCGTATTTCTCACCGCGGGCGGTGCCCTGGAATCCCCTAGAGACCCGGCGAAGCGCAGGCTCTGAGCCAGCGGGCCTGAGGGGCCCTCCAGCTCCCAGGCGACCGGGGGTGGGGGGAACCCCCACGGGAGCTCTCTGCTAACGGGCTCCCCGCCCACTTGGCACCCCCAGGCCTCCTAAGCCCATGCATCGAGAGTCTCTTTAGTGAAGAACGCAGGCGGACCCCCGGCTATTACACCCACTCGTGCTCACCGGGGTCCAGCCACACACGTGGGGTCTCCGCCGTGCCCTGGCGGGCGTCACCGCCGACCCTCCTCGAGCCTGCCACCGAGGTCCATGCCCTTGACCAGAATCGAACCCGGGACACTTCTGTCCGCGGGCCGACACTCCGTCCACCTGTGACCGGTTCTCCCCTTTCCTCTCCTCAGTGTAATCCTGGAGCGTCCCCCCCCCAACCCCCCCCCGCCGGCTCTGCTTCTCCCCTGTGAGCTGACTCACGGACTCCCAGGGCTCTCCCGGGAGGATGGGCTGCGGGAGGCAGGAAGGAGGCGATGCGCTCTCCTCGCCCCTACCGCCCGGCCCCCCGCAGCTGCGTGCTCTGAGCTCAACACCTGCTCTGATACCCTGTCAACACGAGAACACTCCCAGGACCGAGGCGCTGTGCCCGGGATGAAAATGTGTGCGGACACGTCTAACGACCGTGGTATTCCGTGTGCAGTTCACCATCCCTCGCGGTGTCCCTCGTTCAGGGCAGTCAGCGGGGACAGCTACACGCTCGTGCTCACGGCTGTGTCCTGTGAGAGTTTTCGTAACCTCCTTTTAAAATTCTGCGACTGGGCCCTGGCCGGTGTGGCTCAGTGGATAGAGCGTCGGCCTGCGGACGGAAGGGTCCCGGGTTCGATTCTGGTCAAGGGCATGTACCTTGGTTGCGGGCACATCCCCAGTAGGAGGTGTGCAGGAGGCAGCTGATGGATGTTTCTCTCTCATCGATGTTTCTAACTCTCTCTCCCTTCCTCTCTGTAAAAAAATCAATAAAATATATTTTAAAAAAAACACAATAAAAATTTGCAACTGGGGCCTGGCTGGTTCGATTCCCGGTCGGGCCACACGCCTGAGTTGCGGCAGCCAATCGATGCTTCTCTCTCACCATGATGTTTCTCTCTCTCTCTCTCTCTCTTCCTCTCCCTTCCTCTCTGGAGTCAATAAAAAATATATTAAAAAACAAACAGCCAAAGCCGGTTTGGCTCAGTGGATAGAGCGTCGGCCTGTGGACTGAAGGGTCCCAGGTTCGATTCCGGTCAAGGGCACGTGACTTGGTTGCGGGCACATCCCCGGTGGGGGGTGTGCAAGAGGCAGCTGATCGATGTTGCTAACTCTCTATCCCTCTTCCTTCCTCTCTGTAAGAAATCAATAAAATATATTTAAAAAAAAAACAAAAACAAACAAACACAAAAACTAAAAAAAGCCCTGGCCGGTGTGGCTAAGTGGATAGAGCATTGGCCTGAGGACTGAAGGGTCCCGGGTTCGATTCCGGTCAAGAGCACATGCCTGGGTTGTGGGCTCGGTCCCCAGTAGTGGACATGCAGGAGGCAGCTGATCCATGATTCTCTCTCATCCTTGATGTTTCTATCTCTCTCTCCCTCTCCCTTCCTCTCTGAAATCAATAAAAATATATTTTTTAAAAAAAACAAATAGCCCTGGCCAGTTTGGCTCAGTGGATAGAGCGTCGGCCCCTCAAATTGAAAGACAGAGAGAGCGAGCGAGAGAGCGAGAGAAACATTGATGTGAGCGAGACACACCGATGGGTTGCCTGACCAGGGCCAGGGATCGAGCCTGCCACCGAGGTCCATGCCCTTGACCAGAATCGAACCCGGGACCCACCCGTCCGCGGGCCGACACTCCATCCACTGAGCCACACCGGCCAGGGCTGCCCAGGTCCTCATCTTAGCGTCTGCTCTTGGGGACCCCAGAGCAAACAAAAGGGATCGCAGTGCCCTAGCCAGTTTGGCTCTGTGGATAGAGCGTCGGCCTGCGAACTGAAAGGTCCCAGGTTCGATTCCAGTCAAGGGCACATGCCCAGGTTGTGGGCTCGATCCCCAGTGGGGGACTTGCAGGAGGCAGCCGATTGGTGATTCTCTCTCATCATGGATGTTTCTCTCTCTCTCTCCCTCTTCCTTCCTCTCTGAAATCAATAAAAATATATATTTAAAAAAAAAAAAAAAAGGGATCACGGGCCGTCCCTCCCTCTCCCTCAGGTGCGTGAAGCTGTCATAGAACTCATCTTCCCTTTGGGTCCCTTATTCCAGCAAAGCGTTTGGGGGCCCTGGTCCCTCAGGAATGACCCGTGGGGACCGGGGGCCGGGCAGCGTCGTCCGAGCTCCATCCACCGGGCAGAGGGCAGGGGCCGGGCCAGCCACTTACGCTCTGATCCTGGTCGTCGCTCCTCATGTGCCGGGCGATGAAGCTGACGCCCTCCAGGGCCTCCTGCACGTCCCGCCGGAACCTCCCCGAAGCCGGCAGCCGGACATCCCCCAGGTCGGCGGGGGCCTTGTGGGCCTCGGCTGCAGAATTCACGAAGTACGCCGAGCTCCCGTACACAACGGGGGAGCCGGCGGCCGCGGGACCCTCCGAGGAGGACGGGGCCAGGCGAGGCCGGCCGGGCCGGGAGGCCCTGTCGGGGCGCTTCATGAAGAGGAAGGCGGGCAGCTGGTGCAGGAAGCAGCGCTGCACCCAGGGCGCCATGGTGTGGGTGCTGGGCGAGCGGTGGTGCACGTTGAGCACGCAGACGCTGGTGACGATGGAGAAGGTGACCAGCACCATGGTGAACATGAGGTACTTGCCGATGAGGGGCACGTCCAGGGAGGTGGGCGGCACGATCTTGGAGATAAGCAGCAGGAAGACGGTGAGCGCCAGCAGCACCGAGATGCACAGCGTCATCTTCTCGCCGCAGTCGGACGGCAGGTAGAAGACCAGGATGGCCAGCGAGGTGATGAGGACGCACGGGATGATGATGTTGATGGTGTAGAAGAGGGGCTTCCGCCGGATGACGAAGTCGTAGGTCACGTCCACGTAGCGGGGGTCCCGCGGGTTCACCGTCCGGCGCCCCGGCAGGGCCAGGATGTCCCACTCGCCGCTGGGGGTGAAGTCGTCCATGTGGGCCGACGGCGTCTTGAGGACCATGTCGATCTCCGTGTGGTCGTACGTCCAGGAACGGAACTTGAGGCTGCAGTTCTGCTGGTCGAAGGGGAAGTGCTTCACCTCGATCTTGCAGGCGCTCTTGCAGATGGCGGGCGGCACCCACATGATGCTGCCGTTGGCCCACACCACCGCGTTGGTGTAGAGGGACACCTCGTAGGTCCCATCGGCGCTGCGGGGAGGGCGAGGAGCCAGGCCGGGCCTGCCGTTAGAACTCACCCAGAACCCTGCGGGGTGACGATGCTCACGGGGCACCTCCCACCCCCCTCAGCGCCCCCCCCCCCCCGCCAGGCCCTCCCTGGGGAGACTTGTTGTTAGACCCATTGCACAGATGGGAAAACGGAGGCCCTGGGGAAGGGAAGGGGCTGCTTCGAGGTCGGGAACCTGGTTACGCAGAACCACGGAGGTCTGCCCTGTGGGATGACGATTCTCACGGGGCACCTCCCACCCCCCTCAGCGCCCCCCCCTCCCCCCGCCAGGCCCTCCCTGGGGAGACTTGTTGTTCCAGGGGTGGGCAAACTTTTTGACTCGAGGGCCACCGTGGGTTCTTAAACTGGACCGGAGGGCCGGAACAAAAGCATGGATGGAGTGTTGGTGTGAACGAAGATCAATTCAAAGTAAAGGAGCGGAGGGGAGAGCAAGAGAACCAGGTAGAACAGCCGGATCCGGCCCGCGGGACGTAGTTTGCCCACGGCTGTAAATTTAGACCCATCGCACAGATGGGAAAACGGAGGCCCCGGGGAAGGGACAGAACCACGGAGGTCTGCCGTCCCTAGACCACACCCTCCTAGCCGTTTCATGATTCTGCCGGGGTCCCTACCATCCCTCCGCCCGCCGGAGACATTGACACACGGGAAGTCAGTGCTACCACCAGCACCCAACGCCGGCCAAGCAGCGGAGGGTCAGAAAGAGCCGTGGCCCCGGCCAGTGTGGCTCAGTGGATAGAGCGTCGGCCTGCGGACGGAAGGGTCCCGGGTTCGATTCCGGTCGAAGGCACGGACCTCAGTTTTGCAGGCTCCTCCCCGGCCCGGGCCCTGGTGCAGGGTGCGTGCAGGAGGCAACCCATCGAGGTGTCTCTCTCCCATCGATGTCTCTCTCTCTCTCTCCCGCTCTCTCTAAAATCAGTGGAAACATCTCCTCAGGGGAGGATCAGAAGAAGGAAAAAACGAAAGAGCCCTGGCCAGGGGGTCACGGGCCTGGGTCTGGGCACAGCGGGGCCTCCAGTTCCCCGTCTGTAGCTGAGGGCACTGGCTCGGCTCATCTCCAATTCCTCCTCCAGCCCAGGCTGCTTAGCCCAGTGGTTGGGCATCGACCCATGAACCGGGAGCTCAGGGTTCGATTCTCGGTCAGGGCACAGGCGGGCTTGATCCCCAGTAGGGGGCGTGCAGGAGGCAGCTGATCCATGATCCTCTATCACCACTGATGTTTCTCTCTCTCTCTCTCCCTCTTTCTTCCTCTCTGAAATGATGAAAAATCCTACCTCATAAAAGAATAATATGCAAATTGACCATCACTCCAATACACAAGATGGCCACCCCCATGTGGACACAAGATGGCCACCACAAGATGGCCTGCAGGGGAGGGCAGCTGGGAGGGACCAGGCCTGCAGGGGAGGGCAGTTGGGGGTGACCAGGCCTGCAGGGGAGGGCAGTTGGGAGGGACCAGGCCTGCAGGGGAGGGCAGTTGGGAGGGACCAGGCCTGCAGGGGAGGGCAGTTGGGAGGGACCAGGCCTGCAGGGGAGGGCAGTTGGGAGGGACCAGGCCTGCAGGGGAGGGCAGTTGGGGGTGACCAGGCCTGCAGGGGAGGGCAGTTGGGAGGGACCAGGCCTGCAGGGGAGGGCAGTTGGGGGTGACCAGGCCTGCAGGGGAGGGCAGTTGGGCGGGACCAGGCCTGCAGGGGAGGGCAGTTGGGGGGAACCAGGCCTGCAGGGGAGGGCAGTTGGGAGGGACCAGACCTGCAGGGGCAGGCAGTTGGGGGGGACCAGACCTGCAGAGGAGGGCTTAGGGGCGACCAGGCTGGCAAGGGAGGGCAGTTAGGGGTGACTGGGCCAGCAGGGGAGGGCAGTTGGGGGCAACCAGGCCTGCAGGGGAGGGCAGTTAGGGGTGACCAGCAGGAGAGGGCAGTTAGGGGCAATCGGGCTGGCAGGGGAGCAGTTAGGCATCAATCAGGCTGGCAGGGGAGTGGTTAGGGGGTGATCAGGCTGGCAGGCAGGCGAGTGGTCGGGAGCCAGCAGTCCTGGATTGTGAGAGGGATGTCCCAGATTGGAGAGGGTGCAGGCTGGGCTGAAGGACACCCCCCCATGCACGAATTTCGTGCACCAGGCCTCTAGCATATGTATATTTTAAAAAGTAAGAATAAAATAAAAAGTAATTCCTCCACCAGCGTGACAGCGAGGAAGTCAGCGTGGAGCACAGACGGGGTTCGGGCTGGACTCGGGGGCCCGGAGGACCCGGCGTCCTGGCCACCCTCCCCCCCCCAAGCCCCCCTCCCCGGGCCCCCACCACTCACTTGTTGTAGAGCACGATGTCGGGCAGCCAGAGGCGCTTGGCGGGGATCCTCAGGATGTTCACACCCTCGTAGCGGGAGCTGTTCCAGGCCAGGCGGTAGTCAGTCCATTCCTGGGCGGGCAGGCGGGGCTCGGTCACCCACAGGCCCCTCGCCGCCCACGGCAGCCCTGGAGCGAGGCCTCCCGGGCGGGCACCCTCGGGCTCTTACCTGTTTCAGCCAGACGTTGGTGGTCATGATCTGCTCGCGCTCATTCTGGGGAGAGACGGGGGGCGGGGAGGGGGCTGTCAATCCACGGGTGGGACGAGCTACCCACCCAGCAGTCCTCGAACGCCTCCAAGGCCTTCCAGACCCAGGGAGTCAGAGACCGAGCTCCTGCTCGCACCCCGGGGTGCCCCGGTCCTCCATGGCAGTGCCTGCTCAGGGACGCGCACCCCGGACAGGCACCCTACTATCTTCTTCTCTATTTTTCATCCTCTTCTACTAGTGGCGCGGTGCACGAATTCGTGCACCAGTGGGGTCCCTCGGCCTGGCCGGTGATCGAGGCCTATCCGGGAGGCCGGCCAGGGGGAGGGGCCGCAGGAGATTGGCCAGCCGTGGGGGAGTGGCCGTGGGAGGTTGGCTGTGGGAGCGTACTGACCACCAGGGGGCAGCTCCTGCGTTGAGCATCTGCCCCCTGGTGGTTAGTGCGCATCATAGCGACTGGTCAACCGGTCGTTCGGTCATAATGGTCTCTTAGGCTTTTATATATATATACTAGAGGCCCAGGGCAGGAATTCGTGCACCAGTGGGGTCCCTCGGCCTGGCCTGCGGGATCGGGCCGAAACCGGCTCTCCAACATCCCCCGAGGGGTCCCGGATTGTGAGAGGGCGCAGGCCAGACTGAGGTGCTCGATCAGGGCCGGGGAGGGCTCCAGGGCGTGTCCGGCCCGTCTCGCTCAGTCCGGATCGGCTGGACCCCAGCAGCAAGCTAACCTACTGGTTGGAGCGTCTGCCCCCTGGTGGTCAGTGCAGGTATAGCGGGCGGTTGAGCAACCTTAGCATATCATTAGCATATTACGCTTTGATTGGTTGAATGGCTGACCAGTCAACTGGACACTTAGCATATTCTATAGGATGGTTTCTACTGACCTCCCTTCCAATCCCTTAACCTCCCCTTCCGCTATGACCCGTCTGCCATTACCTCCATCCCATGGCAGCTTTACATTCTCCATCACTATCATTTTCTTTTTTTCTTTTTTTAAATATATTTTATTGATTCTCTTACAGAGAGGAAGGGAGAGGGAGAGAGAGTTAGAAACATCGATGAGAGAGAAACACCGATCAGCTGCCTCCTGCACACCTCCCACTGGGGATGTGCCCGCAACCAAGGTACATGCCCTTGACCGGAATCGAACCCAGGACCCCTCCGTCCGCAGGCCGATGCTCTCTCCACTGAACCACACCGGTCAGGGCCACTATCATTTTCTTGAACATACTAGTGGCTATTTTCTTTCTCTTTAAAAAAATAATGTGTTTTTTTTTTTAATCTTACTGATTTCAAGGGAGAGGGAGAGAGAGATGGAAACATCCATGAGGAGAGAGAATCACGGATCGGCTGCCTCCTGCACGCCCCCTGCTGGGGATCGAGCCCACAACTGGGGCATGTGCCCTGACGGGGAATTGAACCCTGACCTCCTGGTTCCTAGGCGGACCCACAGGAGAGCCCTTACGATGTCTCCAGCGAGGCCCCACCTCCTTAGTGAAGGTCAGACTCCAACATGCGCCCCCAACCCCAGGCCGTGGGCGTGCCATGCATTCAGCTGGGCCATTTTTTTTTTTTTTTAGCTTTTCTAATTGTTCTTGTGGAAACGTGGGTGACCAGGAACAGGCTACTCTGCCCACAGCGAAAGGGGGAAACCTTCATGCGTCTTTAAAAGGTCTTTTAAAGTCGAGGTGTATACACACCGGGAGGTCAGGGTTCGATTCCTGGTCAGGGCACCTGCCGGGGTTGTGGGCTCGATCCCCAGGAGGGCGCGTGCAGGAGGCAGCTGGTCCAGGATTCTCTCATCATGGATGTTTCTCTCTCTCCCTCTCCCTTCCTCTCTCTGAAATCAATACAAATATATTAAAAAACACACACACACACATTCTTTTAAAGTTGAGGTGTAACTTCTACGCAGTGGGACACACAGGTCTCCTGGGTACCGTTCGACCCGTGTTCACAAAGGTGTGACCCGCAGAACCCACCTCCCTTCAAGAGGTAGGACACCCCACGAGAAAGGTGTCCCCGTGCCTCAGTCCTGTCCCTCACTCCCCTTCGCCCTTGATTGATGCACAGGGAATGATCCGATGAAGAGGCCAGGTCCTCGTCCCCGAGTCCCTGCCGTGCCCGAGGGAGATCCGGGTCACCCGCTCTCACCCCGCCCCCCGGCCCCTGCCCTGTGCCCCGGCCCTGCACCCCGGGCCCTGCCCCGCCCCCCGGCCCCGGCCCCGGCCCCTGCCCTGCACCCTGCACCCCGGCCCCTGCCCCACCCCCCCCCCGGCCCCGGCCCCGGCCCCTGCCCTGCACCCTGAACCCCGGCCCCTGCCCTGTGCCCCGGCCCTGCACCCCGGGCCCTGCCCCACCCCCCAGCCCCGGCCCTGCCCCCCCGGCCCCTGCCCTGCACCCTGCACCCCGGCCCCTGCCCCGCCCCCTGGCCCCAGCCCCGCCCCCTGGCCCCAGCCCTGCACCCTGCACCCCGGCCCCTGCCCCGCCCCCCGGCCCCAGCCCCGCCCCCTGGCCCCAGCCCTGCACCCTGCACCCTGGCCCCTGCCCCGCCCCCCGGCCCCAGCCCAGCGCCCACCACGCTGATGAGCTGGGCCAGCGAGAGCTGCAGCCGGATGGAGATGAGCTGGGAGGAGCTGGTGGCCGGGCGGATCAGGTTGTTGTAGCGGGTCCTGTTCAGGAGGTCGTCCATGAGCCGCTCCTCGGCGTTGGCCACGCGGCAGTCCCCTGCGGAAACACGGGGTCGGACCGCTGGCCTCCCCCAGCGACGCCTGCGATGGCCGAGGGGGTGGGGAAGGGGTGCCTCGTGGGCCAGGGAGCCCGCTGCCAAGCTAAGAAAATAGCCACTAATATGTTCAACTAGTGGCCCGGTACACGAAATTGGTGCACGGAGGTGTGTGTGTGGGGGGTCCCCTCAGCCCGGCCTGCACCCTCTCCAATCCGGGACCCCTGGGGGGATGTCCGACTGACGGTTTCGGCCCGATCGGACATCCCTCTCATAATCCAGGACCGCTGGCTCCTAACTGCTCACCTGCCTGCCTGCCTGATTGCCCCTAATCGCCTCTGTCTGCCAGCCTGCTTGCCCCCAACTGGCCCCCCCCTGCTGGCCTGGTTGCCCCTCACTGCCCCCCATGCCGGCTTGGTCGCCCCACACAGCCTGCTGTTCGGTTGTTACTGTGAGGGCGATGGGACCAATTTGCATATTACCCTTTTATTAGTATAGATTATGGCCCGGACAGCGTGGCTCAGTGGTTGGGCATCGACCTATGAACCAGGAGGTCATGGGGGTCAGGGCACACGCCCAGGTTGCAGGCTCGATCCCCAGTGGGGGGCGTGCAGGAGGCAGCTGATCCATGATTCTCTCTCATCATGGATGTTCTCCCTCTCTCTCTCTCTCTCTCTCTCTCTCTCTCTCCCTTCCTCTCTGAAGTCAATAAAAATATTTTTAAAAATCCAGGACAGAGCTCAGCTGGGCTCCTCCGTCCCAGCTCCCCCTCCTCCGTTCCTCCAGCAGGGAGAGGCCCCCCACACTCGGGACTTCCAGTCCGGAACGCGTGCGTCTTTGAGCGGCCCCCCAGTTCCGTCTGTCCTGCCTCCCAGCCCCTCAGTCTGTCCTCCAGCCCCGTCCTCCCTCACGGCCCTGCCCAGGCTCTTGGGGGAGAGAACGTGTTGGGGGTGGAGGGGGGGTGCCTTGGAGAGAGGGACACTGGGAGGGAGGCCAGGGACAGCTGAGCAGGGCAGCCCAGGAGAAGCGGGGAGAGAGGTGAGAGTGTGCGGGGGGTGGGGGTGAGGGGGGCGGGGTGATCGCATGGGCGTAGGAGAGCAGGTGGGACAGGATGGGGAGTGAGGGGGGCTGAGGAGGTGGGGGTGTCTGTGGGGCCTGTCTTACCAGACTCTCCCTCTGGTTGGGGCCGGGGGGGGGGGGAAGAATGTGCATTGCTCCAACTGAGCGAGTGTGAGGCGGACTCCCTAGGGGGTGTGGGGGTGAGCTCCCGGCCACAGGAGCTGCGGGCACCCCGCCTGCACTTTCCGACTTACTGCCCATCTGGAGCAGACGCTGCCACGTTTAGCGCCCCGTGAGCAAGGCTCCAGGCGCACCTTCGCTCTGTCCCTCCCCCACGCCGCCTGGGGCTGTCCAGGCGGCCTAGATCCTGAGCCCCGCCTCTCAGGCCCCCCTCCCCCGGAACCCCTCCCAGAGGCCAGCTGCTGGGATGCCGTGGAGTCCCTCCCCCTGACCCTCTCGAGTATATACATTGGGGCTGACCCGTCGTCTTATTGGATTTCATGTTTTTAATCCTCACCCGAGGATATTTTTCCCTTGATTTTTAGAGAGAGTGGAAGAGGGAGGGAAAGACAGAGAGAAATATGGATGTGAGAGACACATATCGATTGGGTTGCCTCCTGCACGCGGGCCTGGGCCGGGGACGTGGCCCTGGACCGGAATCGAACCCGGGACCCTTCCGTCTGCAGGCCGACGCTCTGTCCACTGAGCCACACTGGCCAGGCCTGAACGGTCATTTTTATAAAGAGGGGTATGACTTGCCCAAGCCCGTCTGCCATGTCTGGGGCAGCTCTGGGTCTGAACCTGCAGCTCCTGGCCCCCCAATCCCAGGATCCCGGGGTCCCCCCATCTCCGCAGCCCCAGGGGACTCCCGCCCAGCCCACTGGGAGGCTCAGCGGGTGCGCCTTTGGGCCGGTCCTGCCTCAGGCCCGCGGGTGGCCCACAGGGACCCGCCCCATCTGGAGGACCGGAGGAGGGCTCCTGAGTCAGAGGCTCCAAACCCCTTATCCTTCAGCCCCCACTGTCTGCTTCTCAGCTGGGGAAACGGAGTCCAAAGAGGGGAGGCATTTCCCCTGGGGCCCCAGTGAGCAGGGCCCCGCCCCCCCACACACACCCCTCATAGCCCCGGGGCCTTCTTTCCTGCGTTACCGATTCCCTGTAAGAACGCTGCCCCCACGGAGGCTGTATGGGGTCCCCCTGCCCAATGTGTGCTCAGCGTCTGTGTCCCGACTTGCGTGTGAGCGTGAGGGCTGGGAGGGGTGACCGCAGGGCTGCTGTGGCTGGAACGCACGCCTGCGCCCCAGAAAGGAACCCCCCCCCCACCCCCGAACAACACACACACAGGCTTTCCAATCTGCTGCTGTGTGCTGGGTCCCAAAGAGAGGGGATGGGCCCCTCACCCCAGATGCCATGTTTGGGGGGGGTCTGGGGGGGCTAGAACAGGGCACAGTCTCACACCCCAGCCCCGGGGCTGACACTGAGTCAGTCAGAGAGCCCGCCACGGGGGGCCCGTCACAGGCCAGGGGTGCTGGGGGCATGGGCCGCCTGCCTCCCTGTCCAGGAAACAGGCCCCCCCAACAGAACCAGAACCGGGGTTCACCATCCCAGAACTCTAACCCGGGGGAGCGAGCCCGCGGTTCGGAAAAGCAGGGCCCGTGGGGAAATCTGTGTGGGAAACACGGGAAGATAATCCCCGTTTTGCGATGAAACCGCAGAAGGGAGAGGTCACGGGTGTAGTCTCTGCATCTCAGTGGGGGGCGTGCAGGAGGCAGCCGATCCATGATTCTCTCTCATCATGGATGTTTCTATCTCCCTTCCTCTCTGAAATCATAATCTAAAATAATAATAATAATAATTAATAAATAATAAAAGGTCGAGGGGTTTTTCCCTGCTCCGAAAAGCTCACCTTTATGACCAGCAGCTTCTCTAGCCGTGGGTGGACAGCGGACAGGCGCCCACTGTACAGATGGGGAGACTGAGGCAGAGCCCTCTATTCCCGGGGGGCAGGGGGCGGGAATCTGCTGGGTGAGCCCCACGGGGGACCTCCCCGAGGAACGCAGGGGGAAACTGAGGCCCGGAGACAAGAAGGGCACGGGTTGGGGGGGGGTGGCCAGCAGGTGGCGGTGCAGCCACGGTCCCTGGCGAGTGCCCCACCCTCTCCCGCCTCCAGCACCCTGCGGGGTGCCCTCGCCCCAGGAGATAAAACCCCCGGTTCTCTAGGCCGACCCGGCGCAGAGGACCAGCTGGGGCCCGAGTGGGAGAGCCCACGGGGTCCTCTGCGCTCCAGTGGGGAAACTGAGGCCCGGGGCGCAGCCCTCACCACATCCGGACTCTGTCCTGCAAGGGTGACTGGGGGGCGGGGGGGTCCCCTCCGGAGTGGCCCTCAGCCCCGCCGCTGCCCAGGCCCGCCCCAGCGCGGCGTGGGGGGGGGGTCCCCAGAGGAGGGAGTGTTCCTAGGAGATTCACCCCAAACTGCACCCGTCCCAGGTCCGGGACTGGCGGGCTGGGCTGAGCGGCGGGGCTGGCTCCCGGGATCCGGGGTTCCGGTGAGGCACCCGTGGGAGCCGGAGCCGGTGTCCGGCGCCCGCAGCCTCCCCATCGCGAGGGGCTGAGGGACCCCCCCCCCCCCCCGCGGCCCGCGGAGCGCGCGCGCCCGGACCTGCCTCCCCAGGGCATCCCCAGGGCCCTGACCCCGCGGAGAGGATCGGTCCGCACCCCAACCTCGCAGACCCGCCCCGCCTGCCCGACCCGGACCACCTCGGCCACACACGCTCCCACCGGTGGCCGGTCCTGCGGGCTCGGGACCCCGTGCGCGCCCCCCCGGGTCCCCTACCCCGTCCCCAGGGGAACTCACCGCGCGCGCAGAGGGCCGCCAGCGAGAGGAGGACCAGGGGGTGCGCGCTCCTCATGGCGGGCGGGGCCGGGGAGGCGGCACCGCGGGCTCCTGTCGGACCACGGGCGGGGACCACTGGCCACCGGTGGCCGCGAGTGGGGGAGAGGGCAGGTGTGGCCTTGGAGAGGGAGCGCGCGTGGGCGCTGGGGCCCCGCCAGGGCCCCGCCCAGCCGCCCAGGTCCGGGGGCGGGGCCAACTCGCTCGGGGCGGGGTCCGCGCGGGGGCGGGGCCGGCTCCGGGGCTCCCAGCCCAGGACACCGCCCCTGCGCCCACTGGACAGATGGGCAGACTGAGGCGGGTGCCCGCGCAGAACCGTCTGTCGTTGGCGAAGTGGCTGTATTCCAGCCCGGAGGTCCCCGGCTTGGCCTGCTGCCGGAACTCAGGACCCGAGAGGAAAAGATCTGAAGTTGGGGTCCCTGGGGTTTGCTGGGAGGCGGGAGCTGGGCAGGGGTGGGGGAGCGAGCCAGGCGGACTGCGCGCAGCCATCTGCAGGCGCCAGGGGCGGGGCGTTTAAGGAAGGTGTGGCCTCTGGGGGGGTGCGTGTAGGGGGGACGCCCTTCAAGGAGAAAAGACCTCAGGACGAGTTTGTCAATCAGCTCTTTTCTTTTCTTTTTTTTTTTTCTTTTTTCCTTTTAAAATCAGTCCTTTTAAGAATGCGGTGTGGCCCTAACCGGTGTGGCTCAGTGGATAGAGCGTCAGCCTGCGGAGTGAAGGGTCCCGGGTTCCATTCCGGTCAAGGGCATGTACCTTGGTGGCGGGCACATCCCCAGTGGGAGGTGTGCAGGAGGCAGCTGATGGATGTTTCTCTCTCATCGATGTTTCTAACTCTCTATCCCTCTCCCTTCCTCTCTGTAAAAAAAGCAATGAAATATATTTTAAAAAAGAAATGAAGGTCTCTAAATGCCCTTTTTATTACAGAGGGGTACTTAATCTCTAGGTGATGGGAGTGAAGTAGAAGCTTTATTTAAAAAAAAAAAATACATTGCCCTGACCAGTGTGGCTCAGTGGACAGACCGTCAGCCTGCAGGCTGAAGGGTCCCGGGTTCGATTCCGGTCAAGGGCATGTACCTCGGTTGCGGGCACATCCCCAGGTGGGGGTGTGCAGGAGGCAGCTGATGGATGTTTCTAACTCTCTATCCCTCTCCCTTTCTCTGTAAAAAAAATCAATAAAATATATATATTTTTAAATATAATAGATTTGCCCTAGCCGGTGTTGCTCAGTGGATAGAGCGTCAGCCTGCAGACTGAAGGGTCCCGGGTTCGATTCCGGTCAAGGGCATGTACCTTGGTTGCGGGCACATCCCCAGTAGGAGGTGTGCAGGAGGCAGCTGATGGATGTTTCTCTCTCATCGATGTTTCTGACTCTCTCTCTCCCTCTCCCTTCCTCTCTGTAAAAAAAATCAATAAAATATATTTCTTTAAAAGATAAGAGACTTGTTGTTTTTCTGAAGGTGAAATGAACGGTGTGGAACTGCGCACTTGGGCCGTGGCCAGCCCTTGGGCTGCAAACCCTTCCCTCCCTCCAGGAGGAGCCCGGGGCCCATTAAGCGCCACGCCCCACAGAAAGCGTCTTCGAGGAGAGATGCGAGGCCGCGGGCGTCCAGTGCGTTTATATCTTTATTTCTCCACCAGGTCCTGTTGCCCCCCAATCTCCACGCCTCTGTGTTTCCCAGGGAGCTGCCATACCACGTTCTTTTATTTGTTTAAAAAAATGTATTTTATTGATTTTTTTACAGAGAGGAAGGGAGAGGGAGAGAGAGTTAGAAACATCGATGAGAGAGAGAGAAACATCCATCAGCTGCCTCCTGCACACCCCCCACCGGGGATGTGCCTGCAACCAAGGTCCATGCCCTTGAAGAATCGAACCTGGGACCCTTCAGTCCGCAGGCCGACGCTCTAACCACTGAGCCACACCGGTTAGGGCTATATATATATATTTTTTAAAAAGCTTCTACTTCACTCCCATCACCTAGTGATTAAGTACCCCAATGTAATAAAAAGGGTATTTAGAGACCTTCATTTCATTTCTTTTTTAAATATATTTTATTGATTTTTCATAGAGAGGAAGGGAGAGGGATAGAGAGTTAGAAACATAAATCAGTTGCTTCCTGCACACCTCCTACCGGGGATGTACCCGCAGTCGAGGTACGTGCCCTTGACCGGGATCGAACCCAGGACCCTTGAGTGTGCCGGCTGACGGTCTATCCACTGAGCCACACAGTTTTGGGCCAAATCTATTATCTTAAACAAGAGGCTCCTGGCTCTGAGGCCCTCTCGATCCAGTTGAGATAGATAGGTAAATAAATAATAACTAAATAGATAAAATAAATAAAACGAAAGGTCCCTGTCTGTCCCCATACCAGCCGGAAAGGGTTCTAGGACACGTCAGACAGGGCCTTGATCCCTCTTTCTCAAGGCAGGGGGATCCGTGCCAGCTACTTCACAATTAATTCTCATTTTGTCCTCACAAGAACTGATTGCCCCCATTTTTAAAAATATATACACTGAGTGGACAGATGTTGATGATCTCTGAACGCATAATAATCTGGCCACTCATTGTGTGTGTGTGTGTGTGTGTGTGTGTGTGTGTGTGTGTATGTATATATATATATATATATTTTAGAGGCCCGGTGCATGAATTCGTGCATGGGTGGGGTCTGGCCAGCCTGGCCAGGGGGAGGGGACATGGGTGGTTGGCCGGCCTGCCTGCTGGTCGAACTCCTGGTCGAGGGGACAATGTGCATATTAGCCTTTTATTCTATAGGATAGACACTGAGTGGCCAGGTTATTATGCGTTCAGAGATCATCATCATCTGCCCACTCAGTGTATATTTGTATTGATTTCAGAGAGGAAGGGAGAGGGAGAGAGAGAAATATCCATGATGAGAGAGAATCATGGATCAGCTGCCTCCTGCACGCCCCCTACTGGGGATCCAGCCCACAACCTGGGCCTGTGCCCTTGACCGGGAATTGAACCCTGACCCCCTGGTTCCTAGGTTGACGCTCCACCACTGAGCCATGCCAGCCGGACGCCCCCACTTTTTAGGACAGAAAACTGATGGGGAGGGAGGAAGGTGGAGCTGGGGTGTGAACCCTGGGCCCCCAGGCAGAGCGCGTGCATCTGGGGCAGGAGGTGGAGCTGCGTTTCCATCCCTGTCTGGGTCTGGCCTCTGGTGGGTCCCAGCGGGTCCTTGCTCCCTGACCCCGCCGCTCCCTGCTCCTTCTCCCCCACCTGCTCCCACCGCTGCGGGCACAGCTCGCTCGCCGAGTGCTCATCGGAGCGTGGGCAGCAGCAGCTGAGGCCTCAGAGCCGGCAGGCAGAGTTGGTGGCCCTGCAGCTGGGGCTCGGGGACCTGGGTCAGGGCTGGCTTGGACCAGAGACCCTGTGAGTGCAGACCCCGAGGGGTTTGAGACAAAGAGCAGTGGGCCCCACCCCAGGCACTGTCGAGGCCTCCCCTGGTGCTGGCTGGCACCTGGCTGGGTCTCAGAGAACCATCGTCTGCTACATAGCAGGTGGGAAGGAATGTTCTCCCTGGTCCTTTCATCCTTGGACTCTGTGGGTTCAAATCCCACCTTGGCATTTAGTGTCTGTGGTGGCTAAGGTGCCCACCTACCTGAGCTTTGGGTGTTTTTCTGTGTTTTTCTTTTGTTTTTGTTGTTTTTATTTTATTGATTTTTTAGAGAGGAAGGGAGAGGGATAGAGAGCTAGAATCATCGATGAGAGAGAAACATTGATCAGCTGCCTCCTGCACACCTCCTACTGGGGATGTGCCCGCAACCAAGGTACGTGCCCTTGACCGGAATTGAACCTGGGACCTTTCAGTCCGCAGGCCGACGCTCTATCCACTGAGCCAAACCGGTTTCGGCTGTTTTTTTGTGTGTTTTTTTTTTCAGGTGTAGTCCTGGCCGGTGTGGCTCAATGGATAGAGCGTCAGCCTGCGGACTGAAGGGTCCCAGGTTCGATTCCGGCCAAGGGCACGTGCCTGGGTTGCAAGCTCGATCCCCAGTGGGGGTCATACAGGAGGCAGCCGATCAGTGATTCTCTCTCATCATTGATGTTTCTATCTCTCTCTCCCTCTTCCTTCCTCTCTGAAATCAATAAAATATGTTTGTTTGTTTTTTAAAAGAGAGAGTAGATAGCACATTGCCCTTCCCTCTTCCTTTTTTTTCAAAAATTCTTTTTAAAAAACATGTTTTTTTTATTGATTCCAGCGAGGAAGGAAGAGGGAGAGAGAAACATCCGTGATGAGAGAGAAGCATGGATCGGCTGCCTCCTGCACACCCCCTGCTGGGGATCGAGCCCACAACCCGGGCCTGTGCCCCTGACCGGATTCGAACCCCGGTCCCTTCAGTCTGCAGGCCGACGCTCCATCCACTGAGCAACACCGGCCAGGGCGCCCCTCCCTGTTCTTTCTCCCGTTTCCTTTGGAGCAGACAGGTATTCAGTAGGTGCTTAATAGCTGGAGGGTCCTCCCCACAGGGTAAGCCTGACGTTCGCTTCCTCAGCCGTCAGAATACTCCTGGCACCTCCCAGCCCGCATTGCCTGTCTGGACCCACGATAGCAGTTCTGACTCCTTTTTGCCTACCACCCCATGTCCTCTTGGCCTTCTACCCAGTACAGACGGCTGGTGTATGGGGGGCTGTGGGGGGAGAGAGCAGGTTTTTATGGATGATTTGGTGCACTCCCTTGTTGCCTGCAATCCTATCTAATAAAGAGGGAATATGCTAATTGACCCTCACACTGTCACAAAGATGGCGGTGTCCACAGCCAATAAGGAGGGAATATGCTAATTGACTGCCACGTTTTCAAAGATGGTGGCACCCACAGCCAATAAGGAAGGAATATGCTAATTGAATACCATGCCCTCAAAGATGGCAGCACCCACAGCCACAAGATGGCACCGCCCAGTCCCCTCAGGCCCCCAGCCGCCCAGGGCCGGCCCGAGGCTCAGGTAACCAGGGCCGGATGAGGTTTGCGCTGCCGGCAGTGGCAGCAGCAGAGTTGTGATGGGGCATCGCCTTCCCCTGATCACCGGGTCACCTCCCGCCCCCGAGGGCTCCCGGACTGTGAGAGGGGGCAGGCTGGGCTGAGGGACACCCCCCCCTCCAGTGCATGAATTTTCATGCACCGGGCCTCTAGTCCTATACAATAAAAGCCTAATAGGCTAAGTATCCAGTCATCCGTTCAACCAATCAAAGCATAATCCTCCTATATAATAAATAGGTAATATGCAAATTGACCATCACTCCAACACACAAGATGGCTGCCACAGATGGCCAGCAGGGGAGGGCAGTTGGGAGGGACCAGGCCTGCAAGAGAGGGCAGTTGGGGGCAACCAGGCCTGCAGAGGAGGGCAGTTAGGGGCGACCAGGCTGGCAAGGTAGGGCAGCTGGGGACAACCAGGCCGTCAGGGAGGGCAGTTGGGGGCGACCAGGCCTGCAGGGGAGGTCAGTTGGGGGGGACCCAGGCCTGCAGGGGAGGGCAGTTAGGGGCAATTGGGCCGGCAGTTAGGCATCGATCAGGCTGGCAGGGGAGTGGTTAGGGGGTGATCAGGCTGGCAGGCAGAAGCAGTTAGGGGCAATCAGGCAGGCAGGCAGGCAAGCGGTTGGGAGCCAGCAGTCCTGGATTGTGAGAGGGATGTTTGACCGCCCATTAGGATCGGGCCTAAACGGGCAGTTGGACATCCCTCGAGGGGTCCCAGATTGGAGAGGGTGCAGGCTGGGCTGAGGGACACCCCCCCCCCCGTGCACGAATTTCATGCACCGGGGGCCTCTAGTATGCTAATGATATGCTAAGGCCGCTCAGCCGCTTGCTATGGCGTGCACTGACCACCAGGGGGCAGACGCTCCGACTTGTAGGTTAGTTTGCTGCTGGGGTCTGGCTGATCAGAACTGAGCAAGATGAGCCAGGCAAGCCCTGGAGCCCCCCTGCAGTCCCTCCCCGGCTGGCCAACCTCCTCCTTTCCTCCCCGGTCCCGATCCTGCACCGGTGGGGTCCCTCAGCCTGGCCTGCGCCCTCTCTCAATCTGGGACCCCTCGGCGGATGTCGGAGAGCCGGTTTCAGCCCGATCCCACAGGCCAGGCCGAGGGACCCCTCTGGTGCACAGATTCATGCACTGGGCCTCTAGTATCGGAAAATAAAACACTCATGTCACAAAAAAGAGTCATGACTAACGACGTGGGGTTGTGCCTTGGGTTCTGGGGAGGCAGCGAAGGAAGCTCTCCCACCCCCTGGTTTGATTCCAAAGGGTCTGCCCTGCGCTGTCCTGTGTGACCCTCCCCCACCCTTCCTGCTTGTCAGAGCCCCTGGCATTCAGGGTTCCACTCCAGTGCCGCCTCCAGGAAGCCCGCCCGGACTTCTCCCAGGCTTTATGGTCTCAGCTCTTGAAGGACTTTCTTAGTACCGTATTTTATTCGTGCGCTTTCTTAAAAATATATATTTTTTATCCTCACCCGAGGATATTTTTTCCATTGCTTTTTATTTTTTTTAAAAATATAGTTTATTGATTTTTTACAGAGAGGAAGGAAGAGTGATAGATAGCCAGAAACATCGATGAGAGAGAAACATCGATCAGCTGCCTCCTGCACACCTCCCACTGGGGATGTGCCCGCAACCAAGGTACATGCCCTTGACCGGAATCGAACCCGGGACCCTTCAGTCCGCAGGCCGAAGCTCTATCCACTGAGCCACACCGGTTTTGGCTCCATTGCTTTTTAGAGAGAGTGCAAGAGAGAGGAAAAGACAGAGAGAAACATCGATGTGAGAGAAACACATCGATCAGTTGCCTCCTGCACGCACCCTGACCAGGGCCCGGGCCAGGGAGGAGCCTGCAACCAAGGCACATGCCCCCAACCGGAATCAAACCCGGAACCCCTCGGTCCGCAAACCGACGCTCTTTCCACTGAGCCACACCGGCCAGGGCTTAAAAACCTTTTTACTGATTTCAGTGAGGAAGGGAGAGGGAGAGAGAGATAGAAACATCCACGATGAGAGAGAATCACGGATCGGCTGCCTCCTGCACATCCCCGCACTGGGGATGGAGCCCACAACCCGGGCACGTGCCCTGACTGGGAATCGAACCCTGACCTCCTGGTTCATAGGTCGACGCTCAACCACCGAGCCACGCCGGCTGGCCCCGGTTTGGCTTCTTTTAGGTCCCACATATCAGTCCCCTCATCCCGTACTTGTCTCTGTCTGACTTATCTCTCTGAGCACATTATAACCAACTCATGGTCCCTGAGTGCTCCCTGCGTCCCCAGGCCTTGATAACCGGAGGAATCAAGATCGGATCAAGCTATTAAAATGCTCTCTTGAGAACACAGGCCATCAGCCACAAGATTTTGAAAAAAAAAAAAAAAAAAAAAAAAAAGTCCTTTTTCCTACGGTCCTGACCCGAGCCAGGGCTTGGTCCCCACAGGAAGATTCCAGGGTCCCCCTGGCCATTCACACCGTGCGTCTGGAGGCGATGCCCGGGGATCTCTCCGCTAACACAGCTGTGGACTGGGCTGATGCTGGGACGAGTCCTCGGGATGCTCCGGGCAGAGGCCCAGTGAGGGCGGAGCGCCAGCCTGCCTGTGTTCTTCTGTTTAAACGTTTGCTGAGCGGTGACTTCTCCGGCCAGTGTCCTGAGTCCTGGGGACACAAAATGGAGTCCAGCCCTGGGCAGGGTGGTTCAGGGGTGAGAGCGCTGGCCCGCGGACTGGAGGGTTCCGGGTTCGATTCCGGTCAAGGGCACACACCTGGGCCGCAGGGTTGATCCCCAGCCCTGGTCAGGGTGGGTGTGGGAGGCAACCAGTCGATCTGTGTGTTTCTCTCACATCCATGTGTCTCTCTATCTCCCTCTCTCTTCCTCTCTTTGAAATCAATAACAACATTTAAAAATCTATACTAATAAAAGGGTAATATGGTAATTAGACCGGACGTCTTCCGGGCATGCTTCTGGACAAAAGCCACGGTGGCAGGGGCTAAGGCAGAGGCAGTTAGGGGTGATCAGGCTGGCAGGAGGGAGCCGTTAGGGGCGATCAGGCCAGCAGGGGAGCAGTTAGGGGTGATCAGGCTGGCAGGGCAGGGCAGTTAGGGGTGATCAGGCCTGTAGGGGAGGGCAGTTAGGGGCGATCAGGCTGGCAGGGGAGGACAGTTAGGGGTGATCAGGCTGGCAGGGGAGGGCAGTTAGGGGTGATCAGGCCTGCAGGGGAGCAGTTAGGGGGTGATCAGGCCAGCAGGGGAGGGCAGTTAGGGGCGATCAGGCTGGCAGGGGAGGACAGTTAGGGGCGATCAGGCTGGCAGGGGAGGACAGTTAGGGGTGATCAGGCTGGCAGGGGAGGGCAGTTAGGGGCGATCAGGCTGGCAGGGGAGCAGTTAGGGGCATCAGGCCAGCAGGCACAGATGCTTAGGAGCCAGTGGTCCCGAATTGCAAGAGGGATGTCCGACTGCCGGGTTAGGCCAAATCCCTGCGGGGGTTCCAGATTGGAGAGGGTGCAGGCTGGGCTGAGGGACACCCCCCCACACACACACCCATGCACAAATTTCATGCACCGAGCCTCTAGTAAATAAATAAAAATAGAAAATAAAAGGACAAACGAGCAGGAACCACTTGCAACCACTTAACAATCACGGCGGTACCCTGTTTCTGCCGAACCGGCACAGATCATCAGAAAAACATTTTTGAAACGACGGGATTGGGGCGAGCTGGAATAAACGGACCCCCACAGGCTGCCGCCGGGGTGGTGAGCTGGTACCCCTGCTCCACAGAGCAAGGCCCTAAAAGCTCATCATGTGTTTGCACCAGAAAATCCGTTTCTAGAAATTGGCCCTAAAGAAACCACCAGCGCCGAAACCGGTTTGGCTCAGTGGATAGAGCGTCAGCCTGCGGACGGAAGGGTCCCGGGTTCAATTCCAGTCAAGGGCATGTACCTTGGTTGCGGGCACATCCCCAGTGGGAGGTGTGCAGGAGGCAGCTGATGGATGTTTCTCTCTCATCGATGTTTCTGACTCTCTATCCCTCTCCCTTCCTCTCTGTGAAATATCAATAAAATATATTTTAAAAAAAGAAACCACCAGCTGTCGCCCTCGCTGGTGTTGCTCAGTGGGTAGAGCATCGGCCGGGTTTCATTCCCAGTCAAGGCTCCGTTGCTGGCTCGATGCTCAGCCCTGTTCGGAGCTTGTGTGGGAGGCAGCCAATCTATGTTTCTCTCTCATCGATGTTTCTTTCTCTCTTTCCCTCTCTCTTCCACGCTCTCTAAAAATCAATGGGTCCTCGCCGGTGTGGCTCTGTGGATAGAGCATCGGCCTGCGGACTGAAGGGTCCTGGGTTCGATTCCGGTCAAGGGCACATGCCTGGGTTTCAGGCTCAAACCCCAGTAGGGGGCGTGCAGGAGGCAGCCGATCCATGATTCTCTCTCATCACTGATGTTTCTCTCTCTCCCTTTCCCTTCCTCTCTGAAATCAATAAAAATAGATTTTAGCCCTAAACGGTGTGGCTCAGTGGATAGAGCGTCGGCCTGCAGACGGAAGGGTCCCGGGTTCGATTCCGGTCAAGGGCATGTACCTGGGTTGCAGGCACATCCCCAGTGGGAGGTGTGCAGGAGGCAGCTGATGGATGTTTCTCTCTCATCGATGTTTCTAACTCTCTATCCCTCTCCCTTCCTCTCTGTAAAAAAAATCAATAAAATATATTAAAAAAAATAGATTTTAAAAATCTATATAATAGAGGAATATGCAAATTAGCTGGGACACCATAATGTCATGACCGAACAGCAGGGACCTGAGGCTGCATGGAGCCTGGCCGGGTGAGGGACCTCAGGCCGCGCCCCCCGCCCCATGGGGCTTGACAGGGACCTCAGGCCGCGCCCCCCCGACCCATGGGGCTTGACAGGGACCTCAGGCCGTGCCCCCCACCCCCTGCGGGGCTTGACCGAGGTGGGGCCAGCCGGGTCTGGGTCTCACCCAATGAGGGTGGGGCCGGCCAGGTCTGGGTCTCCTGCATTTTCGAAGTACATGCAGGTGGTGAGTGGGGACTTGACTCTGGGTCCCGAGGTGCGCCCCAGACTCTGACAGGAGGGAGATTTTCATATACATTTTACTAATTTTCTTTCACCTCTAATACTTCTATCAGAGAGAAAGAGCAAATAGCAATATTAAAATATTTCCTCTGCCCTGACCGGTGTGGCTCAGTGGATAGAGCATCAGCCTGCGGACTGAAGGGTCCCGGGTTCGATTCCGGTCAAGGGCATGGACCTTGGTTGCGGGCACATCCCCAGTGGGAGGTGTGCAGGAGGCAGCTGATGGATGTTTCTCTCTCATCGATGTTTCTAGCTCTCTCTCCCTCTCGCTTCCTCTCTGTACAAAAATCAATAAAATATATTTAAAAATAGAATAAAATAAAATAAAAAAACTGTGGTCCATCTACACCATGGAATACTACGCTGCGGTCAATAAGAAGGAACTCTTACCATTGGCACCAGCATGGATGGAACTGGAGAGCGTCATGCTAAGCGAAATAAGCCAGTCGGAGAAAGATACATATCACGTGGTCTCACTCATTGGTGGGATATAATGATCCACATAATGTGATGAACAAGAATAGACCCAGAGACAAATGTCAGGGGAGGAGGTGGGGGGGGGTTAGACAGCACCCAAAGGACTTGTAGGCATATGATATGAGCATCACCAATGGACACAGACACTGGGGTGGTGGGGGCTTGCCTGGGGTGGGAATGGCTGGGGAGGGGGGCGTCAATTGGGGAAAGAAGAGGCATATGCAAAACTTTAGACAATAAAAAAAAAAGAAGAAGAAGAAGGAAGCGTGTCCTGAAGCCCTGGCCGGCTCGCTCCGTCGGTTAGAGCATCGTCCCCATACGCCAGGGTTGCGGGTTCGATCTCCGGTCAGTGGGACACAGACAAGAAGCCAATGGCTCCGGCCAGTGTTGCTCAGTGGATAGAGTGCCGGCCCTCGAACTGAAGGGTCCCGGGTTCGATTCCGGTCAAGGGCACCTACCTCGGTGGCAGGCTCCTCCCCGGCCCTGATCAGGGTGCGTGCGGGGGGGGGGGGGGGGCAGCCCGTCGACGTGTCTCTCTCGTCGATGTTTCTCTCTCTGTGTCTCTCCCCCTCCCTTCCACTCGCCCCAAAAATCAATGGCAACAATTTCCTCTGGTGAGGATTAACCAAAAACATTTTTAAAAAGAAGAAACAGCCAATGAATGCACGAATGAGTGGAACAACACATGGATGTTTCTCTCTCTCTCTCTCTCTCTCTCTCTCTCTCCCCCCTCCCTCCCTCCCTTCCCCTCTTTAAAAATAAATAACTGATAAGTTTGTTCAAAAAACAAAGCATTTCCTGCCTCCCTAGGGACCCCCCTCATTTCTCAGACCAGCTTCTTTTTTTAAAAAAATATATCTTTATTGATTGCAGAGAGGAAGGGAGAGGCATAGAGAGTTAGAAACATCGATGAGAGAGAAACATCCATCAGCTGCCTCCTGCACACGCCCTCCTGGGGATGTGCCCGCAACCAAGGTCCATGCCCTTGACTGGAATCGAACCCGGGACCCTTCCGTCCGCAGGCCGTCGCTCTACCCACTGAGCCACACCGGTCAGGGCTCAGACCAGCTTCTTCTTGCTGTTGGGCCCTCCAAGCCCCTGGACACACACACCCGTGCACATACACACACACACACGCATCCACACACATCCCACACACATCCACATGCATCGACATGCACCCCACACGCACCCACACACACCCCACATGCATGCCCCAGCTGGCTGGCTGGCAGCTTGTCCAGGTTCTTTACACCCTGCCCATGTCTCCTGCTCCTCCACCTGCACCCCCACCCCATGGCCCTGCCCCCCCCACCCCATGGCCCTGCCCCCCCCTTGCCCCCCATCTCCCGGCCACAGCCAGTGATCTTCAGAGCTCAGATCCGCAGGGCGCTTCCCTGCGTGAGCTCCTCGGGCCTTTGGCGCCAGCAGAATCGGATCGGCCGCCCTCGTTCGCTCGGCAGGACGCTCGGGGCCTTTGCAAGCTGGCCTCGCTGGTTCTCGCTGAGCCACGCTCCCCAGGATGCCTCCCGGCCCCTGTCCCCCCTGGGCCCTCTCTCCTGGAGGGTGTGAGTCACCTGTCCGGGAGGGACCCCCATGGCAGTCCCGGGCTCTGTCTCCTCATGACTCATCCCGTCGGGGGTCACCTCGCCCAGAAAGCCTCTGGTGACACCCCCCCTCCCCCGCCTGTCCTCCACCATCCCCTGCACCCCAGCTCTCTCCCAGCTGAGCAGCTCATCCAGGGGTTCCCCCATCACCAGGCTTTCTTTCTTTCTTTTTCATATATTTTTACTGATTTCAGAGAGGAAGGGAGAGGGAGAGACATCCATGAGGAGAGAGAGAATCAACGATGGGCCGGCTCCTGCACACCCCCGACTGGGAATCGAGCCCACAACCCGGGCCTGGGCCCTGACCGGGAATCGAACCCTGACCTCCTGGTTCCTAGGTCGATGCTCAACCACGGAGCCACACTGGCTGGGCACTTGTGTTTTTTTTTAATCCTCACCTGAGGATATGCCTTTCTATTGATTTTTTAAAAAAACACATATTTTATTGATTTTTTACAGAGAGGAAGGGAGAGGGAGAGAGAGCTAGAAACATCGATGAGAGAGAAACGTCTATCAGCTGCCTCCTGCACGCCCCCCACTGGGGGTGTGCCCACAACCAAGGTCCATGCCCTTGACCGGAATCGAACCCGGGACCCTTCCGTCCGCAGGCCGACGCTCTATCCACTGAGCAACACTGGCCAGGCCCCGGTGGTCGGCAAACTCATTCGTCCACAGAGCCAAATAGCAACAGGACAACGATGGAAATGTCTTTGGAGAGCCAAATGTATTAAACTTAAACTTCTTCTAACGCCACTTCTTCAAAATAGACTCGCCCAGGCCGTGGTATTTTGTGGAAGAGCCACACTCAAGGGGCCAAAGAGCCGCATGTGGCTTGCGAGCCGCGGTTTGCCGACCCTTCTATTGATTTTTAAAGAAAGAAGAAGGGAGGGAGAGAGAGAGAGAGACATCGATGTGACAGAGAAACATCCATTGGTTGCCTCCCACACACGTCCCACCCGGGGATCGAAGCTACCCAGCCACGGGCACATTCCTTATTTATTACAGTTTATTGTTCTAATTTTTCTATTTTTTTTTTTAGTATTGTTGTTAACCTCTTACTGTGCCTAACTGACAAATTAACCTTTATCATAAGTATGTATACATAGTAAACCACAGCCCGGCCGGCGTGGCTCCGTGGCTGAGCGTCGACCTATGAACCAGGAGGTCAGGGTTCGATTCCCGGTCAGGGTACACGCCCGGATTGCGGGCTCGATCCCCAGTTTGGGGCGGGGGGGTGTGCAGGAGGCAGCCGATCCATGATTCTCTCATCATGGATGTTTCTGCCTCTCCTTCTTTCTTCCTCTCTGAAATCAATAAAAATATATTTTTTAAAAATTTTAAAACAGCCTTAACCAAGGTGTGGCTCAGTGGATAGAGCGTCAGCCTGCGGACTGAAGGGTTCCAGGTTCGATTCCGGTCAAGGGCATGTACCTTGGTTGCGGCCACATCTCCAGTAGGGGGCGTGCAGGAGGCAGCTGATGGATGTTTCTGTCTCTCCCTCCCTCTCCCTTCCTCCCTGAAATCAATAAAAATATATTTTTTAAAAAATGTAAAACAAAGACGTTCCTGCAGCCCAGGTTCTGAGTCCAGGGGGCAGACCCGGGTCTGAGCGGCGTGGACACGGCCAGCATCCCTGGCATCTTGTGAAACAGGACGTGAGGCTGAGGCCCCACAGGTGGGAGGCCCCACAGGTGGGAGGCCCCGGCGGCGGCGGCGGCGGCGCTGGGCAGAGTCAACAGATACACGTAAGGTGTCGGGGGCACCCCAAGTGTTCCGAGCGCTGCTTACCTCTCCGCGTCCCCTGCTGCGGACCCCCCGGGGAAGGCTCAGCTCGGGGAGAAAACCAGGGTAATTGAAATTACCTCGGCTCCTGTCATTCCTGCCTCCTCCTCCTAATCACCGGAAAATCGGCGGCTGGCTGGGCAGGAGGGCCCCGTGCCAACGCCCCCGGGGAGCCCGGGCCTCAATTACTCCGTGGCAAATTGGATTTCGGCCACGAGGCCTGCAGCTGCCAGATGGTATTAGGCCAAGGCCTGGCCAGATGGGCCCAGCAGCTAATTCAATCTGGCTTCCCAGAAACAAGTTGTGGAGGGCCCTGTGGGCAGGGAGAGAGCAGGCCCTGTGCGTGGGGGGGGTGGGGGGGTCGGGGAAGAAAGGGGGGGCTAGGCCCTTCCACCCCACGTCCCCCCTTCCCCCGAATCCTGGGCCTCTGTGGGGGCTGGCAGTTTGGTGCCAAGGCAAAACACAGCTGGGCACCCCTAGCCCGTGTGGCTCAGTGGATAGAGCATCAGCCTGCGGACTGAAGGGTCCCGGGTTCGATTCCCGGTCAAGGGCACAGGCCCAGGTTGCAGGCTCGATGCCCAGTGTGGGGCGTGCAGGAGGCAGCCGATGCGTGATTCTCTCTCTTCATGGATGTTTCTCTCTCTCTCTCTCTCTCTCCCTTTTCCTCTCTGAAATCCATACAAAATATATATATATTTTTTTTAAAGGGGAGGGGCCGTCACTCCTGGGCTCCCAGCCTCCTGGAAATCATGGCGTCTTGAAGGGAGAGGGGTTGAGACGCAGAGTTGGTGAAACTGAGGCCCCACCTTGGTCCATGGGAGGAGAGAGGGTGGTGGTGGCAGGCAATGGTGTAGAGGAGGGGGTGTGTGTATGGGGGGGGGGTCTCCCTCCACCGCACCCTCCCCCAGGGCAGCGAGGCCAGAGCTGGCCACCAGCTGGGCGGAGGGGACGGGCAGGGAGGAGGGGGAAATAGACCTACTGACTCAGAACTCCTCCCGTCCCCATGACCTGTGTCTGCAGGTAACCGTGTCCCTGAGCTGTCCCTCCTGCCCCAGCGGGGTGGCCGGGCCCTGGAGGGAGAAGGCCATTAGGAGGAGATGCGTCTGGCGGTGGGAGACCAGGAGACCAGGAAGCGCTCAGAGGCTGTCCGGAGGGCGTGCTTCCCGGCCCCCCAAGGGGACAGGCCTGGGGCCCTTCCCCCATGACCTTTCATCTCTGCAGCCAGTTAGCTGGGAGCTGTGTGGGGTATCACCGCAGGGCACCCCGGCCATCTGGCTCAGGCCTCGGGGTGCAGCCAGGGAGGGGTGCGGGGAGCTCGGGGAGGACAGATGTGTCTGTTGACATTCAGGAAATGAACGCTGGCTCTTGCTGACTCGCTGGATGCTGGGCCTGGGGGTCCTGATTCCAGGGCGTGGGGGGGGGGGGGGGCAGGGGTGGCCGGGAGGGCACCTGGGAGTGTCCCGTCTGCCGGGCCCCCCACGCCACGGGACCTACCGGGGAGCAGAAATGTGTTCCTGGGGAGCTGGGGGGGGGGCTCCTTATGGGGAAGGGGCCCGGGGCTGGGACCTGGGAGATGCAGAACGGAACCTGCCACTCCCTTCTCCTGGCTGTGAAATGGGGGTAAAACCCTTTCTCTCAGTCTCTGGTTCAAAAAAACCCAGAAAACCCAAAACTAAGCCAGAGAAACAGCCCCTGGTGATCCCCAGTGGAGCCCTGGCCGGTGTGGCTCAGTGGATAGAGCATCGGCCTGCAGACCGAAGGGTCCCGGGTTCGGCTCCCGGTCTGGGCACGTGCCTGGGTTGTGGGCTCGATCCCCAGTGCGGGGACATGCAGGAGGCAGCCGATCCATGATTCTCTTTCATCATGGATGTTTCTCTCTATCTCTCCCTTCCTCTCTGACATCAATTTTATATATATATGTGTGTGTGTGTGTATATATATATATATATATATAGATAGATAGATAGATAGAGAGAGAGAGAGAGAGAGAGAGGGGGGGGGGCCTTAACCAATTTGGCTCAGTGGATAGAGCATCAGCCTGCGGACTGAAGGGTCCCGGGTTCGATTCCGGTCGAGGGCATGGACCTTGGTTGCGGGCACATCCCCAGTGGGAGGTGTGCAGGAGGCAGCTGATGGATGTTTCTCTCTCATCGATGTTTCTAGCTCTCTATCCCTCTCCCTTCCTCTCTGTAAAAAAAAAAAAAAATCAATAAAATATACTTTTTTAAAAATAGAGAGAGCCCTAACTGGTGTGCTCAGTGGATAGAGCGTCGGCCTGCGGACTGAAGGGTCCCAGGTTCGATTCCAGTCAAGGGCATCTACCTTGGTTGCGGGCACATCCCCAGTAGGGGGTGTGCAGGAGGCAGCTGATGGATGTTTCTCTCTCATCGATGTTTCTAGCTCTCTATCCCTTTCTCTTCCTCTCTGTAAAAAAATCAATAAAATATATATAAAATAAAAAATAAAATAAAAATAAAAATAGAGAGAGGGTCACATTTCTTCCCGGGTGGCGGGCTCGATCCCCAATGGGGGGCGTGCAGGAGGCAGCCGATCTGTGATTCTCGCTCATCACGGATGTTTCTCTCTCTCTCTCTCTCTTCCTCTCTCTCTAAAAAAATGAATTTAAAAAAACCTTAAGAAGATTGTTTTGAAAAAAAGAAAAATAACAAAGGAGGCCAGGGCTGGGCAGGCCGCGTGGGGAAGGCTCCGGAAGCTGTGCGTCGGCCCCATCGGCAGAGGCAGGCCCAGCGGGGGCTCCGGGTTGGGCGATAAATCAGAGCTTTGTAGCTGAACCGCCCTCGCCTCCCCCTGCAGACAGCCTTTCCGCAGGGACGCGCACCGCCCCCCCCCCCTGCCCTGGGCTGGCAGCACAGTTCCCATTTATATAGATTAAGTCGGACCTGACATTCTGACCCAAGGAACTCTGAATGCCCCCCCCACCGCCCCCCCACTTCTCCTCCCACAGGAAGATGAGCTCATGGGGCCTGACCCGCCGGCGACCCCAGGAGGCTGCTCGGCCCCCACATCTGGCTGCACATCTGGCTGGCGTGGGGCGTGGACGCTGCCATGACCCTAGGAGGGACCAGGCCCCTCTTTCCTCGGCTCATTTATCTTCTTTCCTTTCCTTTTCCTTTTTGTGAATCCGCCCCCGAGGATATTTTTCCATTGACTTTGAGAGAGAGTGGGAGAGAGAGGGAGAGAGCGAGGGAAGCATCGATGGGAGAGAGACACATCGATGGTGTTGCCTCCTACACCCGCCCCGGCCAGGGCCCGGGGAGCGCCTGCAACTGAAATATGTGCCCTTTTTTTGTTTAAAAAATATATATATATTTTTTATTTTATTTTATTTTTTAATATATTTTATTGATTTTTTACAGAGAGGAAGGGAGAAGGATAGAGAGTTAGAAACATCAATGAGAGAGAAACATCCATCAGCTGCCTCCTGCACACCTCCCACTGGGGATGTGCCCGCAACCAAGGTACATGCCCTTGACTGGAATCGAACCCGGGACCCTTGAATCCACAGGCCGACGCTCTATCCACCGAGCCAAACCGGTCAGGGTATGTGCCCTTTTTTAAAAAAAAAATATATATATATATATATATATATATATATTTTTTTTTATTGATTTCAGAGAAGAAGGGAGAGGGAGAGAGAGATAGACGCATCCGTGATGAGAGAGAATCACTGATTGGCTGCCTCCTGCAGGCCCCACACTGGGGATCAGGCATGTGCCCTTGACCGGAATCGAACCCGGGACCCTTCGGTCCGCCGGCTGACGCTCTATCCACTGAGCCACGCCGGCCAGGGTGTCCTTGGCTCCTTTCTCGCCGCCGAGGACGGGTGGAGGACTCGGGTTTTGGATACGATGGCCAAGGGTTCCTTGGTGTTACCCGAGGGCCCCCTTTGAAAGAGATGCGAGTACCCGGCCAGTGTGGCTCAGGGGCTGAGCGTAGACCTAGGAACCAGGAGGTCAGGGTTCGATTCCCGGTCCAGGGCACGTGCCCGGGTTGTGGGCTCGATCCCCAGTGTGGGGCGTGCAGGAGGCAGCCGATCCATGATTCTCTCTCTCATCATGGATGTTTCTCTCTCCCTCTCCCTTCCTCTCTGAAATCAATGAAAAAAAAAAAACATTTATAAAACAAACACGCCCTAACCGGTTTGGCTCAGTGGATAGAGCGTCGGCCTGCGGACTGAAGGGTCCCGGGTTCGATTCCGGTCAAGGGCATGGACCTTGGTTGCGGGCACATCCCCAGTAGGAGGTGTGCAGGAGGCAGCTGATCGATGTTTCTCTCTCATCGATGTTTCTAGCTCTCTATCCTTCTCTCTTCCTCTCTGTAAAAAAATCAATAAAATATATGTTAAAAAAATAAAAAACAAACAAAAACACCCCCCAAAACAAAACATCTACTTCTGGGGATTGGGACCCTTTGGGGGGGTGGTGGGGGGGCAAGGGGACGAATCTGGACCAGGCATTCACGTTTATTTCTGCCTCTGAGCTCACGGCTAAATCGCTCCTTAAAAACCAGCACCCTACCCACTCTTTCCAATGCACCCTGTCAACTGGGCGCCTGCAATTCAATCTGGTGATGACTCACTCGGTTCAGGGACGGGCTCCTCCCGCCCTTAACCCTCTTCTCCCTCCCACGCCCGCTGGGAGGGGTCCCCCGTCTCTGTCTCTTGCACCCTCACCCACGGGCCCAGCCCCGGGCCTTCTCAGCGATGGGGAGGGTTTGCCCCCCACCCTTCTGGTCCTCACCAGCCAGGAGACAGATGCTCCCCTGGGCCACACCCTAGCAAGGCCCTGCTTCATCCTTCCTTCCGTCCATCCATTAAAGCATTCAGTGGGTGTCTACTGCCTCTCCTAGGCCAGCCCCCCCCCCCCCAATTTCTCATGGAAACCTCAGCGCAGTTTTCGGGCCTCCAACGGCAGGTTCTGGAGTCGGAGACATTTCCTGTGGGGGGAGGGAGGGACCTGGGGGGGGGTCTGGTGTCAGTGATGGTGGGAAGGGGACAGAGGGCCCAGAGTGCTGGCTGCAGGCTGAGCAAAGGGGCCGTTTCCCCCCCGAATTGCAGTGTGGAGCACCCCACGGGTGGGGGAGGAGGTAGGAATACAATTTCCCCTGCCCGTGGCGTGCGGGAGGCAGACGGTCCATGATTCTCTCTCATCATCGATGTTGCTCTCTCTCTCTCTCCCTCTCCCTTCCTCTCTGAAATCAATCCTATATAATAAAGAGGTAATATGCAAATTAACCCTCACGCCCTCACAAGATGGCTGCCCATGACCAGGCCAGCAGGGGGGTTAGTGAGGGACCACCAAACGACTCAACAGCAGGCTGCATGGGGCGACCAGGCCGGCGGGGGGCGGGGGGGGCAGTTAGGGACAACCAGGCCAGCAAGGGGGGTGGCAGTTGGGGTTGACCAGGCTGGCCAAAGGGGCAGTTAGGGGCGACCTGGCCAGCAGAGGGGGGTAGTTGGGGGCGACCAGGCCAGCAAGGGAGGCAGTAAGAGGCAACCAGGCTGGTGGGGGAGCAGTTGGGGGTGACCAGGATGGCAGGGGGGCAGTTGGGGGTGACTAGGCTAGTGGGGTGAGCAATAAGGGGTGACCAGGCCGGTAGGGAAGGGGCAGTTGGGGGTGACCTGGCCAGCAGCAGGGGGGCAGTTAGGGGTGACCATGTTGGCAGGGGGGGCAGTTAGGGGCGATCAGGCCAGCACGCAGAGGCAGTGAGGGGCAATCAGGCCGGTGGGGGGGGAGGCAGTTAGGGGCAACCAGGCAGGCAGGCAGGTGAGAGGTTAGGAGCCAGCGGTCCAGGATTGTGAGAGGGATGTCCGACTGCCCCTCTCGGGATCGGGCCTAAACCAGCAGTCAGATATCCCCCAAGGGGTCCCGGATTGGAGAGGGTGCAGGTTGGGCTGAGACTCCCCCCCGACCCCCTGTGCACAAATTTTGTGGACCGGGCCTCTAGTAAAAATATATTTTTAAAAATACATATCCTTCACTAGTATAGAAAAAATAACCAGCAGACAATCTTATCTCTGAAAATGATAATTTCAGGTTTTATCTGCTCGGAGCCCAATTTTCCTCTTTGCTTACACACACCATTTCTGAGAAAATCTTCGGTAAAACAGAAACGTTTTTCTTTGTCACCTTATCGACGTTACGCAGAGGAAGCCAGAATTCCGGCTTGGGTTTTCGGGGAAGACTGAGCTCCGTAGCTGTGGGAAGACGGAGGGAGACGGGTTAATGGCTGTAAAAGGCACTTAGGAGCCCGACTCTCTAGTAACGACTCGCCGCACACATCCGCTCCTCGGGACGTTTATGTGGTGATTCGGCGAAGAGGGTTTAGGACAGGGGTGGGCAAACTTTTTGACTCGAGGGCCGCAATGGGTTCTTAAACTGGACCGGAGGGCCGGAACAGAAGCATGGATGGAGTGTTTGTGTGAACTGATATAAATTCAAAGTAAACATCATTACATAAAAGGGTACGGTCTTTTTTTTTTATTTCAATAGTTTTATTCATTTCAAACATTTTAACAAGAAGAATGTAAACACTAATTAGTATAATTTGAAACGTCAAAAAATGGAGGAATCATAGCACAATAACATACCTTATATGGAAGATGGCAAAGGCAAAATAAAATTGCCTAACAAAGGAAAGGTACAAAAGCCTTTCAAATTAAACTTAAATATAATAAAATAATTTAAAACTAAAACAAATAGAAAAGAACAAAATGTGTAAACAGTAAATTAAACATTTTCTTTAGTGCAACTTCCAAATGATGCCCGGGACGGAGATGTAGATGGCAATGTAGACTGGGTTGAAAGGTTTTTGTCTTTAAAACATCAACTTCAGTGGGAACAGTGTTGTTGGTCTCCTTTTGAGCTAATGCTCTGATCCTGTGCTCTCCAGGGGCGTGTCTCCCTCCATCACCACGATAACGTGTCTCCGCATTCCCAGGGTGATGTCGGGGGACGCGTCCGCGGGCATTACAAGGAGCCTCTGGAAGATGGAGAGGTTGTTCCTTCTACTGAATGGGGGTATAAATCCGCCCCCTCAGAAGAAGGAGCTGCGGCCGTGTTTCCCGACGTTGCCATGTTAACACTGCTGCTGGTGAAGGAGCGGAGGGGAGAGCAAGAGAACCCTCCGCTCTTTCGGCTCCGCGGGCCGGATAGAACAGCCGAACGGGCCGGATCCGGCCCGCGGGCCATAGTTTGCCCACGGCTGGTTTGGAAGAAGGGGCCCGGGTCATGCTGTTTGGGGGGATGAACGGAGTGATGGGGTGTTCTTGGAAATAGAAGAATCCTGCTTCATGGAGCCTTTCTGCTTGCAGTTCAATAAACCAGTATATTTATTTATTATTATTATTTTTTATAGAATTGAAATATTTCTTTTTAAAAATATATTTTTTATTTTATTTATTATTATTATTGTTATTTTTTAATATCTTGTATTGATTTTAGAGAGGAAGGGAGAGGGAGAGAGAGAGAGATAGAAACATCCATGATGAGAGAGAATCATGGATCGGCTGCCTCCGCACGCCCCCTACTGGGGACCGAGCCCGAAACCCAGGCATGTGCCCTTGGCTGGAATCGAACCCGGTACCCTTCAGTCCTCAGGCCGACGCTCTATCCATTGAGCCAAACCAGCTAGGGCTATTATTTTTTTTTAAAAATATATTTTATTGATTTTTTTACAGAAAGGAAGAGAGAAGGATAGAGAGCCAGAAACATCGATCAGCTGCCTCCTGCACACCCCCTACCAGGGATGTGCCCGCAACCAAGGTCCATGCCCTTGACCGGAATCAAACCTGGGACCCTTCAGTCCGCAGGCCGACGCTCTATCCACTGAGCCACACCGGCCAGGGCTAAACCAGTATATTCGAATTCAAAGAGATACAGGGCAGCCTGGCCAGTGTGGCTCAGTGGTTGAGCATCGACCTAAGAACCAGGAGGTCAGGATTCGATTCCCGGTCAGGGCACATGCCTGGGTTGCGGGCTCCATCCCCAGTGGGGGGCGTGCAGGAGGCAGCTGATCTGTGATTCTCTCTCATTGTTGATGTTTCTCCCTCTCCCTCACCCTTCCTCTCTGAACTCAATAAAAATATATTTTAAGCCCTGACCGGTGTGGCTCATTGGATAAAGCATCGGCCTGCGGACTGAAGGGTCCCAGGTTCGATTCCGGTCAAGGGCATGTACTTGGTTGCGGGCACATCCCCAGTAGGAGGTGTGCAGGAGGCAGCTGATTGATGTTTCTGGCTCTTTATCCTTCTCTCTTCCTCTCTGTAAAAAATCAATAATAAAATATATTTTAAAATAATAATAATAGCCCTAGCTGGTTTGGCTCAATGGATAGAGCATCAACCTGCGGACTGAAGGGTCCCAGGTTCGATTCCAGCCAAGGGCACATGCCTGGGTTCCGGGCTCCATCCTCAGTAGGGGGTGTGCAGGAGGCAGTCAATCCATGATTCTCTCTCATTAGGGATGTTTCTATCTCTCTCTCTTCCTCTCTCTTCCTCTCTGACATCAATAAAAATATTTCTTTTTAGCCCTAACCGGTGTGGCTCAGTGGATAGAGCGTCGGCCTGTGGACTGAAGGGTCCCTGGTTCGATTCCAGCCAAGGGCATGTACTTGGTTGCGGGCACATCCCCAGTAGGAGGTGTGCAGGAGGCAGCTGATCGATGTTTCTCTCTCATCGATGTTTCTTACTCTCTATCCCTCTCTCTTCCTCTCTGTAAAAAAACCAATAAAATAGCCAAAACCGGTTTGGCTCAGTGGATAGAGCGTCGGCCTGCGGACTGAAGGGTCCCGGGTTCAATTCCGGTCAAGGGCACGTAACTTGGTTGCGGGCACATCCCCAGTAGGAGGTGTGCAGGAGGCAGCTGATGGATGTTTCTCTCCATCGATGTTTCTAACTCTCTCTCCCTCTCCCTTCTTCCCTGTAAAAAATCAATAAAATATATTAAAAAAATATTTTAAAAAATAAAATAAAATAAACCCAATAAAATATATTTTAAAAAATGTTTTTTTTTTAAAAGATGAAAAGAAAGAGTGGAAAGAAGGAAGAAAAAATGGCCTGAGGGTAAGGTGACAGCAGGTTGTGGTGTGGCAGGGACACACCCAAGTATTTAAAAAATATATATATATATATTGATTGATTTCAGAGAGGAAGAGGAGAGAGAGAGAGAGAGAGAGAGAGAGAAACATCAGCAATGAGAGAGAATCATGGACCGGCTGCCTCCTGCACGCCCCCACCTGGGGATGGAGCCCACAACCCGGGTAGGTGCCCAGACCGGGAGTCGAACCCTGACCTGGTTCCTAGGTCGATGCTCCACCACGGAGCCACACCAGTCAGGCCCTGCACGGCTATTCCCAGTGCCCCATTCACGCTCTGGAAAGTGTCTGGAAGGGCCTGGATGTGAGGAAATTATCCAGGGGTACCCCCCCCCCATAGGTGTGGATGGGCCCCCTGCCCTGGCCTGGGACCAGGGAACCCGCAGGCTCAGCTCCACGGGTCTCTAGTGCCACCCACAGGCCGTCTGGGGAAATGCCTCTCCCTTCCGCTCCCTCCACCCTTCTCCTGACCGCCTTGAACTTGGCCAGAGCCGTCCAGAGCCCTGAAGGGCGGGGGCGGGGGGGATGGTGCAGACTGGAACCGGTAGTGAAGCCGGGGTCACGGTTATGGAACCACATGGGCCCAGCTGGGACCGACAAAGCCAAGCTCCTCCCCTTCTCCCCATCCCGTCCTGCTGAGGCCCCATTGGGACCTGAACGGGTAGGATTGGGTAGCACACGGCTGGAACCTTCCTGGGACCCTCACCCCCATGCCCGTCTTCCCCCTTCCGGAACACATGCATTTGGATCGTGGGGAAGGCAGGGAACGTCAAGTTACTAAGCTCCTACTATGCGTAGGGGCGCACAGTAGGCGCTTCCCATACCTTATCTCCAGCCTCATGAATAGGGTTGAGAGGTAGGGATGAAGGAGCAGAGTGGGCTAGTCCTGCTGGAGCTCGAACCCGAGGGTCTTTTTTCTTTTTAATATATATTTTATTGATTTCTTACAGAGAGGAAAGGGAGAGGATAGATAGTTAGAAACATGGATGAGAGAGAAACATCCATCAGCTGCCTCCTGCACACCCCCCACTGGGGATGTGCCCCCAACCCAGGTACATGCCCTTGACCGGAATCGAACCTGGGACCCTTCAGTCCGCAGGCCGACGCTCTATCCACTGGGCCAAACCCGAGGGTTTTTTATTGCAAATGTGGCGCTGCTTCAGGGTCTCTGAGTTGAGCAATGTTGGCAAAATGAAAAGCACCCCATCGAAATCTTATATATATATATAAATAAATAAATATATATACACACACACATATATATATATATATATATATATATATATATATATATATATATTTTATTGATTTTTTACAGAGAGGAAGGGAGAGGGATAGAGAGTTAGAAACATCGATGAGAGAGAAACATCGATCAGCTGCCTCCTGCACACCCCCTACTGGGGATGTGCCCCCAACCAAGGTACATGCCCTTGACCGGAATCGAACCAGGGACCCTTCAGTCCAGAGGCTGATGCTCTATCCACTGAGCCAAACCAGTCAGGGCAGGGCTAATATATTTTTTAAAGAAATATTTTTATCGATTTCAGAGAGGAAGGGATAGAAGCATTAATGATGAGAGAGAATCATCGATCCGCTGCCTCCTGCACGGCCCCCACTGGGGATCGAGTCCGCCCCCCGGGCATGTGCCCTGACCGGGAATCCCACCGTGACCTCCTGGTTCCTAGGTCGACGCTCAACCACGGAGCCACGCCGGCCCGGGCTCTCCCGCCTTCTTCATTATGGTTCAGGATATACGTACCCTGAGCCGGTAAAGGTTTCTCACCCACGGCCTCCTCTAGGAATTTTTATTTCTTTCAGATCAAGAAGCTCAACATGGTTAATTATTTCACAGGCAGCAACGTGGCCCAAGGCAGAACCCGAACGAGTCCAGGCCGTCTTGCTCGCTCCAGGGTCCTGGCCCCCAGCCCCCGTCATACCCCGTGCCAGCGGCACAGAATTCACGCGCACACACATGCAATTGCATTTTAAGAGGGTGCCTTTGTGTGTGTGTATGGTGGGGGCGGGGGGGGGACATTCCACGTACAAGAGCCATTGAACTAGATATTAACTGAGGACACGTTAAAGCTAATGAACTTTGGAAAACAGGAGACATCAGAGCGTGTTGCTGTGTGTTGCTGTGTGTGTGTGTGTATGTGTGTGTGTGTGTGTTAACCTATGTTGCTGACAGGCCATCAGCTAATCATCAGCCTGAACTCAGCAGCAGCGCCCTGTTCCCTAGGGAGACACACACACACACACACACACACACACACACACCCCGAGGTGCTGGCTCCTGCCACCCCCCCAGGAACCCAGAAACCACCCTGGGTCTGTAGGTGAGGAAGCACCTCATTAGCAACACAGATCAACCGAGAAAGCAAATGGCCTCAGGGACCAGCAACATCATAACCCAGTTGCCACGTGTCATCGCCACGCCCACATGGAGCTGGGGATGCAGCAGAGACAGTGCGACCTCGGGTCATATCTGGGCCACGGGATCCCAGCTGCTTCTTTTTTTTTATATATATATATTTTATTGATTTTTTACAGAGAGGAAGGAAGGATAGATAGTCAGAAACATCGATGAGAGAGAAACATCGATCAGCTGCCTCTTGCACACCTCCTACTGGGGATGTGCCCGCAACCAAGGTCCATGCCCTTGACCGGAATCGAAGCCGGGACCTTTCAGTCTGCAGGCCGATGCTCTATCCACTGAGCCAAACCGGTAAACCGGTTTCGGCTGCTTCTTTTTTTAATATATATATATATATATATATATATATATATATATATATATACATACACTAGGGGCCCAGTGCACGAATTCGTGCATGGGTGGAGTCCCTCTGAGTGGCCTGTAGGGATTGGCCGAAACCCGTAGTCCAATGCGGCCTGCAGCTCCTGCCTGCCGCTCCCGCCACGGGCTCACGCCCCATCAGTCCCGATCAGGAGAAGCTCGAGTTGCCGCAGAAGCGCTCACCAGCCATGAGCCCTGCCTCTGGCGCCTTCCCAAGCGGAGTGGCCTGCGGGATCGGGCTGAAACCGGCTCTCCAACATCCCCCGAGGGGTCCCGGATGGAGAGAGGGTGCAGGCCAGGCTGAGGGACCCCACCGGGGCCCCACCGGTGCACAATCAGGCCGGGGAGGGACCGCAGGAGGGCTCCAGGGCGTGTCCGGCCCATCTTGCTCAATCCCGATGGACGGGACCCCAGCAGCAAGCTAACCTACCAGTCGGAGCATCTGCCCCCTGGTGGTCAGTGCACGTCATAGCGAGCTGTTGAGCGGCCTTAGCATATCATTAGCATATTATGCTTTGATTGGTGGTTCTGCCATTTGGTCTATTTGCATATTACCCTTTTATTATATATATATTTTTTTTTATTGTTTTTTTTTTTTACAGAGAGGAAGGGAGAGGGAGAGAGAGTTAGAAACATCCATGAGAGGGAAACATCGATCAGCTGCCTCCTGCACACCCCCCACTGGGGATGTGCCCGCAACCAAGGTCCATGCCCTTGACCGGAATCAAACCTGGGACCCTTCAGTCCGCAGGCCGACGCTCTATCCACTGAGCCACACCAGCCAGGGCTCACAGATGCTTCTTGCAGTTCTTCCCCGGACAAGCCCGTCAGACCCCAAGCTGCAGGGCCCGTGACCCAGGGCGCCAGTGGGCAGCTGGGTGCCCCTCACACAGAGGGCGCGCCGGTCCCCGGGCTGCATTGGGGAGCGGGGGAGGCATCGTGCAAGGAGCAGGGTGGGGAGACCAAATGGTTTGTCCGTGTGTGTGTGATTCAGACCTTCCTGTTGTAGGGAAAAGATTTTGTTCGACAGGAATTCCCAGAATGCCTGACACGCCCGTGTTTGGGGGGGCCCGGCCCTTCCCGCAGCCCGCGGTGAAAGAACCAGGGGACTGTGCCCACGTGTAGGCCCAGCGCCACTCGGAGGTGCCGAGAGCTTCGGGGACGGGAAGGGGTCAGGGTCTTGCAATGAATGGACTCTGTTCTCCAGCTCTGGGAGGGAAGTAGTTTGGGGGGGACCCGTTTCTCGTCTTTGCTAGACCCTCGACCCATCTTGACCGCTATTATTATTTTTAAAAATGTATTTTTATCGCCCTAGCTGGCTTGGCTCAGTGGATAGAGCGTCGGCCTGTGGACTGAAGGGTCCCAGGTTCGATTCCCGGTCAGGGCACATGCCTGGGTTGTGGGCTTGATCCCCAGTGGGGGGCGTGCAGGAGGCAGCCAGTCAATGATCCTCTCTCATCATGGATGTTTCTATCTCTCTCTCTCCCTCTCCCTTCCTCTTTGAAATCAATAAAAATATAAAAAAATATATACATATATACTAGAGGCCCGATGCATGACGATTTGTGCAGAATGGGCCTTCCTTACCCTGGCTGCCGGCATAGCCTTTGCTCTGGCGCAGAGCCGCCTTTCCACCTTCCCACGCTGCCCAGAGGCCCTGAGCGGCTGGGAACCTGTATATGCAAATTAGCCTGCCATCTTTGTTGGGCTAATTTGCATACTCACTTCTGATTGGCTGGTGGGCGTCGCAAAGGTACAGTCAATTTGCATCTTTCTCTTTTATTAGTGTAGTTTTTTTTATTGATTTCAGAGAGGAAGGGAGAGGGAGAGGGAGAGAGAGAGAAACATCCATGATGAGAGGGAACCTCCCTCATGCCCCACACTGGGGATCGAGCCCGCAACCCGGGCATGTGCCCTGACCGGGAATCGAACCCTGACCTCCTGGTTCTTGGGTCAATGCTCACGCCAGCTGGGCCGGGCCTCTTATTCCTTAATCTCCCAAGCAGGTCCGTCCCGGGCTGGTTTGGCGGCGATGACAGGGTGTTTGGAGGTGATGACAGGGTGGCGAGGTGGGGAGGCCCTGGGAAAGGCGTTGCTCTTGTATCTGGTCATGCAGTTGGCACAGACAGCGGTCCCCCCTGCACCCCGGAGCCCAGGGAATCTGAGAGCCTGGTCTCGAAGGCACCGAAGCACAAGGACCGTGTGATTGCTGAGGTCGACCCAGGAAGTGGGTCTGAGAGTGTCTGTACGTGCAAACGGAATTGCCCCGCCCGGACCAGCGATCACCACCCAGCTGCCAACAGGAGGACGGAGCAAGAGCCAGAAAAGACAAATCGCCCTCACCAGGCCGGCGTGGCTCAGTGGTGGAGCGTCGACCTAGGAACCAGGAGGTCAGGGTTCAATTCTCGGTCAGGACTCATGCCGGGGTTGTGGGCTCCACCCCCAGTGTGGGGCGTGCAGGAGGCAGCCGATCCATGATTCTCTCTCATCATGGATGTTTCTCTCTCTCTCTCTCCCTCTCCCTTCCTCTCTGAAATCAATAAAGATATATATTTTTTAGAATTTTCAACTTAGGGCCCTAACCGGTTTGGCTCAGTGGATAGAGTGTCGGCCTGCGGACACAAGGGTCCCAGGTTCAATTCCGGTCAAGGGCATGCACCTTGGTTGCAGGCACATCCCCAGTAGGGGACGTGCAGGAGGCAGCTGATGGATGTTTCTCTCTCATCATGGATGTTTCTATCTCTCCCTCCTTCTCTGAAATCAATAAAAATATATTTTTTAAAAATTTCAACTTAGGGCACAGGGAAGGCTGATGAAGGAAGGCTTTGAGCCGCTGGAACAGAATAGCATGGAGTGTGCTATTTCTGGGAATTATTCCATAATCAAGTTCCTGGAACCCCCTCCCTTCCCACTCCCAGTTCATAGTGGTTTTTCTAGTGCCAGGGCCATGACCCCTCTCATAAATACAAGTTTATGTGCAAAAGTATTTTCCTGGGAAGAAAGATCATAGCTTTTGTTAGATTCTCAAAGAGCAGGGTATCTCAGGAGTAAATACAAATAAAAGCTTTTAAAAAAACATTTAAAAGATGACCTGATATTTTTTAAATTATATTTTTATTGATCTCAGAGAGGAAGGAAGAGGGAGAGAAACATCCATGAGGAGAAGAGAACCATGGATCGGCTGCCTCCTGCACGCCCCCACACTGGGGATCGGGCCTGCAACCCAGGCATGTGCCCTGAGCTGGAATCGAACCCGGGACCCTTCAGTCCACAGGCTGACGCTCTATCCACTGAGCCACACCAGCTAGGGCTAATATATTTTTATTGATTTCAGAGAGGGATGGAGAGGAAGAGAGAGATAGAAACATCCATGATGAGAGAGAATCATGGATCAGCTGCCTCCTGCACGCCCCCACTGGGGATCGAGCCCGCTATCCAGGCATGTGCCCTGCCTGGGAATCGAACCTTGACCTCCTTCCTGGTTCATAGGTCGATGCTCCGAGCCCACGCCGCCGGGCCATTTGTGGGGTCCCCAGAAAGTGTCGGGGGCTGTGTCCGAGCTGCGGATGCCAGATACAGGAGCATCCACTGAGTCAACATGGCCAAGGCCTCGTTCTGGGTCCTGGGGACGCGGCTCCGAAGGAGACCTTGGCGTTGGGCGGAGACAATGAACAAAGGAACGGGGGACAGGTCGCGCGGTGGCAGGTGCGGGTGGGATGCACGGTGGCTGGGCGGTGGCGGCACTTTGACCTGGGATGACCTCAGAGCCCGTCCCACGGGGGTGATCGCGCCACGGCCAGCGTGGGAACCCGGGCGAAGGCTGCACAGGACGGAGGGGAGGGACGCGGAGCGAGCGGGGCTGCGGCTGCGGGGAGCGTGGCCCGACCGCACCAAGTGGTCGCCGTCAGTAGAGGGCGCGACAGAACCCGGCGGCGAGGGGGCGGGGCGCGAGGGCCGCGTGCACGCGTGGGGGGCGGGGCTTGGTGCGGGGCGGAGCCCGGCTTGCGTCGGGGGGCGGGGCGAGGGAGGGCCTCTGCTGGTGACGTGGGCGGGGCTCGAGACATGGGCGGAACCAGGCTTGCGTTGGGGGCGGGGGCGCGTGATGAGCGGCCTCTGCTGGTGGCGTGGGCGGGGCTTGAGACGTGGGCGGGGCCAGGCTTGGGTCGGGGGGCGGGACGAGGGCGGGGCCGGGCTTGCGTCGGGGGGCGGGGCGTGCGACTAGCGGCCTCTGCTGGTGGCGTGGGCGGGGCTTGAGTCGTGGGCGGGGCCGGGCTTGCGTCGGGGGGCGGGGCGCGCGACGAGCGGCCTCTGCTGGTGGCGTGGGCGGGGCTTGAGACGTGGGCGGGGCCGGGCTTGCGGCGGGGGGCGGGGCGAGGGCGGGGCGGGCGGCCTCTGCCGGCGGCGGGGCGGTGTCGCGTTGCCCTCAGCCGCGGGCTGCCGCCTCCTGCCGGCCGCGTCGGTTACAAAGGCCGCTGCCGGGCCGGCCGCCCTCACCCTCTTCCGGCCGTGACGGCGGCGCGGGCCGGGCTCCCCGCCGGAGATGAGGGAGGATGTCGGTGTCGGGGCTGAAGGCTGAGCTGAAGTTCCTGGCGTCCATCTTCGACAAGAACCACGAGCGGTTCCGCATCGTCAGCTGGAAGCTGGACGAGCTGCACTGCCAGTTCCTGGTGCGGCCGCCGGGCAGCGCGGCCTCGGCGCTCACGCTGCACTGCAACATCACGGTGCGGCGCCGGGCGGGCCGGGCCGGGCCGGGCCGGGGCCGGGGCCGGGCCGGGGGCGGGGGCCAGGCCGGGGCGGGGGGCGGCCGGACAAAGACGCCCGCCCGGGAGGCCCGGCCACCGCCGCCCCGCGAGGCTGGGGGTGGAGGCGGCGAGGTCTCGGCGCCCCGGGCCTGGCCGCTGCCGGTTCGCGGCCGCGTCGCCGCGGGGCTGGGGAAGGTGACGGGTACGGGCGCTGAGGGGCCGCCGGGCCGCCGCGGGGCTGAGGGGACGGGCGCTGAGGGGGCTGCGCGGGCGGGCGGCGGGCGGGCGGGAGGCCGGTGGCCGCCTCAGGGCGTCAGGCCGCGCATCCCCCCGCCGCCTCGGCACGTCCGCGTTTCGGGAGGAGCCGACCCGCGAGCCCGAGGCGCCGGGGGGAGGGAGGGAGGGAGGGCGGTGCGGGCGCCGCGCAGGTGCCGGAGTGAGGACGGTCCACTTCCGGTCACAGGCCGGGGTGGGGGGGGACCCTCACGCGCACTTGCGGGGACGCGGGGAGCCCCGGAGACACCGGGGCTGGGGGAGCCGGCCGGGGTGCGACTTTCTCCGCCTCCTCCGAGCGAGCCACCCACCCAGCCCGGGGTCTCTCCCTCGGCTCCCTTCCCTGGAGCCAGGGGCCGCCCGGGAGCGCGGGCCGAGGCCCCGGAGACACCCGGTTCACCTTAAAATGGGTTTCCCGGGGCGGCGCGGGGTGGGGGGGCCGGGGAGGGGGCAGGTGTGTATTTCCGGAAAAACCAGTTCGGGGAGCGCTGTTTTTGGTTTATTGAGCATCTAGCGTGTGGGCCCCGGCTTTGCAGAATGGGGCCGAGCTGCCCCCCTGCTTTCCGAGCCCCGTGTTATTATTATTATTTTTTTGGGGGGTGGGGAGGGGCTGTGGGAGGTTGGCGGGGAGAGAAGAGGTTTTCACCGCAAAAGGTGTGACTCAGGGCCGTGATAGCATCGTGAAAGCCCAAGGCAGCGCTCACTCTGGCTTTGGGGTGGGGGGGGGTGGTTAGGGGCGCCCCCGAGGGGAGCCTGGCGGTGGTGGTTGGGTTTTCACACAGATGAGCCCTATCTCCCCCCCCCCCGCCCTGCCCCGCAGAGAAAATCTATTAAAAAAAATAAACACCCCCCCCCAAAAAAAAAACAAAACACGCAGCCCGGCCGGTGTGCCCAGTGGTTGGCTCCCCATCAGCACACGTGCCCGGGTTGCGGGCTCCATCCTCAGAAGGGGGCATGCAGGAGGCAGCCCATCTGTGATTCTCATCATTTTTTAAAATCTTTATTGTTGAAAGTATTAACACTAGTCCCCCCCCTCCTTTTTTTTTTTAAAAAAAATATATTTTATTGATTTTTTTCAGAGAGGAAGGGAGAGGGATAGAGAGTTAGAAAGAAACTTCGATCAGCTGCCTCCTGCACGCCCCCCACTGGGGATGTGCCGGCAACCAAGGTGCATGCCCTTGACCGGAATCTAACCTGGGACCCTTCAGTCCGCAGGCTGACGCTCTACCCACTGAGCCAAACCGGTTTCGGCACCCCCTCCTTTTTTTTTTTAAGAATTATTTTATTGTTTGATTTTTATTTTTATTTATTTGTTTATTTTTAAATATATCTTTATTGATTTCAGAGAGGAAGGGGGAGAGAGAGAGAGAAACATCCATGATGAGAGGGAATCACGGATCGGCTTGCCTCCTGCACGTCCCCCTACTGGGGATGGAGCCCGCATGCTGGGCATGTGCCCTTGACCGGAATCGAACCCGGGACCCTTCAGTACACAGGCTGACGCTCTGCCCACTAGGCCAAACCAGCTAGGGCTTGATTGATTTTTAGAGAGAGAGAGAGAGAGAGACATTGATTTGTTGTTCCACTTGTTTATTCACTCATTGGTGGATTTTAAAAAAAATATGTTTTTATTGATTTCAGAGAGGAAGAGAGAAACATCAGTGATGAGAGAGAACCATGGATCGGCTGCCTCCTGCACGCCCCACACTGGGGACCAAGCACGCAACCCAGGCATGTGCCTTGACCCAAATTGAACCTGGGACCCTTCAGTCATTGGCCTCCTGGTTCATAGGTTGACGCTCAACCTCTGAGCCACTGTGGCTGGGCCGTTGGTTGATTCTTGTGTGTGCCCTGACAAGGGGTCAAACCCACAACCTTGATTTATGGGGAGGGCACGCTAACCAACTGAGCTACCTGGTCAGGGCCTACGTGCCCCCTGTTTTCCCCCATCGACCCTCTCCAGCCCACCCCTGCCCCCATCCCAGGCCCTCACCACCCCACTATGTCCATGGGCTGTGCATACATACATGCATACAAGGTGGGCTGTGCATACATACAAGCATACAAGGTCTCTGGTTGGTCACCTCCCACCCACCCACCCTCCCCCGCCTTCTCTCCGAGACCCTGGACTCTGTTCCCCGCTTCCATGTCTCTGGATCCACTCCATCTGTCCATTTATTTTGTTCCTTACATTCCATATGTGAAGGCATGATTCTGATCATTGATGTTTCTCTCCTTCTCCCCTCTCCCTTCCTCTCTGAAATCGATAAAAACATGTTGATTTTAAAAAACAACAACAGCCGAAACCGGTTTGGCTCAGTGGGTAGAGCGTCGGCCTGTGGACTGAAGGGTCCCGGGTTTGATTCCGGTCAAGGGCATGTACCTTGGTTGTGGGCACATCCCCAGTAGGAGGTGTGCAGGAGGCAGCTGATCGATGTTTCTCTCTCATAGATGTTTCTAACTCTCTATCCCTCTCTCTTCCTCTCTGTAAAAAATAAATAAAATATATATTTTTTAAAAAAACAACAACAACAAAACAAACCAAAGCTTGAGAAAAGTGTGGTTGAGAAGCCCAGCAAGAAGGAGAACCATTTTCCGACGGCGGGAAACGGGAAGTAGAGTGAGCGAGAGGTGGGCGGTGTGAAGGAGGCTGGCCTCAGGGGCGACTGTCGGGGGGCGTCTGGGGGGGGGACCAGGGAAGGTAGGGTTGGTTCGAAGGACAGGAGACGGACGTGCAGGCCGTGGGGAGCCACTGAGTTGCCCGGGGAACTTGGGAAAAGGCGTTGGCCATCCAGGCATAGGAGTGGGTTTCCACAGGGGGTGTCTTATTTATTTATTTGTTTGTTGTTAAATATATTTTTATTGATTTCAGAGAGGAGGGAGGGAGAGATAGAAACATCAGTCATGAGAGAATCGTGGATCGGCCGCCTGCTGCACGCCCCACACTGGGGATCGAGCCTGCAACCCTGGCACGTGCCCTGGCCGGGAATCGAACCCTGACCTCCTGTTTCGTAGGTCGACGCTCAACCACTGAGCCATGCGGCCAGGCGACAGCGGGTGCTTCAGGAGAGGTGTGTGTGGGGCTGACTGGGCTGGCATTTAGTGCCAGGGGCACAGGGATTCCAAACGACTTGTAATTGTCAGGCAAGCTGCCACCACGGGCATTACGTCACTCCAATGCCAGCAGTGCCCCTCGCAGGCTGCTGGGAGCCTGCTACGCACAGAGATGTTGACTGATGACCTGGGTTAGGACATGGAGCAGGAAGTGAATGAGAGCCCAGCCGGGGTGGCTCCGTGGTTGAGCGTCGCCTTATGAGCCAGGAGGTCACGGCTCGATTCCCGGTCAGGGCACACGCCTGGGTTACGGCCCGATCCCCAGTGTGGGGCGTGCAGGAGGCAGCCGATGAGTGATTCTCATCATTGATGTTTCTCTCTCCCCTTCCTCTCTGAGATCAATAAAAATACATTTTTTAAAAAGAAGTGAATGACACACCAGGAAGAGGGTTTGGTGGGGACTAGTGTAAGGTCACCACTAGGAGACGCCGTTCAAGCCGCTACGCTGGCCCTGTCTTCACGTCGACCAAGAAGCACCGTGTGCAGTTCCTGTGACGTGTGCGCGAATGGCACCTCACGAGGTGCTTCTTACACACACACACACACACACACGCACACACGCACGCCCGTTTCTGAAAAATCCTCCAAAGATACCGCACCCCTCTTTCTTTGAGGCTTCTGCACGGCAGTTTGTCCCGTGTGGCACGTGCTCCATTCACATACACACACACACCCCGCCCCCCAGTCTGTCTTCCCACGTCTGACCATCCGTCCAGGGTCCCCTGGTCAGATTCAGCTCATGCTGATTTCATTACCGTCCTGGCTCCCTGTCACCTTGGGGGTGTTTTCTCGTGTTCTAGTGAAATGGTTCTGGACGTTGGCCTTTTTTTAAGTTACTGTTGTCTTTGTTGTCTGTTCTTCTTTGGGTTTTGAACAGCAGTGATGGAGCAGGGGCCTGATAGGAATCCTGTTTGATGTGGAAATCTTCTGGGGAAGAGTCCCAAAAGCTCGGAGAAGCACGTGCCCGAGGTCTTGTCGTGGACCCGGCGTCTCCCTTTATCCTTTCCTCTCGTTCCTCGGTTTGCTCGGGAGACATCGTACCAGCGTCCCTGGCTGGGTGCCCCGGTGGGCCTCGTTCTGGCATGGATTTGAGTCTCCCTGGCTTCCTGGAGCTCATACAGCCCCCTCTCCTCAGCCCGCGTGGCTGGGGTAGCTGCATGGCGCTGCTGCCGTCACGGGGGGGGGGGGGCGCACCCCTCTCTCATGGGGCACCTCTCCGTGTCCTGTTGCATCCTGGCAGCACCTTGGTTTGAAAGCAGAACGGACGTGTCCTTGTGGGAGCAGGATGGGACGTCGGAGGGCTCTGCTGTGAGGGCTTTGGGCTTCCATGGAACCTGGGTTAGGACATTTTAAAATTTATTTTTTAAAAATTACGTTTTTATTGACTTTTTTTCATCCTCACCCAAGGATACTTGATGTTTAGAGAGAGTGGAAGGGAGGGGGGGAGACAGAGAGACCCCTGTGAGAGAGACACATCGATTGGTTGCCTCCTGGACACACCTGACCAAGGCCGGGGGTTAAGGCTGCAACCGAGGTACATGCCCCGGAGCGGAATCGAACCCGGGACCCGTAGTCCGAGGGCCAGCCTCCTATCCACTGAGCCAAACCCTCGGGCTGTCACCTCCTTAAGCTGCTCATCCACTCCTCCTCCAGCCTGGGGCTCTCTCCTCTTATCTGTTCCTCCTCATCGGGCATGTTCCCCAGTCCTGTTAGGTATGCAGAGCCTTCACGTGGTCCTCAGGGTTCTCGGCCCGTCCACCCCTGGTTCCTCCTCCTCGGAGCAGCAGCGCCTCCCCGTCCTGGGGCTGGGCCTCAGCTCCTGGAGCGCGAGTTCTGGGGCCGTGGTCTCGGATCCAACACTGAAGGGCTCGCGCGTTCTGCTTCCTGGGGATCTGCAACTTGGAGACCGTCGGACGGTCCTCTGGCACCTACGTGCCGTTCCTCACTTCCCCCCTCCGACCTCCCCGCCTGAACCCCTGAATGGGGGGGGGGCGGCTCTGCAAAGAGAACAGTGTTAGTCAACGGTGCTTCCCTTTGCCTTTGTTTTCATTTTTTATTTTATTTTTCCTCTCCCCTGCCCCGCTCCCCACCCCCTGCCTTTTTTTTAGTCTTTTTTTTAATATATATATATATACATACATATATATGTATATATGTGTGTGTGTGTGTGTGTGTATATAATGGCAAGGGAGAATATTCTATAATTATGTTTTTCATCTTCCACTCTGCACACATTCAGTAAAGACAGGGTTTCCCAAAAAATGCATGCCTGCCTGAATGATTGTAAAGTCAGTGTTCATTAACATGCAGGACATTTTCAAAGTTTAAAAGAATCTACAGAAATGAGTAGTTTGTTTATAAAAGTAAAATAAAAAATTTAATAAAAGGCAAAGGGAAGCACCATTGCCGAACACTGTTCTCTTTCCAGATGGCCGTCTGGTCCCAGCTCGGCTGATGCCGCGAAGCAGTGGGACCGCCGATGTCAGGAATCACTGCGTGCGGCACAGGTGTGCCCTCGGTTTGTGACGGGCTGGCTTTGTGCCGTATCCCCATAGAAAAAGTCTAGCGGCACTTTAGGATCAATCTTCTTTCTTCACAGCTTAGCTTGGCTTCACCCATTATTTCAAATCAGTTAAACGAGAAAAAGAGTGAAAATTAAGTGAGTTCTCAGCTGTCCGAGTGTGTGCACATTTTTTCCGGGGACACCCTCTATTCTGTTGACTGCATGGTCGCGTTTTAGCTATATTCAGTTTGGACAGAAACCTTACCTGTCATGTTTGTGTCATGGATAGTGCATACATGTTTAAAGGGTCACGTAGGGCTTGATAGGAAATCTGTAATTTAAGTTCATATGAAAGATCCTTTTTAAAAAAATATATTTTACTGATTTTTTTACAGAGAGGAAGGGAGAGGGAGAGAGAGTTAGAAACATCGATGAGAGAGAAACATCGATCAGCTGCCTCCTGCACGCCCCCTACTGGGGATGTGCCCACAACAAAGGTACGTGCCCTTGACCGGAACTGAATCTGGGACCCTTCAGTCCACAGACTGACGCTCTATCCACTGAGCCACACCGGTTAGGACTGAAAGATACTTTTATGAAGTGAAAAACAAAACATAGATGTTTTATTCTCTAGGCAAAGGGAATTGAGCTAAAACATTTTTCTGTTTTATAAACGGGCCCTAATCTTAAATATGAAGGGCGAAGAGCGCTATCTTCAACCTCAGGGAGTCTTTTTCCTAATAAAAAAGGACGTCGAGATACCCAAGGTTGTCATGCAAACGAAGCGTTGTTTCCCGTTTTCAGTAAACATCCGATTTCCAGTCAGTGCTGACGTCCAGCTGTTAGGCTCACACTAGGGGCCCAGCAGGTGTTTGCTAACCTGGGCAGCCTTGTTGGAGCTAGTGTAGGGCTTTCCCTTCGTCCGTTACGGACTTCTCGCGTCCGGGAACTGTTGGCAGGGAATTGTTTAGAGAGACCCCCTTCCCCCGGGACGTGAACCAGCTAGTAAACAAGCAAACCCTCTCGCCTCATTATTGTGTAGCATAAGTCATCACTTTTCTGCATGAGTGGCTGTTCGCCAGGCCGCTTGTGGTGGAACTTTTTCTCCTTAATTAAATTTCTGTTCGTCGACCCAAAAGCCTCCCTTCCCCCGGGAGCGAGATACTAAATTTTAAAATGTTAGAGCTTGGAGTTTATGGGAGGGGAAAAGGTTTATTCTTAGTAGCTGGGACCTTAAGCAAATCACTTCTGCGTTTTTCGATGAAATAGATCATTTTTTTGCCCCACACGAGAGCATATATGGGGAAGCTCTGTGGCGATGACAGCGTTCTCCACAAACAAACGTGACGGTGGTGACGGTGTCGTTTGTGGCTGAAGAACACTGTTTGGAAAACTAGAGGCCCGACGCACGAAGGTTCGTGTCAGCATGGGCCTTCCTTCCCCCGGCTGCCGGCACTGCCTTCGCTCCGGCCCGGCACTGCCTTCCTTCCCCCGGCTGCCGGCACCACCTTCACTCCGGCCCGGCACTGCCTTCCTTCCCCCGGCTGCCGGCACCGCCTTCACTCCGGCCCGGCACCGCCTTCCTTCCCCCGGCTGCCGGCACTGCCTTCACTCCGGCCCGGCACCACCTTCACTCCGGCCCGGCACTGCCTTCCTTCCCCCGGCTGCCGGCACCACCTTCACTCCGGCCCGGCACCGCCTTCCTTCCCCCGGCTGCCGGCACCGCCTTCACTCCGGCCCGGCACTGCCTTCCTTCCCCCGGCTGCCGGCACTGCCTTCACTCCGGCCCGGCACCACCTTCGCTCCAGCCCGGCACCGCCTTCCTTCCCCCGGCTGCCGGCACTGCCTTCACTCCGGCCCGGCACCACCTTCGCTCCAGCCCGGCACTGCCTTCCTTCCCCTGGCTGCCGGCACCGCCTTCCTTCCCCCGGCTGCCGGCACCGCCTTCGCTCCAGCCCGGCACCGCCTTCCTTCCCCTGGCTGCCGGCACCGCCTTCACTCCGGCCCCGAGTCGCCTTCCTTCCCCGACTGCTGGCACCACCTTCGCTCCGGCCCGGCGCCACCTTCGCCACCTTCGCCACCTTCCTTCCCCGGCTGCTGGCACCGCCTTCACTCCGGCCCGGAGTCGCCTTCCTTCCCCCGGCTGCCGGCACCGCCTTCGCTCGGGCCCGGAGCTGCCTTCCGCTTCTCACCCTGTTGCATCAATTTGCATATTCCCTCCTTATTGGCTGTGGGCGCTCCCATCTTTGTCACGGAGTTACCGTCAATTTGCATGTTCTGTCTTTATTAGACAGGACGCTTTACAATAATTTCTCATGGGCACTATGTCAGGGCTGTCAGTTTTATGTGTTCCCGGGTGGGTTATACGAAGGACATGATGAATGAAACTTGACCGAAGAGCTCGGGACCTTCTCTCTGGCCTGTCCTCCCTGGCCGGTCGCCTTTCCAAAGTAAGCTTCCGAGAATGACGGCACCTAAGTGCGCTTTCAGCCGAGGAGTCCTTGTGTTCATTTATCCGACCGGTTGGTGATACAGAGTCGGATCTGCGTTCTCTCTCCTCCCTCACCCCCTGTGCCCTCCTTGGAAGGAACAGGCCATGAGGAGGAGACGTAGGTGTCCATGCTGTGAATGGTGTGTCCCTTAGCAACGTGACTTTCTTGTTGAACTTCTTAGACCTGGGGACGGACAGTGTGAGATGAGGGTGGGCTGGTCGAGGGGTGGGAGGCGAGTGGGAACGTCACCACCGCAGGTAAAGCTTCGCCTGAGAGCCAGCGGTGAGCAGGCCCCTCCCAAGGCTGTGGCGCGGGGTCTGTGCTGTCTGCTCAGAGTCCTGGGGGGTGGAGGGCTGAGAGCGGGGAGCCACCTGGGTCCTGAGCTCCGGGAGGCCCTCCCCAGCCTGGTCTGGGCCCGCGTGGAATGCTCCGATCAGACGGCGCGTGCTGCGCGGAGCACTGACATCCCTCGCCGCAGGGCGTTTTTCACGTTCCTTAGTGTCGTCACTGCTTGTGGGCTCCGGCCACGCAGACGCTTAGCTGTTCACCTGCCGGACGGTGAGCAGCGAGCAGTTTCTCCCTGTCGTCCCGTCACTCCCTTTGTTATGTGGTCAGGGCATTCGGGGTTTCATTAAGGTTCTGTGAGCTCATTGCACTCCCCACTCCCCATTTGTGGAGCAGCCAAGTGTGACAGTGATGGTCCCCTAACTGGTCTCCAGAAGAATAAAAAAAAATAATTAAAAAAATCCATTAAGAGAAATTCTTTTTTCCACACATGGATTTTAATATATTGCTTTTCTTCCCCATATATATATATATATATATATATACTTAATACTTTTTAATTGATTTCAGAGGAAGGAAAAGGGAGAGAGTTAAAAACAATGATGAGAGAATCACTGATTGGCTGCCTCCTGCCTGCCCCCCCTCCCCCCACCGGGACTGAACCGAAACCCCAGCTGGTGCCCTGACCGGGCTTCCCCCCCAGCTATATTTCGCTGAAGTCTGTGGTTACCTGACCACCGAGTGGTCTGTTCAGTTGCAGGTCCAGGTTAGTCTGTGACAAGTGTTTAACTAGGTGTCTCTCTAACAGGAATCGTACCCAGCTTCCTCACCAATATGGTTCGTGGACTCTGATGACCCAAATCTGACATCAGTTCTGGAACGTCTAGAAGATTCTAAGAACAACAGTTCGGTAAGAAAATACGTCCTGCTCCTTTCTCTTTTTCTTCGTGAACGTTAGGGAACTGCTTTTTCTGTCAAGAGTCTGTAACTGCAGTAAAAGCCAGAGGGACAGACATGAAAAGTTTCTGAATAGAGAGAAATGCAGCTTTCCATTTCACACAAACATTAAAAACCCATTGTCCTTTTTTATAAAACTGGTGAGTAACGTTTGTGAGAAAAGTAGTGAAATTTAAAGGGAACATAAAAATCTTCCGTAATTTCTCTGCCTGCTATAACCATGGTTGACATGATGTGTTATATCAGCTATAATCAGATAGAAAATACAGGAGAAAAGTATTTTGTTGACGATTACAATTAAATTTTTTAAAAAATGAACTGCCTGGGAATAAACTTAGATGTATCAAGAAAACTATAATATTTGCTGAGTGCAATGGAAGACAGTGTGTTCCCAGATAATTAAACATGTGAGTTATCTTCATAGCTTCATGTTAGTCATGTTAGTCTATAAATTGAATACAATTCCAGTAAAAAAAAAAAAAAAAATCAGACTTCTTTTTGGAACTTGACGAAATGAATCTAAAGTCTTTTTTGAAGAGTAAAAATAATAATGAAGTTGAAGGAAAAGTAATGAAATGAGACTTGTTCAACTAGGTTTTACATAAAACACTGTGTACTGACACTGGCCTGGGTGGATAAAGGCAGTGAGTCATGTAATTGAGAATTGAGAATAAGTGAAATTGAGTTAAAGCACTCAAAAAGGAAAGGATCGATCATTCTATTAATAGTATTGGGAGAAATGACCATTTTGGGGAAATTAGAGTCCTACCTCATTATTGTCAAAATAAGTTACTTTTGCTTTAAACACGTTTATTCCTAAAATTAAGGACATAAGAACGTCAGTTTAAAGAGGGTTTGGGAAGGGAAGGCTGGTCTGCAGAGCCCTGAGGGTGGAGGTAAAGGCTAACGAAGGGGGCCGTGTCCGCACCGGCCGCAGGGGCCGTAGGACGGGGCAGGAGGGCGGGCAGGGGCCGCGGGACGGGGCAGGAGGACGGGGCAGGAGGGCGGGCAGGGGCCGCGGGACGGGGCAGGAGGGCGGGCAGGGGCCACAGGACGGGGCAGGAGGCCGGGGCAGGGAGGACGGGCAGGGGCTGCAGGACGGGGCAGGAGGACGGGGCAGGGAGGACGGGCAGGGGCCGTGGGACGGGGCAGGAGGACGGACAGGGGCCACAGGACGGGGCAGGAGGACGGGCAGGGGCAGCTCCCTGCGGCCGCCTTCTCTAGACCTGAGGGTGTGCGTGTTGTGACAGAGAAGTGATGGGGCCATGTTTCCGTGTCTAAGATACCCATCAGAAATGCTCAGTGACATGACACAGGGCATACACTTGGGTCTGCTTTTATAAAAAAGTAAGTGTATTTCTGTAAAAGAAAAAAAATACCAAACTCAACCTCCACTCTTTCTCGCCGTCTCTGCCGCCCCCTCAGAACCCAGTGTAGTGACAGCGTCTCTCCTGACCTTCCATCACTTCCTTCCTCACAGCCCGGGCTGCCTTCTCGCTGCATTAACGTTCTTACCTTTAGTTGCTGAACCAGGGACTCCCTTTCCGGTTCTAAAACTGACCCGAGTGCAGCCTGCGACGTGTCCGTGTTCCCTACTGAGACACGCCTCCACTCGGCACTGACGGCGGAGCGACCGCGGGAGGCCTGGCCAGAGGAACACGGCCGAGTGCGGTTTTACGCTGGACGTCAGGTTGTGCTTACAAAGCCGCAGTCTCCTCGGAGGAGCACCGGCCACTCTCCGAGGTGTCCTACGTGAAGGAGCAAGGCACACGGTCTGGTCTGTAGCGGCCGCTGTATGCAGCGCTGGGAGCAGTCTGTCTCTGCTGGTTTACACGCTTTCCCTGGGTGGACACGGGAAGCTTAGCCGCAGAGCACAGAAAAGCATGTGCTTTTTAAAAAATATATTTTATTGATTTTTTACAGAGGAAGGGAGAGGGAGAGAGAGTCAGAAACATCGGTGAGAGAGAAACATCCATCAGCTGCCTCCTGCACACCCCCCACTGGGGATGTGCCCGCAACCAAGGTACATGCCCTTGACCGGAATCGAACCCGGGACCCTTCAGTCCGCAGGCCGACGCTCTATCCGCTGAGCGACACCGGTTAGGACATGCTTTTTTTTTTAAATTAACTGGTTTCTGTGTGAGGCTCTGTAGTAAGTGATGTGTGCAAAGCACGCGGATCTGTCCTGGGGAACGGGAGTCTGTGAGGACTCGGTCAGGGCACCGCCTCCGTGTTCGTCTCTTGTTCCTCCGCCTGGTCTCATCGAGCCTGTCCTCCTCGGTCCGCCTCTCCTTCCCATGTTGTGCGTGCTCTGGGCAGTCTCTCCTCCTCCTGAGTCGTGCCTCCAAGCATTTGTACCTGCAGCTAAAGCGACTTCCTGGGCTGCAAGCCCATGCATGTCTGTGGATCGCAGACCAGGGACCGCATTGGAGTGCCTCATTGTTCAGCAGCACATCTAAATGGAGACGCGCCTGCCTCCCGGCGGTCCCCCCAGTGATCCTGGTGGTGGCTGTGCGTGGGGGCACTCCTGCCTGACCGGGGCCTGGGCACTGGCTTAGAGTTCCGTGCGATCCCAGTGTTCCCGACCCCGCCCCAGCTCTCTAGAAGTTTCTCAGGCCTGTCCAGTCCATCTACCATCTGCAGATTTCGTAAGTTTATCCCCAAGGCCTTAGTTTTTTCCCATCCCTCAAACGCTTTTTGGGGAGCATAAAGTTGAGATTCCTGCAAGATGTACCCCCTGTTTTGCTTGTTGGGTAAGACTCCACCTCCACAGGCTGCTTCTTCCCCCCCAACCCCCCGCACTCCATGGCTCTCAGACCCCGCCCCGTCTTCACGGTCACGAGCACCCACAGAGCGCCTGGAGGGGCGTCACAGCCACGGGCGGCTGCCTTCTGAGCCCGAGGCTTTAATCCTGATTCCCGGCTCAGTTTCTCACTCCTGCTCCTTGTCCGCTTGGGAAAGGCTTGTTCTTTGCTTGGTTTGACCCTTTCTGACCCTGGGCCTGTTTTCCTCGTCTTTCAGCACCCTGCCCTGTCTCCTCTCCCTTCCGGTCAGACACCCAGGAGAGTTCCTGACCGAGGGGCGTTGCCTGGCTCATCCTGGTCATGTCGCGGGCAGCGGCCCTTCTTACACTGTCCCTGCCGCGCTTGCAGACGCCGCTTACCTCGCCGGAAGGGGACATGCCACCAAACAGTCTGCGTGTGGCAATGGAAACGAGTTCTGTTTCCGCCGTTTTAGACACGCGTGTGCGTGTTTCCGCGGGAGATTCCGTTTAATCGTCACCAGTTGGGAAGGTTTGATTTTCCTGTTTCACAAACGGGAGACTCGGCCAAGCCAAGGCAGTGGACACCATGTCCCCTGACCCCAGGGCCCAGGACTGTCTGTGGCCACATGTGCCTCTGCTTGTACATGAACGTGACTGGAAGGTATAGCTGGGACCCTGTGCAGCCCCCGCCTTTGTTTTGTAGCCCAAGTAACGATGTATGTGCTCGTGTGAAGAGACAGGTTTTCAGACAAGGGGGGAGCGGCTGAAAGGTGGACAGTGTCGGCAGCCCTTCCTCTCCGCTCGTTGCCGGCGTGCTGCTGGGCCCTCTGTGGCTGCACGCGGCCCGGGGCTCGCACGCCGTCCCCAGCAGCATCCTCACCACGTCACCCCATCCGGGGTACACACACTCCATCCGGGCTACGCAGCAGCAGCTAACTCCTTTCACTTCCTGCTGGGCTGGGTACAGTGTGGCATTATTGTGTCTGCCAAGGGCCCTCTAACGCCTGCTTCTTTGCTGAACTGTTTTGTAGCTTCGTCAGCAGCTGAAGTGGTTGATATGTGAGCTCTGCAGACTGCACGACCTTCCCAAGCACCTGGATGTGGAGCTGCTCGACCAGCCGCTGCCCACGGGCCAGGTACCGTAAGCCTTCCCTGGGACCCGAGCCGAAAGGAATGGTCTCAGGCCCAGCGAAACTGGGACGCTTTTTTCACTTAGCGGACAGCGTATAGGGTTAGTTCTGCTGTTGAGTGCTTTGTTTGCTTTGCTGTGGGCACCACACTTCTCGCTTATTTAAAAAATATATATTTTATTGATTTTTTTACAGAGAGGAAGGGAGAGGGATAGAGAGTTAGAAACATCCATCAGCTGCCCCCCTGCACACCCCCCTACTGGGGATGTGCCCGCAACCAAGGTCCATGCCCTTGACCGGAATCGAACCCGGGACCCTTCAGTCCGCAGGCCGACGCTCTATCCACTGGGCCACACTGGCCAGGGCTCACTTCTCACTTTGTGGAGTGAATTCGCTGTGACAGACAGACCCGGCCCCTCCCAAGCTCACCCTCGTTGTGAGTGTTCCCGTTTCCATACCGGCTCTCGCTTCCTCGGTTGTGGCTTGTGCTGAGTCACTTGCAGGCCGGCTCCGTCGGGCATCCCCGATGGTGTCTCCTCCGCGCCGTGCCTAAGGAGTCCAGGTTACAGGAATGTCTTCCCGAGGTGGAGAACTCTCGTGTTCTCTCCGCGCTGTGAGCGCGCCCTCGCTCGGAGCCTTGGGTTCCTCTGCCCGTCCTGGCGTTGCTCTGAGCGGGCGGAACGGCTGCCGGCTCGAACTGCTCACGTCTCTGCTCACGTGGGTCTGTGTCTCCTGACCTGGTGCTACCTTTCTGGGCTCGCTGCTCACCTTTCGCCTGAGCGCACCCTCGGGAACCCCCCCCCCCCCGGGAAGGGGGAAAGGCTGGCCCGCTCTCGAGTTCTCCCCTCGCGGACGGAGGGCCGCACGTCGGTTTCGCCCTCGGTCCTGCTGCTCACGAACTGCGTTTCTCACCCGGGCTCCCCTCCGACACGGGGTCGTGGTGGGGCCTGCGTGGGGCGCTGAGGGTTCACGGGGAGTGCCTGTAGAGCAGCGTGTGGGGCGCGCGGTAAGTGGCCGTCCGTGTCAACGGCTCCTAGTCGGCCTCACACGTGGCTGGTGGTTTGGGGGTGCGGAATTGTGGGCGGGAAATGCTGTCCTGCGGTGTTAGACCGCAGCCAGCGGTGCTGGCGAGCCTGGTGCCCTCTGACCCTTCCCATCTCCGCGGGAGCTGAGGGCCTCTCCTCCTCGGTGTCAGCAGGGGCTTAGCTAGATCTTCCTCCCGGTCCTGGCGCTCAGCACGGATGGGCCTTTCAGATCGGCTCTCGCGTCTTCTCCGTGGTGAGTGTGTGTGTGTCCCCGCTGGTTCCTCTCCTTCCCGTTTGCTCTCTGTTCGTGTGGAAACGCCTGCTCATGGGACGTAGGCTCTTTGCTTGAGTCTTGTATCGTGAATACTATGTCTCTGTTCTCTCTCTTTGACTTAATTTCAAATTTTCTTATCTTCCAGCTTTTAGACACTTCACTGGGACAGCCATAATTTTAAGTTTTGTTTTGGGTGCTTACTGCTGCTGAGCCAGTGGCCCCAGGACTTGATGGCTTAGAGTAATGTACTCCGTGCCTCGCGGTGGGGGGGTTGGCTTGCCTGAGCTGACAGCACTGCCCCGGGGTGCCCAGCAGGGCTTCTCCCTACGCCTGTTGCCTCGCTGTTTCTCCCCGTCGCCCTGCTCTCCATGGGGCCCTGCTCTCCCCGGGGCCCTGCTCTCCCTGTCGCCCTGCTCTCCCTGGGGCCCTGCTCTCCTCGGGGCCCTGCTCTCCCCGGGGCCCTGCTCTCCCTGTCGCCCTGCTCTCCCCGTCGCCCTGCTCCCCACGGGGCCCTGCTCTCCCTGTCGCCCTGCTCTCCCCGTCGCCCTGCTCTCCCCGTCGCCCTGCTCTCCCCGGGGCCCTGCTCCCCACGGGGCCCTGCTCTCCCCGGGGCCCATCCTCTGGGCCGCTTCTTGGGCTCCTCCTTCTTCAGGAAGGTGATAAGCATTCTTAGTTTTGTCTCCGAGAGCACAGACGTGGAAGCTGCCAGGCCCTTTGAGGGTTAAAGTGGGAACTGGCCCAGCGTCATTTCCACCATGTCAGTGGTTCACGTCGCAGCCCAGTGCATTGTGGGAGGGCCCGAGGGAGGGGTGAGGGCTGGGACTTGTGGCTCACAGGGTCCTCTGCACAGGGGACCCCCACATTCTGAGATGACTGTTCCTACTCACAGCATTTTTTCTGCTTCTGGGTGACACCCGTAGTACACGTGCAAGCCTCTTGTCCTCCCTCTCCAGCACCTCAGTTGTCCCTTTAATACTTAGGTTTCAAAAACAGTTTATTGCCCTGGCCAGTGTGCTCAGTGGATAGAGCGTCGGCCTGCAGACTGAAGGGTCCCGGGTTCGATTCTGGTCAAGGGCACATGCCCAGGTTGCAGGCTCGGTCCTCAGTGGGGGGCGTGCAGGAGGCAGCTGATCCATGATTCTCTCTCATCATGGATGTTTCTCTCTCTCCCTCTTTCTTCCTCTCTGAAATCAATAAAAAAATATTTTTAAAAAAGTTTATTTTGAAGACTTTCCTCAGTATCTATCCAGTCTGTGTTGCTCAGTCATGTGCAGTTTTGTCCTTCCTCTCTTCATTCATATTTTGGAGAGATGCTGAGGGTCGATTGGGAGTTCTTGCTGTTGACAGCTTGTAGGAGGGATTTAAGCTAATTGATGGTTTAGGATAGTTATTTAAATGAAGGAAGCCATTTATTTAAGTGTAAAATTTTTTTTAATTTTAAATGAGAATGCCTTTAACTTTTTTAGAGTTGCTTTATATTTGGTTAATTGCCTTTGTTATTCCTAATGCACTTGTTAACTTGAATTGTTCAAGCATGCTTCTTTTAAAAAGCTGATAAGCGTTTGTCCGATCAGAGCTGGAGTTAAGTAGATGTTTCTCTGCCGTCCGTTCTCTGTGGAGTCAGGGCAGGAGAGGGACAGTCGGGCCCCAGTGTCTTCCAATGCCCCGTGTGTGTTTGCCCGCGTGGCCTGGCACCTTCTCCTTCCTTTGCAGAATGGGACCACAGAGGAAGTGACCTCGGAAGAGGAAGACGAGGAGGAGATGGCGGAGGTGGGTGTCTCACAGAAGAACATGGTGTGGCTATCTTCATTACGGAAAACCTAAGTAATTTCTCTGATCTCTTTATACACCAGTGTTAGTGTGGAATAATGAAAAGCACACTGTTCCTGGGATTGAATATAATTGATGGCTTTAATTGAATATAAAATCTGGCTTTACCTCTAATGTATGCTTTTGAATAAATTGCTTCTCTGATGTCGCAGATTAGATTTTCTGGGAAATAAGAGCTCTTAACATTTAGCACTAAAATTATATTTACATTGAATAGTAATCACTACTTAACCTGTAATTGTTTTGTTTTTAATGTTTTTATTGATTTTTTTAGAGAGAGAGGAAGGGAGAGGAATAGAGAGAGAGAAACATAGATGAGAGAGAGACATTGATCAACTGCCTCCTGCACGGAGATCGAGCCTGCAACTTGGGCAGGTGCCCTGGCTGGTAATCGAACCCTGACCTCCTGGTTCACAGGTCGACGCTCCGCCGCTGAGCCACACCGGCGGGGCTGTGATTGGTTGTTTCTGAGAAAGTCCTGTGTTTGAGGGAAGAGCTAGAGGACACTTGGGGACGACTCGTTAGAAGTAAGAGGAGGACCGCACGTTGAGCATCACCGGGGAACGCCGTGGAGAGATTCCAGAGGCCCTGAGCCGGGGCTGGTGGAGGCGCCCGTCGCCGGTGCGGTTCTAGACATGTTCGGGCTCCGATGCGGTTTTAGACGTGTTCGGGCTCCGATGCGGTTTTAGACGTGTTCGGGCTCCGAAGCGGTTTTAGACGTGTTCGGGCTCCGGTGCGGTTTTAGACGTGTTCGGGCTCCGGTGCGGTTTTAGACGTGTTCGGGCTCCGGTGCGGTTTTAGACGTGTTCGGGCTCCGGTGCGGTTTTAGACGTGTTCGGGCTCCGGTGCGGTTTTAGACGTGTTCGGGCTCCGGTGCGGTTTTAGACGTGTTCGGGCTCCGGTGCGGTTTTAGACGTGTTCGGGCTCCGGTGCGGTTTTAGACGTGTTCGGGCTCCGGTGCGGTTTTAGACGTGTTCGGGCTCCGGTGCGGTTTTAGACGTGTTCGGGCTCCGGTGCGGTTTTAGACGTGTTCGGGCTCCGGTGCGGTTTTAGACGTGTTCGGGCTCCGGTGCGGTTTTAGACGTGTTCGGGCTCCGGTGCGGTTTTAGACGTGTTCGGGCTCCGGTGCGGTTTTAGACGTGTTCGGGCTCCGGTGCGGTTTTAGACGTGTTCGGGCTCCGAAGCGGTTTTAGACGTGTTCGGGCTCCGGTGCGGTTTTAGACGTGTTCGGGCTCCGGTGCGGTTTTAGACGTGTTCGGGCTCCGGTGCGGTTTTAGACGTGTTCGGGCTCCGGTGCGGTTTTAGACGTGTTCGGGCTCCGGTGCGGTTTTAGACGTGTTCGGGCTCCGAAGCGGTTTTAGACGTGTTCGGGCTCCGGTGCGGTTTTAGACGTGTTCGGGCTCCGGTGCGGTTTTAGACGTGTTCGGGCTCCGGTGCGGTTTTAGACGTGTTCGGGCTCCGGTGCGGTTTTAGACGTGTTCGGGCTCCGAAGCGGTTTTAGACGTGTTCGGGCTCCGGTGCGGTTTTAGACGTGTTCGGGCTCCGGTGCGGTTTTAGACGTGTTCGGGCTCCGGTGCGGTTTTAGACGTGTTCGGGCTCCGAAGCGGTTTTAGACGTGTTCGGGCTCAGATGCGGTTTTAGACGTGTTCGGGCTCCGAAGCCTGTGTTTACGTTCACACTCCAGAGTGAAGCTCTCGCGTCTACATTGGTCCGATAAAAGGTCTTTGGTTTAAAACATGTTCCGGTGTTGTGTCTTCTTAGAATTAATTGAATTATTACCTTAAATTCTTGATTTGGAAAACTTTAAATCTAAACTAGACTGCTTCGAGCGCCTTAGACTGAGGACAGAGCTGTGGGTGTGTTTTGTTGGTGAGTCTGAGAGGGTAGTTCTTAGCCTCGTCTAATTAGGTGAGACTTTGGATAGTTTGTCCTTAGTGTTTTCACGCAGTTTAACCTGGGGGGGCAGGAGCCCCCGGGGCCTGTGTACAGGGATGGAGACATTGTACCCCCCCCCCGGGGCCTGTGTACAGGGATGGAGACATTGTACCCCCCGGGGCCTGTGTACAGGGATGGAGACATTGTACCCCCCCCCGGGGCCTGTGTACAGGGATGGAGACATTGTACCCCCCGGGGCCTGTGTACAGGGATGGAGACATTGTACCCAGCTGCTTGTGTCCCTTCTCTTCCCCTCACAGGTGACACAAAGGGACGGCCATTTAGGGAAACCGGGAGAGGGAGGAAACCAGACCTCGGAGGGATCAGGTTAGCAGGGCTGGGCAAACTTTTTGACTCGAGGGCCACCATGGGTTCTTAAACTGGACCGGAGGGCCGGAACAAAAGCATGGATGGAGTGTTTGTGTGAACTAATATAAGTTCAAAGTAAAGGAGCGGAGGGGAGAGCAAGAGAACCGGATAGAACAGCCGGATCCGGCCCGCGGGCCGTAGTTTGCCCACGGCTGGGTTAGGGGGACGAGAGGAAGGTATCCAGGCGATTGAAAGAAGGTGTTTAAAAAGGGCCCCGACCGCCCCGGGCCGGGGCGTGTGCGGGTGCGCTGGATGCTGTCCTTTGGGAGAGACGGACGGTGCGTGGAGTCAGGGAAAAGGCCGGGTGATTGGCTGGAAAGGGCGGTGGCTAACCACCTGGACTGGAGTCAAACTGCTTCTCTTGGGTGTGGCTGTCGGTAGGAAGGCTTTGCTCAGAGCAGCGGGCTGGGAACGCTGCTTAACAAGGTGGAGATGCGGGTTTTGTTCTGTGCTGATGAGCACCCGGGTGGAGAAGCCGCGGGACGGGACTGTGGCCGAGGTTGGAAGTGTGACAGAGACTCGGCCCAGGGCACCTGTGGGAACTCTGAGGACACGTGTTCGGAGGGAGCTCAGGGGGAAGGGCAAGCCCAGGAGGGGCGCCCCGTGAGGCCTGCACATGGTCAGGGTCTGGGTGCGAAGGGACTCGGTCGGGCGAAGGATGGAGGTGCGAGGGGAAGACCTTGGAGCTTGGATGGACGTGGTCGCTCACCTGATCTAGAAATCGCAGTGAGTGAGTCTGCTTGGAGAACGGAGATAGTTGAGCTACAAAGTGTGGACACAGGATTCTTCTTTTTTAAAAATGCATTTTACTGATTTTTTTTTAGAGAGGAAGGGGGAGGGAGAGAGAGAGAAACATCAATGATGAGAGAGAATCATTGATTGGTTGCCTTTTGCACTCCCCCTACTGGGAATCGAGCCCGCAACCCAGGCATGTGCCCTTGGCCAGAATCGAACCTGGGACCTTTCAGTCCGCAGGCGGATGCTCTATCCACTGAACCACACCAGCCAGGGCGAACACAAGATTCTTGTTTTTTTTTTTTAAATATATTTTATTGATTTTTTACAGAGAGGAAGGGAGAGGGACAGAGAGCTAGACACATCGATAAGAGAGAAACATCGATCAGCTGCCTCCTGCACACCTCCCACTGGGGATGTGCCCGCAACCAAGGCACATGCCCCTGACCGGAATCGAACCCAGGACCCTTCAGTCCGCAGGCTGACGCTCTATCCACTGAGCCAAACCGGTTTCGGCCGAACACAAGATTCTTGATGCCTCGATGCTAAACTATTTCAAATCTCTTCGTAGGAGACTGAAAAGATGGCTGCTTTGGTAATAGCTATTAAATATGTTTTACTCAGGTTTTAGTTTTATAACAAAATACAAGCTATGAACAGGGAGCCTTTAAATGGGTGTGAAGGCTTTTTACCCCTTCCCGTAGAATACATGGATGCTCTCTCTTGTGCTCCCTCTCGAGTCAGGAATAGTCAGCCTCTGGCATGAGCGTGTTGGCATGAGCGTGAACACGCTCGTATGTTTCTGATGTTTGTAGGACATAGAAGACCTGGATCACTACGAGATGAAGGAGGAGGAGCCTGTCAGCGGGAAGAAGTCAGAAGATGAAGGAATCGAAAAGGAAAACTTGGCAATATTAGAGAAAATTAGGAAGACTCAAAGGCAAGACCATCTAAATGTATGTGTAACATTCTAGAACCTGGACTTACGTGGCTAAGTAGCGTCATTGTAGGTGATAACGGGAACACAGGGACCTTCATCAAGGCGCCAGCCTCAGCTGCCCCCTCCAGCCTGCCGTGTGGCTCAGGCACAGGTCTTGTTGCCGTAGTGTTTTTATTGGTGGATTTACGTTTCTCATCTGTTGATAGCCACTCTCACCCTGTATCTGCCTTTTCCCTCCTGGGACCCCCCCGTGTCCGCCTCTGCCCTCTTCTCACGGGGTCTGTGTTTTAATTCCGTCTCTCCTGACAGTGCAGCTCACTCCTCCAGGAAGCGCTGCCCTGGCGGGACCAAACGTGGTTTTATCTTTGCTGTCACGTCTTTGGGTGAAGCAGCGGGTGGTGTGAAAGGAACACTGGTGACAGGCACACCTCATGGCTTCAGTTCCCTCGACTCTACATGCATGTGGGCACTGTGGACCTTTGGGTGATTGCTCTGAAGAAGAATGAGAGTCCTGTCCACAAATGCCAGACAGAGTAGGAAAACGTAACGTGAGAGGCAGGGTTTCTGTTTGAACACCATCTACTGCCTTCACTGGAGCTACTTCTTAGCCCCATGAAACCTGAGGGCCCGTTGTGCTGTCTGGGGCTGTGTCTCGGACGTGATGAATTATCATGCAAGGAGACACAGCTGTGGTAAACGGGTGGCTCACTCTCCCTCCTGCAGCCTTACCTACTATGTCAGTTCAATCGGCAAATCTTTTTTAGAGCAATGAGATGCAGCCATTCTCTGCCCTAACGAGTGATGGGTGTCATCATACATGTGTCTAAAGCATAGATGAGCCTGGGGGTCGCCTGGGCTGAGGGAGGTCGCGTGGGCCGTGGGAGGTCACGTGGGCCGTGGGAGGTCACGTGTGCTGTGGGAGGTCACGTGGGCTGTGGGAGGTCGCGTGGACTGTGGGTAATCCTTGCTGCAGGCTCATCAGTCGTAGGACGTGTGCCCTCGGGTGAGGGCAGCTGGTGATGAGGGAGACTGCTTGTGGGACATCCTGTGGGAAAGCTGTGCCTTCCTCTTGATTTTGCTGCGAATGTAAAACCACAAAGTAAATCCTTAAAAACATTAAGGGGAAATGGGTGGGATCTGGAAGAGACACGGCTGAGGCCCAGGTGGGGCCAGGGCCCTGGCGATCGGACATCCTGGCTGGACTTGATTGCAGACGAGCAGAAACAGGAAATGAGCCAGGTTTGTCCCCAGTTTATGGTCCTGTTGAAACTTCAGAATCTTTGACTTAATTAACTTTTTTGGCTTCTTAAAACGTCCAGTGCTGATCCATGTTTGAAATGTCACTGGACACGTTTATTTCAGCGCAGACACCAGGATCTCAGCTGTCTGACCAGTAGGTCCCGGTCAGCGTCACCCTTGTGTTTCAGGGCGCGGTGTCTGGGTCGGTGCAGGCTTCAGACAGGCTGATGAAGGAGCTCAGGGACATCTACCGCTCGCAGAGCTACAAGGCAGGTGAGCACGCGTCCCGGAGTCTGTCGTCTGCGCCTTTTCCGTGTCCAGAGAGTCCAGCTTGCTTCTCACAGTTGGACAGAACCAGAACTATTGACTGACTTCATGTGAGGGATGTGAAACGTGAATGTGCCCAAGTTATCAAAAGATGTGGGTGAAATAGGGTGAGTGTACGGCACCCCCACCCTTATCCATGCTTTCAGTTACCCACAGTCAATGGGGGTTCGAAAATATTAAATGGAAAATTCCAGAAGCAAACAATTCATAAGTTTTATTTATGGAGAGAGAGAAACAAACATCAGTTTGTTGTGACACTTTCTGATGCATTCATTGGTTGATTCTTATACGTACCCTGATTGGGGCTCGAACCCGCAACCTCAGCTTATTGGTTACCCTAACCAACTGAGCTACCTGGCCAGGGCTGGTCCGTAAGTTTTAAACTGCCCACCGTTCTGTTCTGAGCAGCGTGTCTAGAAGTTTATCTGTAAAAACCTATTAGCATGCAGTTAAATGTTTCAGGAACAGCTTATCTTTTTTTATTTTTTTATTTTTAATTTATTTTTTTAAAAAAATATATATTTTATTGATTTTTTACAGAGGAAGGAGAGGGATAGAGAGTTAGAAACATCGATCAGCTGCCTCCTGCACCCCCCCACTGGGGATGTGCCCTTGACCGGAATTGAACCCGGGACCTTTCAGTCCGCAGGCCGACGCTCTATCCACTGAGCCAAACCGGTTAGGGCTAACAGCTTATCTTTAAATGTTAAATAACGTGTTTCTCCAGCACTGTTTGGAGTAGCAGAACATAAAAACTAACCGGATGTGGAATTGGGTAAATTATGCCGGGTCCATAAGATAAGTTACTGCAGAAATAGTAAGAAATGGACAATAGGTTTCTACATACCAAGCGGGAAAGATGCTCCAGAAAGCTGACGAAAGGAGATGAAACTGTATGTGTAGGGGGTGCCCATTTTTATAGAAATGTGTGCGTGTGTGAAGAAAGGTGCATAGGATCGTACGTGATTTCTTTCTCCCACTCACAGTTAATGGGACATAGTTTCTCAACTCGTTACAGAAGCTTCTTGGTTAATGGCTCTAAGGATCTGGGAAGGGCATGAGGTACTCGGCTCTCGTGGCAAAGGAGTTACCATGTAGCTCAGTTCACTGTCCGTGGCAACATTTCAGCTTTGGGGCTGTTCAGTGTCTGTACTTCACCGGAGTAATAGTTCCCATCAATGAAGAGTCACTAACACATTGTATCTTCACAGGGTTTTACTCAGTGGAGCTCATAAATGACAGCTTATACGACTGGCATGTGAAGCTTCAGAAGTAAGTGGCGTTTCCTGCTCGCCCTCTCGGGTGATGGCTGACGGCCGACTCGCACGGAGATACCGTTAGGACAGAGCTCTCGTGGCGCTTTAGCTCCTGCAGTCGCCCTGGGGTGTTAGGATGAGCTGCTTCTAGGGCTTAGTAACAGGAAGGTGAGGAAGGGGCAGGAAGGGGCAGCTGTGGGGTAGTGTCTCCTGGAGGAGGTGAGACGGGGACTGCGGACACAAGTGGCTTGAATAACTGGGCGAGGTTGACTGTGGTGGCAGCTTGTCTGTGAAGGAAGGGATTTGTTAAGACCTGAACATGTAGACCGCTACCACACAGGATAGATTTTGTCAGTGGCTTCGTTTTCTCTGGTCTCATCCATGGTAAATGTATCTTCACGAACCCGTGTCTAATAATGCAGTGTTAGGAAAGGAGGTGACATTTCTTTTGAGTCCTTGAGAAAACCATGTACATACTAGAGGCCCAATGCACCAGGATTCGTGCAAGAATGGGCCTTCCTGCCCCTGGCTGCCAGCAGCGCCTTCGCTCCGTCCAGAGCCGCCTTTCCGCCTTCCCATGCTGCCCAGAGGCCCGGAGCGGCTGGGGTGGTGCAGAACGCCTGCGATGACCAAGCGTCCCGCCCCTCCCCCAGCCCCTCAGCGCCTGCGTATGCAAATTAACCTGCCATCTTTGTTGGGTTAATTTGCATACTCACGCCTTATTGAAGGGTGGGCATCGTGAAGGTACGTTCAATTAGCATGTTACTCTTTTATTAGGTAGATGACATGACCATCTTCTCTAGAATGACTGCTAACTTTAAACTGCCATAGGAGAATAGACTGAGGATATTGTGATATGTTTTTTGTTGTTTTTAATCCTCACCTGAGGATATTGTTTCCACTAATTTTTAGAGAGAGTGGAAGGGAGGGAGGGAGGGAGAGGGAAAGAGAGAGAGATATTCCCATGAGAGAAACACATGGATTGGTTGCCTCCCCTACGAGCCTCGACCAGGGATCAGACCTGCAACCAGCTACGTGCCTTCGACTGGGAAGGAACCAGGACCCTTCAGTGCTTGGCTGACGCTCTCACACAGAGCAGCACCACCCCGGGCTGGAATACCGGGATCTCTCTCTCTCTCTCTCTCTCTTCTTTAATACATTTTTATTGATCTCAGAGAGGAAGGGAGAGGGAGAGAGAGGAACATCCATGATGAGAGAGAATCACGGATTGGCTGCCTCCTGCATGTCCCCCAGCGGGGATGGATCCCAAACCCGGGCATGTGCCCTGGCCCAGAATGCAGCCGTGACCTCCTGGTTCCTGGGTGGACGCTCCACCCCTGAGCACACCGCCGGGCTGCGATCTCTCTGAACATTGCATCCCAAGGAGTTGGGGCTCTGTCAGCGCTGGGGCCGGGTCCTCGGAGGGCAGTGAGGAAAGAATCTCTGACTTTGTTTTTGTAATTCTTAGGGTTGATCCTGATAGTCCTTTGCACAGTGACCTTCAGATCTTAAAAGAAAAAGAAGGCATAGAATATATTTTGCTTAACTTCTCTTTTAAGGTAAGAAAACTGTGACCGAACTCCTGTGCTTCTCGTGGGAATGCATGTTTGTACGATTGCTTGGGAAAACTGGGGGGTTTCTGTGCCCCGCGTTCAGGGGTTCCCTGGGTGTGTGCTCGCTGCCCGGGGCCTGTTCAGGGCGGCCCTGGGCGCGTGGCCCCCATAGGAAGGCTTTCATGAACGAGCGGAGCGACGTGGCCACAGGATCAGTGGCTCTTAAACAGAATGTGGAGCAAAGAAGCACACGCTGTACAGTTCACGTCTGTAAAGCTCACGCGTGGGTGAAACCAATTACGTTGTCCAGGCCGTGCATTCTCAGTGGAGGCGTCCTCGCCCGTGGGGTGCGAACTGTGCTCGGAGTAACGTGGTCTTGGGGATCACCGCGTGGTTTCCAGGCTCTCGTTTCTGAGGAGGAACGTGTGACCTGCTGTTCTGCATCGAGAGGAGAGGCTCGCAGCGCTGTCTTCCCGGTGTGTTCATACACAAATCGGAGAGCTCCGTTCCGGGCTGAGATGGTGCCTTCCGGTCCCCCTCCGGGAGGGCTGAGTCTTCATCGTTTGCGGATCCTCCCGAACCTTCCTTAAGGACGGGCGGTGGGGATGGAGTGTGACCGGGGTTTCGCTGCGTCTTCTCGGCGAAGCTGTGCTCTGTTTGGGAACAACCCGTGGGACAGATGCTGTGCCGTAGCTCCCTCCCCTCCAGTCGGCCCGGTAGCTTCCTCATCCCCTTCTGTTTGGTTGTAGAAACCGCACAGTTTCTACAGCCTCCCTGACGGTGTTCTTGGAGGTGAAGGCTGTTTCCCGGCCTCCGGCTCGGCCGCCTCCGCTGCCACCTTCGCTGCGGCCCCTGGGAGAGCGTGCGTGTCGCTGTCCCGGGCTCCGTGCTGAGCTGGGCACCCGGGCCTCACCGGGGCGTCTCCTCGCCGTCGCTGAGGCTCTGCAGGGCTGGGGCCCTGGTTGTCTAACTGGAGCAGCTGTCCGCGTGTAATGTTCGGGTCTCCGGGCTCAAACCCACCGTGTCCAAGGTGCTTTCTGTTGGTCCTTCCCGCTCCTGCTGTTTCTCATTCTTCGGGATTTTTTCTGTCACTCCGTGTCCCACCACCTGTTCGCTTGGTGCGCACACGGCTCGTGCGCTTCTGCACTGCCTGGCGGTCACCGTGATGTCCTTAACGCGCGGGAGCCGAACAGGCAGGTGTCAGTTTATGTTTTCTGTGTTCGTGTCCCTGTCCGTGTCCCTGTATGTGTTCGTGTCCCTGTCCGTGTCCCTGTCCGTGTCCGTGTCCCTGTCCGTGTCCGTGTCCGTGCAGAGACCTTAGGGCGCGGGCTCGGCCACGGGGGCGTGGCTGGTCTGCGTTTGGCTCTGAGCGGGAGCCGGCACGGCGGCACGGTGTTGCCGAGCCGCGGATGCTCACGGGTCTGCGTGCACTGGCGCTCCTCGTGGTCTCCGTCTCCGGGTTCCCGCCTCCGCCTGGAGGAGCAGCGTGAGTGTCTCCCTTGCTGCGGGCCGTGGTGGGAAGTGGCCACGGGTCGGTCTCCAGGCTGGAAACGCCTTTCTTCCTGCTCCTCCTCAGGGAGGCTTCTCCGCGTGTGGCCTCCATTGTTGCGTTGAAGGACGGACTGAGCGCTCACGTCTGTGAAGTCTCGCCTCAGTTTTGTGGGGTTTCAGACGTTACCCCTTCAGACCCTGCTCTGCCCTCTCTCTCCTCTGGGACTCTGGGCGCGTGACGGCCGTTGGTCCACTGCCCGGTGTCCTGTTTTCCACCTTCTCGTCTGGGCTTCGTGGTGGAGACTTTTAAATCCACTTCCCGGGACACTGAGTTTTTCTCCCATAAACCTTCCCTGGGGCCAGACTCATCCATTAAGGTATTGGTTTCAGTCATTGCATTTCTAAGTTTCACTATTTCTGTGTAGTTTATTTTTCTTTTCTTTTTTTTAATTTATTTTATTGATTTTTTAAAAATATATTTTATTGATTTTTTACAGAGAGGAAGGGAGAGGGATAGAGAGTTAGAAACATCGATGAGAGAGAAACATCGATCAGCTGCCTCCTGCACACTCCCACTGGGGATGTGCTGGCAACCAAGGTACATGCCCTTGACCGGAATCGAACCCGGGACCCTCGAGTCCGCAGGCCGACGCTCTGTCCACTGAGCCACACCGGCCAGGGCTATAGTTTATTTTTCTGTCGTAGTTCTCTGCCAGGGTTTTCCGGCTTTGCTTTGCTTGCATACATGCAGCATACTTATTTTAAAATCTATGTCTGACAAATCCTGACTCCTGTGTCTGTCGTTTGCTCCTCGCTCTCTAATTATGTCATTTGGGCCTCGGGTGACTTTCCTGTAGTGATAACCTGCGTACGACAGGCTAGGGAGCTCATCGGAGCCTCGGCGCTGCTCTCCTCCAGCGAGGGCTTCTCTGCCCGCCAGGGGCTGGGGCTCCCGCAGCCCAGGGTGCCTGGAGGCGTTTCGGGGGGAGATGACGTAGAGCGGAGGCGCCCTCCTATCTGCAGGGAGCTCGGCAGTTGGTCCTTCAGGGTCCCGGCTCCGTGCGAGGGCCGCCGGGAAGGCCTTGCGGAAACCCTGGGCGCCGGCTTCACCTCCTTCCCAGGAGTGGGGGCCGGCAGCTTCTGCCCTCTCACCTTCCTCTGTGAATGGGGAGAACCCTGCTCTCGGGTCCCGTGTCTTCTTGGTCTGAGCTCGGTGATGATTTACACTTTGTCCACTTTTTCCAGTTCCCAGTCAAGGGACTGATCCAAACGACCGATCGTCACATTGGACCGTTTCCTGGCATAGTTCTGCTGGGCGGGGACAGCCACATCTCTCATACATTTACCAGTACACTGCTCTGTTTGCGAGTGATCGCAGCTTCATTTTTATTTGCTTTGGCTTTTTAAAAAAATATACTTTATTGGTTTCAGAGAGGAAAAGAGAGGGAGAGAGAGGTAGAAACATCCACGATGAGAGAGAATCATGGATCGGCTGCCCCTGGCACACACCCTTCTGGGGATCAAGCCTGCAACTGAGCATGTGCCCCTGACCGGAATCGAACCCGGACCCTTCAGTCCGCAGGCTGACGCGCTCTGCCCAATGAGCCACGCCGTCGAGAGCTGCTTCGGCTTTTAGTCCATTTTCTGCTTCAGTTTCATGGCCTCACTCAGCCTCAGAGAACAAAGGTCTTTGTGGACTAAAATCTCCAAGTAATATGGTATTGAGGGTGTTCTTACAATCGACGTAACTTGCTGATTTGCCCTTTAGGATAACTTCCCGTTTGATCCTCCGTTTGTCCGTGTGGTGTTGCCGGTTCTCTCCGGAGGGTAAGTGTAAGTGACCTTTTCTGTGATCGTGTGCACGGGGAGCTTTCGAGGGCTGGTTGGGGGCGGAGGCCCGGACGCCAGCTCAGGGCATGCTCACGAATGCCTTCCAGGAAGTGGGGTCTCCCCGGGCTCTGGTGGCGTGGGCTGGGGGCCGGGATGGGCGTTCCTCCGCCGGGCTCAGGCGCAGCTCACGTTGCTAGTGGGGACCACAGTTTGGGAACCACCGGCACCAACCACTGGGTGGTGCTCGGGTGGGGCTTTAATGGCCCCTGTTGGTGCACTTTTACTGTTAAAAACCGAACGTCTTTGAACTGTGCACTGTGATTGGGTGTCTAGAGAAAAAAGGTTAGGGAGTGAGTCCCACCTGCCTGTGGTCGCAGGAGAGATCGCCGGCCTCTCCGGGCCTGTGGGGCTGGCCGTCGGATGTCTCCTGGGGGTGGTTACGGCTGGGAGAGGGTCCGAGTGTGAGCTGGGTTAGGGGTGAGGTGTCCTGTGGACCCTCCGGGTAGGAGCGGCTGAGCTTTGAGAATTCTGAGATGCTCAGCTGACCAGTTCCACCGTGAGAGGGTCCATGACGATTAAAGTCTAAAAATACCCAGTCCTTACTCCGATCGCCGCCGCCATGGCCGGTATTGTTTCACTGAGATTAAGAATAAGGGCAGCTGTAAACGATGAAGGAAAAGATTTGGAAAAATTCTGTAAGTTTAGGATGAATGTATGAAAATATTTTTATCAGATCGTTTTGAAATGTGATGTGAACTTGACCAGCATAGATTTTTCACATTTTTGCAGTGAGAAAAGCCAAGAACGTTAGGAAGTTATGACCTTACACAGTTCACCACCTGGTTGTGGAGACAGACACACAGTGAGGGGCCCCTCTGTCCCCCAGGTCTCAGCTGACACCACCTCCTCCGTAGGCCTGACCGCACATCAGCAACAATGTAGCTTCTTAACAGATACTTCCCGCCCGCCCGCGGCTGGCTGGACAAAGAGCTGACTGTGGTGCCATTTTCAGTTTAAAATCTTCCACATAGTTTCTCTTTACTGATTCTTCTTCCCACCGTGGGGTTATTCTCCCGCTCTTCAAATGGATAATTGCCAGGTTTCTTACTTGGTGAAGTAATTTGGTTTATTCAGCGAGGGATGCTTTTGGTTAGCTGGAATCACGGTCCCAGGCCGGAGGGTCTCGGCAGTTTATTGGGGAGGACGGCCTGGCGTCGGGCAGAGGAGCAGGAGGAGGAGCCGCGGGGACAGGAAGGGCCAGGCCCCGGGGACGAAGCAGTCGTGGACTCGGCCCTCACACAGCCCTGCTCAGGGTCTTACTGGTTTTCAGGATTCCTGCGGTTTTCCTTGTCTAATGCCACCCCCTTGGTTTATTTGTAGGCATGATAGCTCACGTCTTTTTGAGTTTAAAATAACATTAAAGGAGGAACGACATTATTTTGCTTGAAAAAGTGTCAAAAGGCAGAAGGATCTCAATCTGCACTTGATCTTGGCCAAAAGGCGAGACTTGGTGACGGGTCTTGACCTAAAGGTCATTTCTGAGGGGCCTGGGCAACCCGGGGTCATCTGCTCAGCGAGCAGCTCCGAGCCCCGAGGGGAGCAGGAGGCACAGAGCAGGCACCCCTCGGCCCTCAAGCACCAGGGACGGAGACAGGTAGACCGTCACCGCAGCTGCTCGCGGTCGCAGATACGGTGGAGCGTTGCGTGTGTTGGAGGGAAAGCCTTGCTGTCTAACATGGCGGCAGAGAAATTGCTCATCGTGCCTTCTAGGAAGTGGGGTCTCTGTCCCCTCCCGTCCCCTCCCCTGGGTCCGGAGGCTGAGTTCTAGCTTCCTGATAGCTGAGGCGTCTGTGAGGATCCTGCCCCCAAGGCTGCATCAGGGCGCGGGCGTCGTTCTGAACTACCCGAGTCCTGGAACCTGACAGCTGTGTGCTCCCCGCTTCCCTCCCCGTCTTCACACGTGTGTGTATTTCCTTAGTGACGTTCGTCCAGACTAGGGAGGAATGCGGAACCCAGAGAGCTGTGTGTGATCCCTGTTCTCTTTTAGGTACGTGTTGGGTGGTGGCGCGTTGTGTATGGAACTTCTCACAAAACAGGTGACTTTTCTTCCCTTTCCTTTTCTTTTTTGTTAATCCTCACCCGAGGGTATTTTTTCCATTGGTTTTTAGAGTGGAAGGGAGTGAGGGAAGGAGGGGGGTGGAGAGAGAGAGAGACATTGATGTGAGAGAAGCGTTGATCGGTTGCCTGCTGGGCACACCCTGACCTGGGCGGGGCCTGAGCCTGCCACCCAGGTGTGTGTCCTTGACCAGGAACTGGACCCGCAGCCCTTCCGTGTGAGGCCGAGGCTCTGTGCCCCTGAGCCACTGGGGCTGCGGCTCTTCTTGAGGTGCTCAGGGCTTTAGCCTCCACAGGGCTTCGATTATGTGAGTCAGATTGAGTGGAAAGGCTCGACTTTAAGATTTTTAAGTTTTTTCTTTTAATACTAAGCAGCCACTTTTAATGGTGAAAAAGCTATGCAACGTAAGTCATAATATGACATTGTACTTGGCTGTCTTATCTCTGCTAAGACAGGAAGTGAGTTATATTTAATATAACTCACATTGGGCATTTAAAACGGGTTTTTCCTCACATGTGTATGAGATTAAAAATATATATATATATTTTATTGATTTTTTTACAGAGGAAGGGAGAGGTATCGAGAGAAACATCGATGAGAGAGAGACATCGATCAGCTGCCTCCTGCACACCTCCTACTGGGGATGTGCCCGCAACCCAGGTACATGCCCTTGACCGGAATCGAACCCGGGACCCCTCCGTCCGCAGGCCGACGCTCTGTCCACTGGGCCACACGGGTCAGGGCAGAGATTTTAGAAGAGGCTCAGCTTTTCTCTCGCTGCCTAAGCACAGCCATCCCAGTGCTCCCCTGCCGTTGCTGCGTGTTGCCTGCGTGCGGCCGGCTTTCCCACGCACTGAGCGGCGCTTTCCTCCCGCAGGGCTGGAGCAGCGCCTACTCCATCGAGTCCGTCATCATGCAGATCAACGCCACCCTCGTCAAAGGCAAAGCCAGGGTGCAGTTTGGAGCAAATAAGGTACTTTCTCAGTGACGTCACATGACTGTCCCCGCCCTCCCGTCGTCCGAGGCGTCCCTGCTCCTTTGGTCCTTGTCGCTTTCACTGCAGGGGAACAGGCATGGCTTTGTTTGTCATTGGGATGGGGTGTGTGCGCTAGTAAGTAAAACATCACACGTGCTTTGAGGTTTATCATAGTTAATTCCCAGGGAGCCTTTCCCTGCTAAGCTCTGATCTAGACTTTTTCTTGTTTTAATAATTTTTTTTATTGATTTCAGAGAGGAAGGGAGAGAGAGATTAGAAACATCAATGATGAGAGAGAATCATGGATTGGCTGCCTCCTGCATACCCCCACTGGGGATCGAGCCCACAATCTCGGCCTGTGCCCTTGGCTGGGATCAAACCTGGGGACCCTTCAGTCCGCAGTCCGATGCTCTACCCACTGAGCCACACCGGCTAGGGCATGATTTATAGTTTTGTTAGCAAATAAAACCATTTGCATAGAATGCCATCAGGCAGCTCAGAAATGTTTGCCTATTAAAGTCTGTCTTGGCAGGTAAATTTTTTAAATGAATAGTTACAATGAAACCTGACTCTTCCATTTTTTTCCTTGAGAAATGTTTGTCAGCTAAGACTATGGAAACGTTTCATGATACAAGTTTTACCTTCCAGGATTCTAAGTCAGCAGGCATAGTCTGTTAGCTTTAAAAATGCTGCTATCCAAAGAGTAAGGTGCGAAGTGGTATTTAAAAATATGCTGCCGTGTGTGTGTGTGTGTGTGTGTGTGTGTGTGTGTGAGGGGGGGCTATAGTATATAGAGAATAGAGTGTAGAGAGTATAGAGAGTGTTCAAGGAAGTGCTGACAGCTGCTGTTTCTGATAAGGAGGTATTGAAATATTGGGGTGGGTGGGCTAGAGATGGGAGGGAGACTATATTTACTATAAATTAATTCATAACCAAGAGTATTTTTAAAAATAACTGGTACCATACAGATCATACATGTTAAATATGCTGCAACTAAGGTTTAGAAGACAGTAATGAAAAGACAAATCCCAATCTACATAAATCTGGAAATTAAACACGCTTCTAAGTCATGGTTTGTAAAAAGTCATATAAAGATTTAAAAATACTTGGAACTGAACTCTCCCCTACCCCCGCCTTCCTCCCTCTCCCCTCACTCCCTCCAAATGGTTGGAGGATCGGTAGAAAGGAGAGTTTCACGTTTTCATACATTATTTTGTTCGGTGCTACTCATGGGCATTCTTTAGATTTTAAACTCCGAATGTCACTTGTATGTGTAGTCCTTAAAGCTCAGTGTTTTCTTTCTTTCTTTTTTTTTTTTTTAATACATTTTATTGATTTTTTACAGAGAGGAGGGGAGAGGGAGAGAGAGTCAGAAACATCGATGGGAGAGAAACATCCATCAGCTGCCTCCTGCACACCTCCCACTGGGGATGTGCCCACAACCAAGGTCCATGCCCTTGACTGGAATCGAACCCGGGACCCTTCAGTCCTCAGGCCGACGCTCTATCCACTGAGCCAAACTGGTTAGGGCTGTGTTTTCTTGTCTGAGGTAATAGTTTAGCATTTGTTTTGGATACAGTTTAAGAGGAAAAGAGTTTGGTTTCTACTTGGGTCCCGTAGCCTCCTGTAACTCGATCCACACATGTGTGGCGTGGCGGGCACATGAGTACTGCAGGGTGTGCTGTGCAGTGGTCACAGGAGTTACACGTGAACTGCAAGGCGTGTACACTTCTGTTGGAAACACCTGGGCTTGTTATTCTTCTAAGATGGTGAGGAACAGTGACCTGAGCCAGGAGGGTATGCAGTTAAACATCGTTTGGAATGGAGATATAATTGGTTCCTGTGTTCTTTTAAGCACAGTGTGACACATCCATAAATTACTTGCCATGATTTCCATCTGCTTACAGTTTTGACTGAAAATGTGTAATTCTCTTTCAGAATCAATATAACCTAGCAAGAGCCCAGCAGTCTTATAATTCCATTGTACAGATACACGAGAAAAACGGTACGTTTCACCGCAGACGCGTTTACTGCCATTGGTGTTCCGTCACGTACTGTTGATATGTACCCTGTTCATTGTTGCTTTTGCTTTAGTATCTTGTCAAGTACAGTCACCCCTGAGAACATTTAACCTGGGGACCCACCCCCAGTGCTCCCTTCAAAGCTGTGGTTCCTGGATACGTGGCCTGAGAGCCCCTGAGTCAGAGTCACGTGTCCTGAGTGGGTTAGCGCAGTGGTCAGCAAACTCATTAGTCCACAGAGCCAAATACCAACAGGACAACGATGGACATTTCTTTGGAGAGCCACATTTTTTAAACTTAAACTCCTTCTAACGCCACTTCTTCAAAATAGACTGGCCCAGGTCGTGGTATTTTGGGGAAGAGCCACACTGAAGGGGCCAAAGAGCCGCATGTGGCTTGCGAGCCGCAGTTTGCCGACCACGGGGTTAGTGAGTGATGGGTCCTCTGACTCCTCTGCGATGTGTGGTGTCGGGACAGGGTCCTCTGACTCCTCTGCGATGTGTGGTGTCGGGACAGGAGCTGCGTTCACCTGTGGCGGTGCCTGTGCAAGCGCGGGTCCTGTTAACGGTGACAAGTCACCAGGCCTGGGCCCCTCTCCGATGGCGGTGCCCCTCGACCATCGTGCACGCTTACCACTCACGCTAATCCAGCATCAGGTCTACGTCCTAACCTCCGTGGCCTCACCTAACGTCGCTGCATCCTCCGTGCGCGCTGAGTCTGGTCTCAGACGGAGGAGCGTGTTGACGGGATCAGACCCGTGTTCCCTGCCGTTCGTGCGCTCGCAGCTCTGTGGCCTTGAACCAGCCCTGTGGCCGCTGCCGCCGTCTCCTCGTCTCTCCGGTCGGCACGAGGTCTGTCTCGCCAGGCTTGTGCGGAAAGAGCCGTGTGCGCGCAGCCTGCGTAGCTCAGTGCTGGTGGGACAGGCGGTGCTGGGTGCGAGGAAGCAGCTGAGAGAAACGCAGTCCTTCTCTCCGAGGAGGAGTGACATGAACCTCTGCTCTGCCGGGCCTGGGCCGGCTCGTGGCCTGAGCGCTGTCTTTCGTGCTGTCACTTTAATGACAGCGGGGACTTGCCACTTCCTTGATGGCTTGCTTCTGGGAGGCTGGCACGGGCCTGCGCGGAGGTACTGGGTCTGGCGCAGACCACGCCGAGGCGAGCCCCACAGGACACGGGCCTGGCGCTCCTGCTGGTGGGGGAGGCAACCCTGTGAGGCAGGGACGCGAGGTGTGATTGTATCCGAACGTCTTCAGGTTCGGAAGCGGGACCAGCTCAAACGGGCAAGTCTGGGTTTCATGGCCGACCTCTGCAGCCCCAGGGGAGGGTCTGTGGGGTGTGGGGTCGGAACCCGGCGGTGCCTCCGTTTGGCTTCTGCTCAGGGGTCTCGGGGCCGGTCGCTAGGTCCCTGCCACCGGCTTCCTCGCTGCTGGTCGCAGCGTCTCATCCACCGGCCCCAGCCCGTGCCTCCGGTTCTGGCGCCAGGACTTGGTTGGGGCGAGTTGTTCTCAGGGGGGTTCCTTTGAAACACGGAATCTAAGTGGAATATGAACCGAGCGTGGAGGCCAGTATCCCACACTCACCTGCAGCAGAAAAACCCGTAGGGTGGAGCTCGTATGTTGAAACTCCTGTACGGTTTGCTCAGAAAATGACTGTCCAGTCCCCAGCTCACACTGGTTGGACCAGGCGTCCTGACTGCACGATGGTGTGGAAGTGACACCATTCACAGGGACCCCGGTGTGGCTCAGTGGTTGCAGTAGGTTTAAGCTTGACAATCACGATCGAGAAGGTGGCCACCTTAGTACCAGGTAGTTCAAGAACTAAAGCGTTTCCCCGTCTGTTTCAGGCTGGTACACCCCTCCGAAGGAAGACGGCTAAGTGGACGCACTGTCCCAGGCTCGGACCAACGTTGCTTTAAAGAACCTTCCCACGTGCAGACCAGCTTCGAGTGCCCATAACAGCAGCCCGATGACGTTAGCTGATAGACACTTAGTGGATAACCTGTCACCCGGCACCCGCATACCTTACAGCCTCCTCACCTGCTCATTAGGGACCTTGGACTCGGCCGCGGGGCCTTGGCTGTATTTTTCTCGATAAATACACACACTGGCCACTCCTTATCATCTCTTTTTCTTGAAAAATGGAATCTGTTAAGCAGGCAAGTCAGCACCAGGTTCCTGGAGGTGCAGCTTCCGGGCGACGTCTCCACGTGAGCGCATTGTTCCCTTAGAGCCAGTGAAGGTCATTGGTGTTCCTATTGGTTTAGCAAATCTAAGGTCTTCTAAGTCACACAGCCTTTTCCGTTAAAACCATCCTGTGATGTTGCCACGATGAGGACAGAGCACCCGCTCCGGGAACGAGACGCTTTCCGGCGTGACCATCGGGGCCGCTCCCACAGACATGCTCGCAGCCGAGGCCCCGGCAGCGCGTCCGCTGTCGTCCTAACTCCCCGGGCATCGGTCCTGCTGGCTGAACCTGCTGTCGGTTCAGTATGTCTGATGGAGGTCTGCAGCAGACATCTTGAAGTTATTTAAAATACTAAGTCATTTTACATTTCCATTTTATTAACGGGATGTTGCAATCGTTTGTAAACTAATAAACATATAAAGTGATTGGCACACAGACTCCCTGAGCAACAGCTGCCCAGCTAAGGACAAAAACATCCCTAGTTTGGAGACAGACCTAAAAATTTTTGCTACAGTCATAACAATGGCTTTTACTTAAAGACTAATAGGAACTCCACATATTAATTCTTTTATAAAACCTGACTCCAATCAGTATATATACTGTCCATTCCCTCTGCCTTACCTGAATCAGTCCTGTTAGGTCGGAAATAGGTTTTTTATATACCCACGTTTGGTTTAAAAGTAAGGTCTAGCTATGAAGCACTTTTAAAACGAAATCCAGAAGCACATTTTCTGCACAAATCACTTACAAAGTTCAAAAGTGTCTCTTCAGCACTTGCTCCGAGGGTCAGTTTTCAACTTTGTAAGCCGCCTGGGAGAGGCCCACTCGGCTGCATCGCGTGGGGGGCCGTCGGAGGGGGTCCTGGGTTCCCGCTCACGCGGTTACGTTTGTGCTCCGTTCGGATACCGTGGCTCAGACAAGCGACAGGCAGAATTCTTTAAAGCATTACAGTTCCTTAAACCTAAGGCTGAATCTTGAATACATTATTGAATTCCTGACTATCCTGATGGCTAGCAGATTGACAGCTGCACATTTGGCATGCTTTGTGTTTATTTGGAGTTTATTTTTCATTGCAGATTTATTTGGCAATGTACAGTAAATTTTGTAAACTTGCATCAAGTTTATGAATAAAGAATCATTTAAAAAATAACTCTGTCCTTCACCCTCATTAGAGGTGCCCTTTGCTCAGGTGTCCCTAGTTCTGTGGAGCCTGGAGTAGGATCCGTGGGGCGATGGGTGAGGAGAGACTCGCGTGGGAGAGCAGGTTGGTTTGACGAGAGAGCGACAGACCGGGAACGTCGTGTGCGGACGTGGTGCGCCGGGGTCTCCTCCATCTCCTCGCTCTCCCACACTCGTTCTTCAGTAGAGACGTCTCGTGGCCCGTAGCTCCCCGTGTCAGTCACCTCCCGCTTTGGGGTCCCCGTGGCTCCTCACACGGTCACGTTCTCGCAACAGGAAGCCCAGGGCAGGAGCACTCCGGGCACGCCTCTGGGCTCGGCTCCGATGCGTGGGGGTTTTCTCTGCGTTGATGTCACCTTTGGGGTGGAAGTCAGGGGTGGAAGTGCCGTCATGCTACTGCGGCCCGAGGCAGAGTCCTGTCTCCGTTGTCTCCTGGGGCATCTTCCCGTGACCCCTCCCCTCCCCCTGCCCCCACTTAGTGCCCTCCCCTTCCTGGCTGAAAGGAATGTCCGGTGAAAGGATAAAGCCATCGCCTCCTTGGACCATGGTTCTCAGCCTGTCACTTAGGGAACCCTGCGAGGCCCTTGCAGGAGGTTTGGAAGGTCCAAAGTGACCCTATATAATAAAAGCCTAATGTGCAAATGGACCGAACAGAGGAACAGCCGGTCCCTGTGACCCACACTGACCGCCAGGGGGCAGATGCTCAACGCAGAGCTGCCCCAGCCCGCAGGCCCCAGGACAGCCAAGGTGGGTGCCAGTGGGGGCCCCCCAATCGCCCTGCCAGTCACCGGCAGAGGAAGGTGACTGGCGGCGGGGGGTGGGCAGGCTGGGGGCGGGGCTAGCCAGTGGGTGGTGCTGGGCTGGCCAAGGTGGGTGCCAGCAGGCACACCCCAATTACCCCGCTGGTTGCCCCACAGATAGGCCCTGATCGCTGGCCAGGCCTGAGGACCCTGCCCCCGCACAAATTTCGTGCATCGGGCCTCTACTTTTCCTAATAAAACACCATTTGCCCTTTTCAGTCTCGTTCTCTCTCAAGCGTGCAGAGGAGCTTCCGGGGGCCACAGCTGCCTCCTCTAAAGCCAGGAAATCAGGTTTGCGACATGTTGAGATGTCACTCGTCCCTATTGGGGGGTGGGAGGGCGTGTGTCATTTTTTCCCCATAAATAATGTTGTTACTGTGTGATGGATTTGTTACCTTAACGTTACAGTGTTTTAATATGGCCAATATCAACAGAAGTAACCCACAGGAACAGGGTCGAAGGAGCCCTGCCCTGGCCGGTGTGGCTCAGTGGGTAGAGCGTGGTCCCGTGTTGGATTCCGGTCAAGGGCACCACCCTGGTTGTGTGGGTGGCCTGCGGGAGGCAACCAATCCGTGCATCTCTCTCCCATGGATATTTCCCTCTTGTCCCCTCCCCTCCCTTCCACTCTCTAGAAGTCAATGGAAACGCCCTGGGTGGGTGGGGGGAGGGACGGGGTGTGGGGGGGGAGGATTAACTGTGAAAGTGAGCGCAGGAGTCCCCGAGGCCAGGAAGTTTAAACCCACTAGTGAGACCAGTGACTGGGGAGGAGCCAGGGCTGGACCAGCCGGGCAGCGTTGGGGCAGTGGCTGGAGTGGAGGTCGGGGCACAGGTGCATCAGACGGGAGACCACGGTGCAGGTGGGGACCGAGGTGCAGGTGGGGGGGACCGAGGTGCAGGTGGGGGGACCGAGGTGCAGGTGGGGGGGACCGCGGTGCAGGCGGGGACCGAGGTGCAGGTGGGGGGGACCGAGGTGCAGATGGGGGGGACCGAGGTGCAGGTGGGGGGGACCGCGGTGCAGGTGGGGGGGGACCGCGGTGCAGGCGGGGACCGAGGTGCAGGTGGGGGGGACCGAGGTGCAGATGGGGGGGACCGAGGTGCAGGTGGGGGGGACCGCGGTGCAGGCGAGGGGGACCGAGGTGCAGGTGGGGGGACCGCGGTGCAGGCGAGGGGGACCGAGGTGCAGGTGGGGGGACCGAGGTGCAGGTGGGGGGGACCGCGGTGCAGGTGGGGGGACCGAGGTGCAGGCGGGGGGGGGGACCGAGGTGCAGGCGGGGACCGCGGTGCAGGCGAGGGGGACCGAGGTGCAGGTGGAGACCGAGGTGCAGGTGGGGACCGCGGTGCAGGCGGGGGGACCGCGGTGCAGGTGGGCTCGGTGCAGGCGAGGGGGACCGAGGTGCAGGTGGAGACCGAGGTGCAGGTGGGGGGACCGCGGTGCAGGCGAGGGGGACCGAGGTGCAGGTGGGGGGACCGAGGTGCAGGTGGGGGGGACCGAGGTGCAGGTGGGGGGACCGAGGTGCAGGTGGAGACCGAGGTGCAGGTGGAGACCGAGGTGCAGGTGGAGACCGAGGTGCAGGTGGGGGGGACCGCGGTGCAGGTGGAGACCGAGGTGCAGGTGGAGACCGAGGTGCAGGTGGAGACCGAGGTGCAGGTGGGGGGGACCGAGGTGCAGGTGGAGACCGCGGTGCAGGCGAGGGGGACCGAGGTGCAGGTGGAGACCGAGGTGCAGGTGGGGACCGAGGTGCAGGTGGAGACCGAGGTGCAGGTGGGGGGGACCGCGGTGCAGACGGCGGTCCAGCCGGGCCACGCGCGGACCGAGCAGCGCCGGTTCCCACACACGAGGGCGGCTTCTAAAGCGGACACCGCCCGTGGGGAAGCTGGGCTCGTGGCGCCCACAGGCTTTGAAAGAGGGGGTCGGGGGCGGCGGAGGCTTTGCTGTGCTTGCGGGACTGACAGCTGGAGGACCAGTCTCCCCGGATCCAGCGGAAGCCCGCGGCCGGAAGTCCCGCCCCATCCGGAAGTGGCGCGCGCCTGCGCAGTGTGCACCGGCCGGAGCTGGAGCCGGAGCTGGAGCTGGTGCCGCTTTCTGACCCCTCGGTGCAGCGGTCCCGCCGCGGGAACCTGCGGGGCGGGATGGAGCCGGCGGGCGGGGGCGGGGGCGGGGGCGGCGGCGGTTTCCCCGCGGACCCACCGGGCGCCTTCGTGCTGAGCAACCTGGCGGAGGTGGTGGAGCGGGTGCTCTCCTTCCTGCCCGCCCGGGCGCTGCTGCGGGTGGCCGGGTGAGCGGCGGGCCGGCGGGGCTGCGGGCGGGTCCGTGCGGGGCGGGGGCGGGGGCGGGAAGGACGCCCGCTCAGCTCACCGCCTTTGTGGTCGCGCCCGCAGCGTCAGCCGCCTGTGGAGGGAGAGCGTGCGCCGGGTGCTGCGAGCCCAGCGCGGGGTGGCCTGGATCTCGGCGGGCCCGGCGGACGCCGGCCCCCCGCAGGAGCACTGCCTGGTCAGGGCGGCGGCCTCGGAGCTGCAGGCAAGTGGGGGACGCGGGGGGCGGGGGTTGCACGGGCCGGTGCAGTGAGGGGGGGCGGGGGTTGCACGGGCCGGTGCAGTTGGGGGGGGGGGCGGGGGGTGGTTGCACGGGCCGGTGCAGTTGGGGGGGGCGGGGGGTGGTTGCACGGGCCGGTGCAGTGAGGGAGGGCGGGTGGTTGCACGGGCCGGTGCAATGGGGGTCGGGGGTTTGCACGGGCCGGTGCAATGGGGGGGGGGCGGGGGGTTGCACGGGCCGGTGCAGTGAGGGGGGGTGGGGGGTGGTTGCACAGGCCGGTGCAGTGGGGGGCGGGGGGTTGCACGGGCCGGTGCAGTGGGGGGGGGCGGGGGTTTGCACGGGCCGGTGCAGTGAGGGGGGGGCGGGGGTTTGCACGGGCCGGTGCAGTGAGGGGGGGCGGGGGTTTGCACGGGCCGGTGCAGTGAGGGGGGCGGGGGGTTGCACGGGCCGGTGCAGTGGGGAGGGGCGGGGGGTTGCACGGGCCGGTGCAGTGGGGGGCGGCGGGGGGTTGCACGGGCCGGTGCAGTGCGGGGGGCGGGGAGTTGCACGGGCCGGTGCAGTGAGGGGGTGTCGGGGGGTTGCACGGGCGGTGCGGGTGCTGGGCCGGTCTGTGAGCGCGAACTCTGGTTGTACCCCAGTTTCTCTCACGGGGTTGTTTTTTAGAGTTTGGGGATCATCATTTGCTCGTGACAGGGGAACATTTTGAAGCCTCGGGTTTAAGGACCGCATCTCCTAAGGAGGTGCCGGGGTTTCGCTGGGCCCTCGCTCACGCGTTGGGGCGCCGTCCGCACCCAGAGCTTCGCTGCGGGGCTCAGGCGGCGGGACCCTCTCCTTCCCGCGCCCACCCCCACCCCCCGCCCCTGGGAGCGAGTCCCTGTTGGTGCAGAAAAGGCGGCGGAGTCTCTCCAGCAGAGACAAAGCCAAGAGCTCGTCTGAAACCCACATATTTCCTTAAGCCCCGACACCCCGATTTCAAATGATGGGCAGCACCTGGGCAGGTGAAAACTCCAACGCGGAGCCAGAGGCAGCCTCTGCGTGCAGGCTGTGCTCATGGGGGGGGGGGGGGGGGCAGAACCATCGGAGGGTAACTGCTCCGCCCCCCCTTGTACCTCCCTGCGTGTTACCCCCAAACCAGACCTTGCACGACCACCGTCAGGGTCCGGATGTGCGGCTGACACATTCCTACCGTCTCACCCTCGTCTTCCGTTTCCCTTTGGCCACTTTTCCCAGGGCCGTCCTTCAAAGCCAAAGGATTCCGTTTAGAGTTTTAGGTTGCATTTATTCGTCCTGATTCTTTTTTTTTAAATATATATATTTTTAAATTAATTTCAGGGAGGAAAGGAGAGGGAGAGAGAGAAACATCCGTGAGGAGAGAGAATCACGGATCGGCCGCCTCCTGCACGCCCCCCACTGAGGATGGAGCCTGCAACCCGGGCCTGTGCCCTGACCGGGAATCGAACCCTGACCTCCTGGTTCCTAGGTCGACGCTCAACTACTGAGCCTCCCTGATTCTTTTTTTTTTTTTTTTAAATATATTTTATTGATTTTTTACAGAGAGGAAGGGAGAGGGATAGAGAGAAACATCGATGAGAGAGAAGCATCGATCAGCTGCCTCCTGCACACCTCCTACTGGGGATGTGCCCGCAACCAAGGTACATGCCCTTGACCGGAATCGAACCCGGGACCCTTCAGTCCCCAGGCCGACGCTCTATCCACTGAGCCACACCGGTTAGGGCCCTCCCTGATTCTTGATTCTTTGTCCTGGAACCTTTTCTCCAAGCTTTTCCTGGACGATCACAGCTCGGACACAGGTGTACATGGCAGGCCCGTCATGTTCTAAACTTAGCTGCCGATGTTGGTTAGATTGACATTATGTATCCTTGGCTGATGCTGGGCTGTCATCGTTGCTGATGTTACCTTTGATTTATTTTTAATTTTGATTTTTTTAGTAACATGGTGTCAGCCAGATGTTGCTGCTGTAAAGGTAACTCTTTTCCACCGAAGTGTTTGGTGGGGAGATACTTTGAACCTATATGTTTCTATCTTGTTTCAAAGCATTTAGGTCTCGCCGAAACCGGTTTGGCTCAGTGGATAGAGCGTCGGCCTGTGGATTAAAGGGTCCCGGGTTCGATTCCGGTCAAGGGCATGTACCTTGGTTGCGGGCACATCCCCAGTAGGGGGTGTGCAGGAGGCAGCTGATCGATGTTTCTCTCTCATCGATGTTTCTAGCTCTCTATCCCTCTCCCTTCCTCTCTGTAAAAAATCAATAAAATATATTTAAAAAAAAAAAAAAGCATTTAGGTCTCTATAGTCTCTTAGTCGCTTTTATTCAGTGGCACTAAACTATCTCTTGGTGGAGCCCTAGACGGTGTGGCTCAGTGGATAGAGCGTCGGCCTGCAGACTGAAAGGTCCCGGGTTCGGTTCCCGGTCAAGGGCACATGCCTGGGGTTGCAGGCTCCATCCCGTGTGGGGCGTGCAGGAGGCAGCCGATCCATGATTCTCTCTCATCATTGGATGTTTCTCTCCCTCTCCCTTCCTCTCTGAAATCCATAAAAATGTATTTTACCATAACCATCAACTATCTCTTGGGGGAAACCATCTTTGTTTTTTTAAATATATTTTATTGATATTTTACAGAGAGGAAGGGAGAGGGATAGAGAGCTAGAAACATCGATGAGAGAGAAACATCCATCAGCTGCCTCCCGCACACCTCCCACTGGGGATGTGCCCGCCACCAAGGTACATGCCCTTGACCGGAATCGAACCCGGGACCCTTCAGTCCGCAGGCCGATGCTCTATCCACTGAGCCACACCGGTTTCGGCTTGGGGGAAACCATCTTAAGTGGCTATGGTGGAAGTGAGGGCCTGGGATATTCATTGAAATACGGATTGTGATACTTGATGGGCAGCTTCTGATACTGCAGCGCCTGTTCCGATAGAGCAAGTGGCCTCTGGTTTCTTTGGTTTTTTTTTTTTTTTGCTGGTGCTTCATGTTCTTGTTTAAATCACCACGAGAATGAACGTCTTGAGTGAGTCGGGCATGAGTTTGCCTGGAAGAGATAATCGATGTTTCACAAATGACTGAGCTGAAAATGCAAGAGCACGCGTGAAAAATGAATGAGAAGTGGAGGGACTCAGCTTTGACCCACCGGAGTGGGGGGGCGGGGCGGAGGGGGGCGGGCAGCCACCGCCTGGACGGGGGTGAAACGTTTTTAACCACAGAAGCACTCGTCGCTTCCTGCGCTCTAATTTCAGTTCATTTTCCTCCCTGCAGAACGTGCGCATCTTACCGCAGACAGTCCTCTACATGGCCGATTCGGACACGTTCATCAGCCTGGAAGAGTGTCGGGGTCACAAGCGAGGTGACTATCCAAAGACAGCGTTGTGGGTGTTTGTCTCCTTATGTGTATTCTTTCTTTTTTTTAAAAAAAATATATATTTTATTGATTTTTTACAGAGAGGAGGGGAGAGGGATAGAGAGTTAGAAACATCGATGAGAGAGAAACATCGATCAGCTGCCTCCTTGCACACCCCCCACTGGGGATGTGCCCACAACCAAGGTCCATGCCCTTGACTGGAATCGAACCTGGAACCCTTGAGTCTACAGGCCGACGCTCTATCCACTGAGCCACACCGGTCAGGGCGGTTTTCTTTTTTTTTATTGCCTAAAGTTTTGCATATGTCTCCTTTTTCCCCAATTGACACCCCCTCCCCCAGCCATTCCCTCCCCGGGCAAACCCCCACCGCCCCGGTGTCTGTGTCCGTTGGTGATGCTCATACGCATGCTTACAAGTCCTTTGATGGCTCTCTAACCCCCCCACCTCCCTTACCAGTTGTCTCTGGATCTATTCTTGTTCATCACATTATGTTGATCATTACATCCCACATATGAATGAGACCATGTGATATTTATCTTTCTCCGACTGGCTTATTTCGCTTAGCATAATGCTCTCCATTTCCATCCATGCTGTTGCAAATGGTAAGAACTCCTTCTTTTTTACCGCAGCGTAGTATTCCATGGTGTAGATGGACCACAGTTTTTAATCCACTCATCTGCCGATGGGCACTTAGGCTGTTTCCAGATCTTAGCTATGGTGAATTGTGCTGCTATGAACATAGGGGTGCATATATCCTTTCTGATGGGTGTTTCTGGTTTCTTGGGATATAGTCCTAGAAGTGGGATCGCTGGGTCAAATGGGAGTTCCATTTTCAGTTTTTTGGGGAAACTCCATACTGTTCCCCACAGTGGCTGCCCCAGTCTGCCTTCCCACCAGCAGTGCACGAGGGTTCCTTTCTCTCTGCATCCTCGCCAGCACTTGTCGTTCGTTGATTTTATTCAAGCCTTTTGCGGTGTTAACTGATGGGGACCCGTTTACCAGAAGTAGGAATAGAGCAGTGTGACCTTGGCTCGCCGTGAGAAGCCGTAGCCTGTGTCCCAGCGGGGAGGGGCGCCCTGGGACCCGAGTTCGCCGGCGGCTGTGGGTCACCGTCCCTTTGAGTGCTGGGGCCTGTGTCTGCGGCATCTCTGTGCCGAGCAGGAAGGTACAGGAGCTCGTCTACAATCCACCTGCTGCTGCAGCCAAGTGTAACGTCCTTGGAGCAAAAGCTGTCCGTGGGCAAACTGGTGATGCTAAAGGTCACGTGTGGAATCTATCTATAATAATAAAAGGGTAATATGCTAATTAGACCGGACGTCCTTCCTGGCAAAGCCGGGGCCCGAGGGAAGCCAGCCCGGGTCCGGGGTGCCTGTGGGTGGCCAGAGGAGGGAAGCCAGCCAGGGTCCTGGGTGGTCAGAGGAGGGAAGCAGCCAGGGTCCCGGGTGGCCAGAGGAGGGAAGCAGCCCGGGTCCCGGGTGGCCAGAGGAGGGAAGCAGCCCGGGTCCCGGGTGGCCAGAGGAGGGAAGCAGCCCGGGTCCCGGGTGGTCAGAGGAGAGAAGCCAGTCTGGGTCCCGGGTGGCCAGAGGAGAGAAGCCAGTCTGGGTCCCGGGTGGCCAGAGGAGGGAAGCCAGTCTGGGTCCCGGGTGGCCAGAGGAGGGAAGCAGCCTGGGTCCGGGGTGCCTGCGGGTGGCCAGAGGAGGGAAGCCAGCCCGGGTCCTGGGTGGCCAGAGGAGGGAAGCAGCCTGGGTCCCGGGTGGTCAGAGGAGGGAAGCCAGTCTGGGTCCCGGGTGGCCAGAGGAGGGAAGCAGCCTGGGTCCGGGGTGCCTGCGGGTGGCCAGAGGAGGGAAGCCAGTCTGGGTCCCGGGTGGCCAGAGGAGGGAAGCCAGTCTGGGTCCCGGTTGCTGGCGGGGTGGCCAGAGGAGGGAAGCAGCCCGGGTCCCGGGTGGCCAGAGGAGGGAAGCAGCCCGGGTCCTGGGTGGTCAGAGGAGGGAAGCCAGCCAGGGTCCCGGGTGGTCAGAGGAGGGAAGCAGCCCGGGTCCCGGGTGGCCAGAGGAGGGAAGCAGCCCGGGTCCCGGATGCCGGAGGGAAGCCGGTGCCAGCAGCCGGGGGAAGGAAGGCCTACTCTTGCACGAATTTTCGTGCATCAGGCTTCTAGTTAAAATATAAAACAGGCCCCACCCAGGAACACATTTGTTTTTATCAGCATTTATTTTTTATTTTTATTTTTATTGTTTGAAGTATTACAAATAGTCCATATGTCTCCTTTCCTTTTTTTTCCATTGACCTCCCCCCCGGCCTCCCCTACCCCCCAGCACATGCCTTTACCTGCCCCCCCCCCAGTGTCTTGTATCCATTGGTTCATCAGCATTTTAATTGTTTTATTTTTTAAATAAATTTTTTTTATTTCAGAGAGGAAGGGAGAAGAAGAGAGAGATAGAAACATCCACGATGAGAGAGAATCACGGATCGGCTGCCTCCTGCACGCCCCACACGGGGTCGAGCCCGTAACCGGGGCCTGTGCCCTGACCGGGAATCGCACCCTAACCTCCTGGTTCCTAGGTGGACGCTCAGCCGCGGAGCCACGCCGGCCGGGCTCTATCACCGTTTTGAGACGTCCTGGCACAGCGTCCTGGTGTCAGATGGCTTCAGCTTTGTCCAGCGTTGGCCTTGCTTTCCCTCGGCGCCGTCGGTGACCTTGACTCCTGTGCCCCTGTGTCCCTGCAGCCAGGAAGAGAGCGACGACGGAGACGGCCATGGCCCTGGAGAAGCTGTTCCCGAGTCAGTGCCAGGTCCTGGGCGTCGTGGCCCCCGGGATTGTGGGTGAGCACAGTGCCCGCCGGGCGGTCTCCCCCCTGCCGCCCTGCGGGTCCGTTCCGGGTTGGGGGGGAGCTCCTTGTAGCTTAAAGCCCGAGACACACAGAAGGCGGTCCTACTTACCAGGTGTTACATGCGACGTCTATGAATGTGGTTCCTATGGACCGTCGCAGGGCTGTCTGTGTAAACCAGCTGTCCTGCTTGTCTTTCTTCTTCTTCTTCTTTTAAATATATTTTTATTGATGTCAGAGACGAAGGGGGGGGGGGAGAGAGAGAGAGAGAGAGAGAGAGAGAAACATCCATGATGAGAGGGAATCATGGATCAGCTGCCTCCTGCACGCCCCCCACTGGGGATCGAGCCTGCAACCCGGGCCTGTGCCCTGACCGGGAATCGAACCCGGGGACCCTTCAGTCCTCAGGCCGATGCTCTATCCACTGAGCAACACCAGCCAGGGCTCTTTCTTCTCCTCCTCCTCCCTCCTCCTCCTCCTCCTCCTCCCTCCTCCTCCTCCTCCTCCTCCTCCTCCTCCTCCTCTTCCCTCCTCCTCCTCCTCCTCCTTCTACTCCTCCTCCTTCTACTCCTCTTCCTCCTCCTCCTCCCTCCTCCTCCTCCCTCCTCCTCCTCCCTCCTCCTCCTCCTCCTCCTCCTCCTCCTCTTCCCTCCTCCTTCTCCTCCTCCTTCTCCTCCTCCTCCTCCTCCTTCTACTCCTCCTCCCTCCTCCTCCTCCCTCCTCCTCCTCCTCTTCCTCCTTCTACTCCTCCTCCCTCCTCCTCCTCCCTCCTCCTCCTCCTCCTCCTCCTCCTCCTCTTCCCTCCTCCTCCTCCTCCTCCTCTTCTTCCTCTTCCTCCTCCTCTTCCTCCTCCTCCTCTTCTTCTTCTTACATATTTTATTGATTTTTTACAGAGAGGAAGAGAGAGGGATAGAGAGTTAGAAACATTGATGAGAATCATGGATCGGCTGCCTCCTGCACGCCCCCTACTGGGGATTGAGCCTGCAACCCGGGCCTGTGCCCTGACCGGGAATCGAACCCGGGACCCTTCAGTCCTCAGGCCGATGCTCTATCCACTGGGCCACACCGGCCAGGGCTCTTTCTTCTCCTCCTCTTCCTCTTCCTCCTCCTCTTCCTCCTCCTTCTCCTCCCTCCTCCTCCTCCTCCCTCCTCCTCTTCCCTCCTCCTCCTCCTCCTCTTCCCTACTCCTCTTCCTCTTCTTCCCTCCTCCTCCTCCTCCTCTTCCTCCTCCTCCTCCCTCCTCCTCTTCCCTCCTGCTCTTCCCTCCTCCTCTTCCTCCTCCTCCTCCTCCTCTTCCTCCTCCTCTTCCTCTTCTTCTTCTTCTTACATATTTTATTGATTTTTTTACAGAGAGGAAGGGAGAGGGATAGAGAGTTAGAAACATCGATGAGAGAGAAACATTGATCAGCTGCCTCCTGCACACCTCCTACTGGGGATGTGCCCGCAACCAAGGTACATGCCCTTGACTGGAATCAAACCCGGGACCCTTCAGCCCACAGGCCGACGCTCTATCCACTGAGCCACACTGGTCAGGGCTTTTTTTTCTTTTTTTAAATATATTTTTATTGATTTCAGAGAGGAAGGGAGAGAGAGAGAGAGAGAGAGAGAGAGAGAGAAACAAACATCCATGATGAGAGAGAATCGTGGATCGGCTGCCTCCTGCACTCCCCACTCTGGGGATCGAGCCCACAACCCGGGCAGGTGCCCTGCCTGGGAATCGAACTGTGACCTCCTGGTTCCTAGGTCGACGCTCAGCCACGGAGCCACGCCGGCCCGGGCACCGGTCCTGTTTTTAATTAGGGCCTCACCCTTAGGATCTCATGTAACATTACTTTCCTCTTTAAGGCCTTCTCTCCAAGTACAGTCCCACTGGAGGTTACGACTTCATATGAATTTGGGGTTGGGATTCAATTTTGTCCCTAACCCCCACCTTTAAAATTCGCAACATATTACAAACATGTCCATGTTAACTAAGATGTCTGTCATTCTTTTTTTATTATATTTTATTGATTTTTACAGAGAGGAAGGGAGAGGGAAAGCGAGTTAGAAATATCGATGAGAGAGAAACATCCATCAGCTGCCTCCTGCACGCCCCCCACTGGGGATGGTGCCCACAACCAAGGTACATGCCCTTGACCGGAATCGAACCTGAGACCCTAAGTCCGCAGGCTGATGCTCTATCCACTGAGCCAAACCAGCCAGAGCTATGTCTGTTATTCTTAATGGCTACATTTCATTGTATAATGTAACTTTTTTTTTAATATTTCAAGAAAAATGATCTTTCATATGTAATGTAACTTTTAATCTTAATACCAGTTTTTCTTTTTTATTTGTTATAAAAAATTATCTTTTAAAAGTATTTTTGTTTGTGTGTGTACTTTATATAATGGTCAAATATTTTAGCCCAGGGTACATTTTTTAAAGCGGAATTGCTGTGAAGAAGTATTTACTCCCCTCCCCCCACCCCCACACACACAACTTTTTTAGAAAAACTTCAAACCTATAGAAAAGTTGAGCCCTAGCTGGTTTGGCTCAGTGGATAGAGCGTCAGCCTGTGGACTGAAGGGTCTCAGGTTCCATTCCGGTCAAGGGCACATGCCCAGGTTGCAGGCTCCATCCCCAGTAGGGGGCGTGCAGGAGGCAGCCGATCCATGATTCTCTCTCATCATGGATGTTTCTATCTCTCTCCCTTCCTCTCTGAAATCAATAAAAATATATTTAAAAAATAAAGAAAAGAGCCCTGGCCGGTGTTGCTAAGTGGATAGAGCATTGGCCTGTGGACTGAAGGGTCCTGGGTTCGATTCCGGTCAAGGGCATGTACCTTGGTTGCGGCACATCCCCAGGTGGAGGTGTGCAGGAGGCAGCTGATGGATGTTTCTCTCTCATCCATGTTTCTAACTCTCTCTCCCTCTCCCTTCCTCTCTGTAAAAAAATCAATAAAATATATTTTTAAAAAAATAAAGTTGGAAGAATAATAGTACAATACACACCCCCACGCGCTCCATCTAGTTTCACCACTTAAAGAAATGTCCCCACACTAGCTTGTTTCTTTGCAAACCATTTGGCGGGGAATCGCAGACATCAGGACTCTGTACCCTGAGACATCAGGCCTCTGTACCCCCTGAGACATCAGGACTCTGTACCCCGAGACATCAGGCCTCTGTACCCCCTGAGACATCAGGACTCTGTACCCCGAGACATGAGGACTCTGTACCCCCTGAGACATCAGGACTCTGTACCCCGAGACATCAGGACTCTGTACCCCCTGAGACATCAGGACTCTGTACCCCGAGACATCAGGACTCTGTACCCCGAGACATCAGGACTCTGTACCCCGAGACATCAGGACTCTGTACCCCCGAGACATCAGGACTCTGTACCCCCGAGACATCAGGACTCTGTACCCCCGAGACATCAGGACTCTGTACCCCGAGACATCAGGACTCTGTACCCCGAGACATCAGGACTCTGTACCCCCAGACATCAGGACTCTGTACCCCCAAGACATCAGGACTCTGTACCCCCTGAGACATCAGGACTCTGTACCCCCTGAGACATCAGGACTCTGTACCCCGAGACATCAGGACTCTGTACCCCCCGAGACATCAGGACTCTGTACCCCCCGAGACATCAGGACTCTGTACCCTGAGACATCAGGACTCTGTACCCTGAGACATCAGGACTCTGTACCCCGAGACATCAGGACTCTGTACCCCGAGACATCAGGACTCTGTACCCCCAGACATCAGGACTCTGTACCCCCAAGACATCAGGACTCTGTACCCCCTGAGACATCAGGACTCTGTACCCCCTGAGACATCAGGACTCTGTACCCCGAGACATCAGGACTCTGTACCCCGAGACATCAGGACTCTGTACCCCCCGAGACATCAGGACTCTGTACCCCCCGAGACATCAGGACTCTGTACCCTGAGACATCAGGACTCTGTACCCTGAGACATCAGGACTCTGTACCCCGAGACATCAGGACTCTGTACCCCCCGAGACATCAGGACTCTGTACCCCGAGACATCAGGACTCTGTACCCCGAGACATCAGGACTCTGTACCCCGAGACATCAGGACTCTGTACCCTGAGACATCAGGCCTCTGTACCCCGAGACATCAGGACTCTGTACCCCCCGAGACATCAGGACTCTGTACCCCCCGAGACATCAGGGCTCTGTACCCCGAGACATCAGGGCTCTGTACCCCGAGACATCAGGACTCTGTACCCCGAGACATCAGGACTCTGTACCCCTGAGACACCAGGACTCTGTACCCCGAGACATCAGGGCCGAACGCGTCCTCGGGTAGTGGCCTGGGCGCCTGTTGGCTGGTGATGCAGGCAGGGCTGATGATGCGCGCTGCTCCGAAAGCAATCCTCCGTTTGTATCGACTCTGTGGACGAAACTGCTCCCCTTTTCTCCTAGTGACCCCCATGGGCTCGGGGAGCAATCGGCCGCAGGAGATTGAAATCGGAGAGTCTGGGTTTGCCCTGCTGTTCCCTCAGGTGGAAGGAATAAAAATACAACCCTTTCGTTTTGTGAAGAACCCAAAGAACTTAACGCTAGAGAGACGTCGCTTCACCGAAGTAGGTAAGTCGCTGTCATTGCCGGCCCGTTCCCGGTCTCGGTGGGGGGTTCTGTTAGAGAGTCCGAATGAAGCGCAGGACCCCGGAGAGAGATGTGGGTGAGTCGGACGCTCGCGATGAGGTCCATTCTGAGTTTTAGAACAAGTGTGAGGTCAGCCCGGCCGGCGTGGCTCCGTGGGGGAGCGTCGACCTAGGAACCAGGAGGTCACGGTTCCATTCCCGGTCAGGGCACAGGCCCGGGTGGCGGGCTCCATCCCCAGTGGGGGGCGTGCAGGAGGCAGCCGATCCGTGATTCTCTCTCTTCATGGATGTCTCTCTCTCTCTCTCTCTCTCTCCCTCTCCCTTCTTCTCTGAAATCAATAAAAATATGTTTAGAAAAGTTAAGAAAAAGTGTAGGTTTAAGCAGACTGTCGGGCAAGAACGTGTGGCTGAAGCAGGCGGGTCCCAAGCGGTACCTGAGGCGTCAGAGAACTGGCTTAAGCGTCTCAGCTCTGATGCGAAAGCGTAATTTACCGTGAAGCGACACGCTAGCTCCTTAGGTGAAGCGAGGCCTTTTTTAAAAAATATATTTTATTGATTTTTTACAGAGAGGAAGGGAGAGGGATAGAGAGCTAGAAACATCGATGAGAGAGAAACATCGATCAGCTGCCTCCTGCACACCTCCCACTGGGGATGTGCCCGCAACCAAGGTACATGCCCTTGACCGGAATCGAACCCGGGACCCTTCAGTCCACAGGCCGATGCTCTATCCACTGAACCACACCAGTCAGGGCCGGAGTGAGGTATTTTATCTACATCTGCAAATGAATCGATTGGCACTTGCTGGTTAAAAAAAAAAAAATCACGGTTGGCATAGAAACTATTCTGTGGTGGCCCCTGGGTGTGTGCGTGCCAGCCCGTGGAGATAAGCCTCCGTTATTGGAAACGGCTCTGAACCCCGTGGGGGTAAAAGATCGTGCAGCCGCCAAGGGGGGAAATCTGTGAAGGGTTTGCTAATCAGAAAAGGGAAGGAGCCCTGGCCAGTGTGGCTCAATGGATAGAGCCTCAGCCTGAGGACGAAAGGGTCTCGGGTTCGATTCCGGCCAAGGGCACGTACCCCGGTTGCAGACTCGATCGCCAGCCCCGGTCGGAACGACGCGTTCGGGAGGCAACCAGTCGATGCGTCTCTCTCACGTCCATGTTTCTCTCTCTGTCTCTCCCCCTTCTCTTCCGCCATTAGTTTTTGTTTTATTTTTTAAATTTTTTAAAATATATTTTATTGATATTCTACAGAGAGGAAGGGAGAGGGATAGAGAGTTAGAAACATCGATGAGAAAGAAACATCGATCTGCTGCCACCTGCACACCTCCTACTGGGGATGTGCCCGCAACCAAGGTACGTGCCCTTGACCGGAATCGAACCCGGGACCCTTCAGTCCGCAGGCCGACGCTCTATCCACTGAGCCAAACCAGTTTCGGCTAAAATATATTTTATTGATTTTTTTACAGAGAGGAAAGGGGAGGGATAGAGAGTTAGAAACATCGATGAGAGAGAAACATCGATCAGCTGCCTCCTGCACACCTCCTCCTGGGGATGTGCCCGCAACATAGGGTATATTTTTATTGGTTTCAGAGAGGAAGGGAGAGAGAGAAACATCCATGATGAGAGAGAATCACGGATCGGCTGCCTGCTGCACGCCCCTTATTGGGGATCGAGCCCGCAACCCAGGCCTGTGCCCTTGACCGGGAATCGAACCCGGGACCCTTCATTCCGCAGGCTGGCGCTCTATCCTCTGAGCCAAACCGGTTAGGGCAGTGGTGGGCAAACTTTTTGACTCGAGGGCCACCATGGGTTCTTAAACTGGACCGGAGGGCCGGAACAAAAGCATGGATGGAGTGTTTGTGTGAACTAATATAAATTCAAAGGAAAGGAGCGGAGGCGAGAGCAAGAGAACCGGATAGAACAGCCGGATCCGGCCCGCGGGCCGTCGTTTGCCCACGGCTGGGTTAGGGCCTTAGTTTTTTATTAACGGGGAAACATCGTCGCCCAGATGTTGAGTCGTGTTGCAGTTTGTAGCCGCCGGGACCCTCGGCGGCTTCCCCAGCCGCACCCGCTTGTGTGTGTCAGTAACGCGGAGAGCCCGTCGCTCAGAGCGCGGAAAACGGAGCTTCCACAAAGCGGAGGTGCCGTCCCGTCTGCAGGCGTCCCTCACCGCCGCCCTTCCTCCCCGCAGGCCTCCTGGACAACCCCGAGCTCCGCGTGGTCCTGGTGTTCGGCTACAACTGCTGTAAAGTGGGGGCCAGCAGCTACCTGCAGCGGGTGGTCCGCACCTTCAGCGACACGAACGTCGTGGTGGCCGGGGGCCAGGTGGACAACCTGGTGTCGCTGACCTCTGACACGTACGTCCCCACGTCCCACCTGCCCTGCCGCCGGTTCCCCCGCGGGACGGGGCGCGTGCTTGGGGTTTGGTGACCGCGGGCGGTTTTTGTTTGTTTTTTATTTCATTTTTTGCCTCCCGCTTTATTGTTAGACACGCTGTACGAACACGAAACAGCAGACAGCAGGGGTCCTCTTGGAAATGAAAAAAAAAACAACACAAAACAAAATAGCCCTGGCTGGTGTGGCTCGGCGGGTAGAGCGTCGGCCTGCAGACTGAAGGGTCCCGGGTTCGATTCTGGCCAAGGGCTCATGCCCGGGTTGCAGGCTCGATCCCCAGTAGGGGGCGTGCAGGAGGCAGCCGATCAGTGATTCTCTCTCATCATGGATGTTTCTCTCTCTCCTTCTCCCTTCCTCTCTGAAATCAATAAATATATTAACAAAAAAAACAAAACAAAAAAAACCCCACAACAAACAAAACAGCAAGGAAGGGAGAGGTTCCAGAAACTTGATGGACCGAGCAACATAAAGCTAAAAATGGCCCTGGCCAGTGTGGCTCAATGGATAGAGCATCGGCCCGCGGACCAAAGGGTCCCAGGTTTGATTCCTGGTCAAGGGCATGTGCCCGGGTTGCGGGCTCGATTCCCAGTGTGGGTTGTGCAGGAGACAGCTGATCCGTGATTCTCTCTCCTCATGCATGTTTCTCTCTCTCCCTCTCCCTTCCTCTCTGAAACCAATAAAAAAAAAAAATATTAAAAAAGTAAATAAATAGAGCTAAAAATACCCTCCACGATTGAATATTTGTAGCTGAATATTCGGGGGGAAAAGACACCAGAGATGTAAATAATACCGAAAAGCTGCATTTATGAGACCTCACTGTGCAGGCATAGAAGGGCCAGGTGACTGTTACGGCAGCGAGAAAGGTCAGGGTCCCCTCCTCAACACACAGGAGTCTTGGTGGGGGCACATTTGCCCTTCTGTGTTTGTGCACGAATTCGTGCATGGGTGGAGTCCCTCTGAGTGGCCTGTAGGGATCGGCGGAAACCCGTAGTCCAATGCGGCCTGCAGCTCCTACCTGCCACCCCCACCCCCGCAGGGTCGAACCCCATCAGTCCCGATCAGGAGAAGCTCCCGCTGCCCCAGCATGAGCCCTGCCTCTGGCGCCCTCCCAAGCGGAGTGGCCTGTGGGATCGGGCTGAAACCGGCTCTCCAACATCCCCCGAAGGGGTCCCAGATGGAGAGAGGGCACAGGCCAGGCTGAGGGACCCCACCGGGGCCCCACGGGTGCACAATCAGGCCGGGGAGGGACCGCGGGAGGGCTCCAGGGCATGTCCAGCCCATCTCGCTCAGTCCCGATGGACGGGACCCCAGCAGCAAGCTAACCTACCAGTCGGAGCATCTGCCCCCTGGTGGTCAGTGCATGTCATAGCGAGCTGTTGAGCAGCCTTAGCATATCATTAGCATATTACACTTTGATTGGTTGTTCTGCCATTTGGTCTATTTGCATAATACCCTTTTATTATTTAGGTTATATACCTGTGTGTCTTTTATTGATTTCAGAAAGAAAGCGAGAGATAGAAACATCCATGATGAGCCCTGACCGGTGTGGCTCAGTGGATAGAGCGTCGGCCTGCAGACTGAAGAGTCCCGGGTTCGATTCCGGTCAAGGGCATGGACCTTGGTTGTGGGCACATCCCCAGTAGGGAGGTGTGCAGGAGGCAGCTGATGGATGTTTCTCTCTCATCGATGTTTCTAACTCTCTTTCCCTCTCCCTATCTGTAAAAAAATCAATAAAATATATATATTTTTTTAAAAAAAGAAACATCCATGATGAGAGAGAATCACTGCTCGGCTGCCTCCTGCACGCCCCCGACTGGGGATCGAGCTCACAACCCGGGCACCTGCCCTTGATCGGGAATCGAACCCAGGACCTTTCAGTCTGCAGGCCGATGCTCTATCCACTGAGCCACCCGGGCTAGGGCCAGATATACTATTTATTATCCATGTGTATATTTTATTGATTTCAGAGAGAAAGAGAGAGAAATTCCATGATGAGAGAGAATCACTGACCGGCTGCCTCCTGCACGCCCCTCGCTGGGGGATGGAGCCCGCCACCCGGCCGGGGATCGAACCCTGACCTCCTGGTTCCTAGGTGGGCGCTCGACCCCGGCGCCCCGCGGGCCGGGCTGATCTTGCCCGTGGACACATGGCACGTTCCGTGGTGTCCCGCGGTGAACGGCCCCGTTCTGGTTGCGTCCCCCAGGTGCCCCGTGGATGTGGATGGCACGGGCGTGGTCGGGCTGTCGGTGAGCGGCCAGCGCGTGCAGAGCGCCACGGTGCTGCTGAGCGAGGACGTGAGCGACGAGAAGGCGGTGGAGGCCGCGGTGCAGCGCCTCAAGGCCGCCGGCATCCCCGAGCGGGACACGGTGGGCTTCATGTTCGCCTGCGTGGGCCGGGGCGCCCAGTTCTACCGGGCCCGGGGCAACGTGGAGGCCGACGCGTTCCGGAAGGCCTTCCCCGGCGTGCCCCTGTTCGGCTTCTTCGGCAACGGGGAGATCGGGTGCGACCGCATCGTCACGGGGCACTTTGCGCTGCGGCGGTGCAGCGAGGTGCGGGACAGCGAGGTGCGGGACGAGGACCTGTTCCACAGCTACACGACCGTCCTGGCGCTGGTGCACCTGGGCGCCTCCAAGTGAGGCCCGGAGGCCCGCCCCGCTCACCCCCGCCGGGCCCCGCCCCGCACAGCCCCGCCCCGCCGGGCCCCGCCTTTCCAGGAACTTGGGCCCCGCCCCGCGCACCCCCGCCCCGCCGGGCCCGCCTTTCCGGGAACTTGGGAATACACGTCTTTGAAACAAAAATAACCCTACATGTATCTGTTCTGTAGCCTGGATGCTCGCAAAGGGTTCTCGGGGTAGTTTTCTAACTCCTGCGTCGGGGACCGATCCATCCATCGATCCATCGATCGCTCCATCGATCGGGACGCTGCTGGCCCAGGTCCCGTGGCTGTCGCGCGTGTCATTGAACCGGACGCCTAGGCGCCGCCGGGGACACGGGGAAGGGCCCGGGACAGGATGGAGGGGCGTCCGCGGCTCCCTGTGCAGGGCCAGCCGGTCGTTGAAGCAGAATCACGAAGACACTTTCCTCCCCCGAATCGAGGAGGAAGCGGTGCGGGGCGGCCTGAGAAATCTCTCTCCGCTCTACAGTTTGACCAGATTGTTCAGAAGCGGCCTCAGAAGCAGGGCTGACTTTTTACGCCTTTGTGATGAGAAATACGAGTTATTTCTGTCTTCCTGCTTGCCGGTTGCTCAGCGAGATGAAGGGCCACGGCGAATCGGCAGTGTTTTATTCTCCGATGAGGAAAAGGTCCCCTCCCTCCCCCTCTCTCTCCCCTCTCCCCTCCCCCCAACCCCCCCCCCATCCCCAGGTCTTCATCGCAGAATGACTGACATTTGCCTATCATCCCACCTAATCAATGTAACTAATGATTGACACTTTGTTGCAATGCTCAGTGGTCCTGACAGGACAGCAGGAAGCGCGTGGGTAAATGAAATGGAGTGTGCTGCCTTTCCCGCTTGTCTTGTCTTGTGTGTGGTTTTTTTTAAAAAATATATTTTATTGATTTTTTACAGAGAGGAAGGGAGAGGGATAGAGAGTTAGAAACATCGATGAGAGAGAAACAACCATCAGCTGCCTCCTGCACACCCCCAACTGGGGATGTGCCCGCAACCAAGGTCCATGCCCTTGACGGGAATTGAACCCGGGACCCTTCCGTCCCCAGGCCGGCACTCTATCCACTGAGTCACACCGGCTAGGGCCCGCTTGTCTGTTTTCAGTCACTCTTCCCCCCGTTTTTACCTCGGAAGGTTTTTCCTCTTCCCGCTTCCGTCTGCGATAAAAATACAGCGTTTCCTTTGGTTGGGGGTTAGCTCAGCTCAGCTCAGCTCCAGAAGTACAAAGAAAAGTTGGTCAAGGAGACAGGGCCCCGAGTGTGAGTTCTTGGATGTGATTACATAGCTGCACATACGGAAAATACCGTGTGAATCTTTGTTCCCGGGTAAACCGTACAGGAAAAAGAAATGAAAAACTGAAAAAATTTTTAAATATGAGCTGGGATCTGGGGGCGGGAGGGAAGGGGGGACGCGCGAATGAATTCTGTTATTTTTTCAGATGAATATATGAAGTGTTTTGATATTCCTCAAGCCCAGTGGGGGCCCGTTCCTGTACTATCTGGGGTTCACGTGGGTTCCTTTTTCTAGCCGAGCCTTTGGAGCTGGTTTTGAGTGGAAGATTCCTGTGGCCACGAGGCGATTGTTCCCTTGGTGGGGAACGGAAGGAAAAGCGGGGCCCGCAGAAGCCGGAGACGGACCGCACGTCCTCGCTGAACGGGGTCTGTCCACAGGGTGCTAGCACTGTGGTGACGTGACATCTAATGAAACCAGTGTTGCCATAGGCTCCTTGTTCCCATGGCAACTCATCACCGTGGTAACGAAATGGCACGGAGTGCTACAATGTTGCTCTAAATGCTACAATGTTGCTCTAAATGCTACAACGTTACTTGTAGGTCTGAGCACAAAAGTCATCACCTGAGGTCGCATGGAGAGGGAGGGGAGTCATCCTCCAACCAAGTTAGAACGAAAGAATGTGCTGCAACTGTGAAAGGCTGATCTTAACTAAAAGCAGTCATGACAGGAATAGTTACTGTCTCTGCTAAAAACAAGTAAATGTCCCTAGAAGCGGCCACTGTTGTAGCCACTTGTGAAACCCGAGAAGGATCACACGAAAATGTGGACGCGGGCGCCAGGGGAGAAGCGAAGGGGCTGGCAGCGTCTTCCCGCACCGGACGGCCTTCTCCTGGGAGAGGGGCTGACCAAGAGGGTGGTTTGTTTAATCAGGACATTAAAAAACATTCACTTCCGTGATGCGCTTTCCAAGAAGAATCTTCCCGGCGTGCAAAGGGAGTATACACAGAGTGGCCAGATGATGATGATCTCTGAACGCATAATAATCTGGCCACTCGGTATATATTAGAGGCCCGGTGCATGGATTCGTGCATGGGTGGGGTCCGGCCAGCCTGGCCAGGGGGAGGGGACATGGGCAATTGGCTGGCCTGCCTGGTGGTCAAATTCCTGGTTGAGGAGACCATTTGCATATTAGCCTTTTATTATATAGGACAGGGGTCCTCAAACTTTTTAAACAGGGGGCCAGTTCACTGTCCCTCAGACCGTTGGAAGGCCGGACTATAGTTTAAAAAAAAAAACTATGGCCCTAACCAGTTTGGCTCGGTGGATAGAGCGTCGGCCTGCGGACTGAAGGGTCCCAGGTTCGATTCTGGTCAAGGGCATGTACCTGGGTTGTGGGCACATCCCCAGTAGGGGGCGTGCAGGAGGCAGCTGATCGATGTCTCTCTCTCATCAATGTTTCTAATTTTCTATCCCTCTCTCTTCCTCTCTGTATAAAATAAAAAATAAAAAAACAAAACAAAACAAAAAAACAACTATGAACAAATTCGCACTGCAGGCCCCGGACGAGTTGGCTGCTAAGCAGGACAGGCAGCGGCACCCGGCGGGCCGGATACATGTCCTCGGCGGGCCGCATGTGGCCCGCGAGCCGTAGTTCGAGGATGCCTGATATAGGATATACACTGAGTGGCCAGATTATTATGATCTCTGAACGCATAATAATCTGGCCACTCAGTGTGTGTATATATATATATATATGTATATTAGAGGCCCGGTGCATGAATTCGTGCATGGGTGGGGTCCGGCCAGCCTGGCTAGGGGGAGGGGACATGGGCGGTTGGCCGGCCTGCCTGATGGTCGAACTCCTGGTCAAGGGGACCATTTGCATATTAGCCTTTTATTATACAGGATAGACACTGAGTGGCCAGATTTTTATGCGTTCAGAGATCATCATCATCTGGCCACTCGGTGTATTCCCAGCCCCTTCCCAAGTGGAAGTGAACTTCTCCTGGGCCCGTAACGACCCTGGGAAGTAAAGGGAAGGCAGGCCTTATGACTCCGACCGGGAAACAGAAACCTGCTCGTCGATGTGGGGGATCCTCCGGGACCTCTTCCCGGAGGAGGGGCCCGGCAGCCAGGTCACCACACAGGTCCCCCCTCTAGCATGCCTGAGCCCGGATGCCTGGCAGACACCCCGCCTTCTCAGCAAGTCAGAGGCCAGAGCGCCAAAGCTCTGCCATGTATTAACATTGTGCACGTTCAACACAGTGACCGTGCAGAGAAGGTAAATGAATGTCTACAAGTCCACGTAAAGATTGTTGAGGAAAAATAAATCTACTTTAGTCACTTTACACCCACCCCGTACGACTGAGGTGAGCCCCACCGTGCATCACGTGTTGATGGAAACAAGGTAATTCCTCTTGGTTGGAAACGGTGAGGTTTTCGGACGACTGGCTTGATTTTTCTTCGTAGGGATCAGGCATGGGTCTGCTTCATAAAAATCCCAAAATAGCCCTGACTGGTGTGGCTCAGTGGATAGAGCGTCAGCCTGCGGACTGAAGGGTCCCAGGTTCGATTACGGTCAAGGGCATGGACCTTGGTTGCGGGCACATGCCCCAGTGGGGAGTGTGCAGGAGGCAGCTGATCGATGTTTCTCACTATCCCACTCCTTTCCTCTCTGTAAAAAATCAATAAAATGTATTTAAAAAAAACACACACACACCTCTAAGTGGATTTTTAAACACAAATGATCAGATGAAGAATTCTGATGCAACTTTTTTTTTTAATCCTCACCCAAGGATATTTTTCCCATTGCTTTTAAAATTTATTTCTATTTTATTTTTATTGATGTCAGAGAGGAAGGGAGAGGGAGAGAGGCAGAAACATCCAGGATGAGAGAGAACCATGGATTGGCCGCCTCCTGCGCGCCCCCTACTGGGGATCGAGCCTGCAACCCAGGCACGTGCCCTGGACTGGAATCGAACCCGAGACCCTTCAGTCCGCAGGCCGATGCTCTATCCACTGAGCCACTCTGCCCAGGGCCACGCTGCTTTCCTGACAGTCACTGTTGCTTCTTGCTTTCTATTAAGTTTCAGGGTAACTTCATAGTTGGAGAAAACGGGACATTATTCCGGCCTAATGAATTCTTCTATGTACTACGATGAAAATCCTTGATTCTGCACACTAACATTTAAAAGCCTCATGGGCCAAAACCGGTTTGGCTCAGTGGATAGAGCGTCAGCCTGCGGACTCAGGGGTTCCGGGTTCGATTCCGGTCAAGGGCATGTACCTTGGTTGCGGGCACATCCCCAGTAGGGGGTGTGCAAGAGGCAGCTGATCGATGTTTCTCTCTCATTGATGTTTCTAACTCTCTATCCCTCCTCTCCCTTCCGCTCTGTAAAAAATCAATAAAATATATTAAAAAAAAAAAAAAAAAAAAAGCCTCATGGGGGCCCTAGCCGGCTTGGCTCGGTGGATAAAGCGTCAGCCTGTGGACTGAAGGGTCGCAGGTTCGATTCCGGCCAAGGGCACATGCCCGGGTTGTGGGCTCCATCCCCAGTAGGGGGCGTGCAGGAGGCAGCCGATCCATGATTCTCTCTCATCATGATGTTTCTCTCTCTCTCTCCTTCTCCCTTCCTCTCTGAAATCAATAAAGAAATATACATATATATTAAAAAATAAAGTAAAAGCCTCATGGGGGGAAATGGGTTGGAACTTTGTAGTCTAAGCAGGAATAAGAACAAGGATCCTAAATGCTTTGAGAATTAGTGGGCCCATCATTGTCAGCCTTCAACTTGTGGGTGTGTTTCTTCCTCTGAGCTGAGGATCCTTGAAACCAACTGCTTTTCTTTCTTTTCTTTTTTTAAAATATATTTTATTGATTTTTTACAGAGAGGAAGGGAGAGGAATAGAGAGATAGAAACATCGATGAGAGAGAAACATCGATCAGCCACCTCCTGCACACCTCCCACTGGGGATGTGCCTGCAACCAAGGTACATGCCCTTGACCGGAATCGAACCCGGGACCCTTTAGTCCGCAGGCTGACGCTCTATCCACTGAGCCACACTGGTTAGGGCCCAACTGCTTTTCATAGCAACCATTTCAACCAACATTAAGAAGATGACGTAGCCGTGGCCTCCCTCATCAGTCGGTGTTTTTTTTGTCTCATCACCAGGTGGAACGTCTTCATAGCTCACCGGGACTCACAGTCTCGCACAGTGAAACGGTGGGTGATTTTTTAAGTGACTGTGTGTGTGTGTGTGTGTGTGTGTGTGTGTGTGTGTGTTTAATACGTTTATTGCTTTCAGAGAGGAAAAGAGGGGGAGTGAAAGAGCAACATCAATGATGGGAGAGAATCATGTATCAGCTGCCTCCTGCACGCCCCCCACTGGGGATGGAGCCCACAACTGGGCCTGTGCCCTGACCGGGAATCGAACCCTGACCTCCTGGTTCCTAGGCTGACTCTCAACTATTGAGCCACGCCGGCTGGGTGAGGTGATTTTTGAAGCCACTAAACCAGGCACTCTTTACCCTTAAAGAATTTCCACCGCCCTGGCCAGTGTGGCTCAGTGGATAGAGCATTGGCCTGTGGACTGAAGGGTCCCGGGTTCGATTCCAGTTAAGGTCATGAACCTTGGTTGCGGGCACATCCCCAGTAGGGGTCGTGCAGGAGGCAGCTGATGGATGTCTCTCATCGATGTTTCTAACTCTTCCTCTCTGTAAAAAAATCAATAAAATATATTTTAAAAATAAAAAATAAATAAATAAAAGAATTTCCACCTTTTCTCTTTAATTGTGAGCATATCTGCCTCCGGCTGCCTCACCGCACTAGCCCAGCGGGAGAAATCGCGTCTGGCCCACGCGGCTTCCCCAGGGGACTGGCATCACCTCTCTGTTCGTGAACCGCACAGGACAGCCCGTCCCTTGGTGTAGCAGCTCCAGTCTTATTCAGGGGGCAGAGAAGGATTAAGTCTTTTGTTTCTTTTAACTTTAGGGTGTTCCTTGTCTGCTTCTGTAACAGAGTAGCAATGATCAGCTTCCCTTGGAGATTTCGTCAGTGTTCTCCATGACCTGCGGAGAACAAGAAGGAAGAGGTTCTCCCATATTTTCTTCCTTTTTTTTTTAAAAAAAATATATATTTTGCCCTAACCAGTTTGGCTCAGTGGATAGAGCGTCGGCCTGCGGACTGAAGGGTCCCGGGTTCGATTCTGGTCAAGGGCATGTACCTTGGTTGCGGGCACATCCCCAGTGGGAGGCGTGCAGGAGGCAGCTGATGGATGTTTCTCTCTCATCGATGTTTCTAACTCTCTCTCCCTCTCCCTTCCTCTCTGTGAAAAATCAATAATATATATATATATGTATGTATATATATATATATATATATATATATATATATATATATATTTTAAAATATATTTTATTGACTTTTCACAGAAAGGAAGGGAGAATGATAGAGTTAGAAACATCGATGAGAGAGAAACATCGATCAGCTGCCTCCTGCACGCCTCCCACTGGGGATGTGCCCGCAACCAAGGTACATGCCCTTGACCAGAATCGAACCCGGGACCCTTCAGTCCGCAGGCCGACGCTCTGTCCACTGAGCCAAACCAGCTAGGGCCCATATTTTCATTATATGCACTCCCGCCCCCCGCCCCCCGCCACAGGTCTCTCTTATCTCATTCACATGTACACACACACCGCCCGCCCCCCCTTTTTCTGTCTCTGCTGTGATGTCCAGGCGGACCAGCCTAGCACCTCCAGACAAGCCCGCACCCTGTTCTACACGCCGGTCAGGACATGGCAGAGTGGCGTCAGCGCCCCCTTCAGGTCACACAAGGAAGTGTCCCTGCCTTTCCTCACGGCCTTTTTTTTAAATTTTCTCTGTTATCCAAAGTGCTGACAAGACTGCAGACCTTTTATTGTTTTTCCTTCCAGATATTGCAAAGGATACAGCAGTGGTGAGGGGAGAGGGGTGCTGGAGTGAGTGAGTCTCAGCCATGAGAATAACAGATGGCGAGAGGACAGGAGACGCAGGACGAACGGGCCTGTAGCTAGTGAGGGCTTTGAGTACAAGGCAAGTCCCTCTGGGCCAGTGGCCGCGAGGGCGCCCCCGCCGTCTGCTGAGTGGAAGTGCAGACGAAAAACCTGGGTCTGGGAGCTGGACTCAATCGGGTTTAAATCCCAGATCCAGATGCGTGATTTTTATTTGTCATCTTTTTTTTTTAATATATTTTTTAAATTGATTTCAGAGAGGAAGGAAGGAGAGATAGAAATATCAATGATGAGAGAGAATCATGGATCGGCTGCCTCCTGCACGCCCCCCCCCCCCCCACCGGGGATCGAGCCCACAACCCAGGCACGTGCCCTTGACCGGAATTGAACCCGGGACCCTTCAGTCTGCAGGCCGATGCTCTATCCACTGAGCCACACCATAGAGGGCTATAATAAATCTTTATTGTTAAAAATATTACATAGGCCCTCCCCCTTCCCCCCATTAACCTCTTCCAGTCTGCCCCTGTCCTCCCCCCGCCCCCAGGCCCTCACCACCCCACTGTCCGTGTCCAGGGTTGCTTTCTCCCCACCCACCCCCCCCCCCCTGCCTTCCGTCTGCAGCTCAGCCGTCTGCTCATGCTTCTGTGTCTCTGGGCCTGTGGTGGATCTTCAGTTCATGTGGTTCCTTAGGTCCCGCCTGTGAGGGAGAGCACGGGACGCCCGTCGTCCTCTGACTGGCGGAGGTCGCCCGGCGGGACGCTCTCAGATGTGGGATGGTGGTCTGAGCCTGAGCCTCAGGTTCTCCGTCGTGGAGTGAGAACAAGACCAGCTGCCTCACCGCGGGTGTGAGCGCTGGTTGGAGTGGACACGTGTGAAACATGAGCCGCAGGGCCCGGCACGCAGGGGCAGCCGATGGTCGGGACGGTACCGTGACGCCGATTTCTTTCCATTGGCAGAGACGGGCTAATACGTGATTAGAATCTAAACTAGATTCGTGCCAGAATGGGCCTTCCTTCCCCTGGCTGCCGGCACCGCCTTCGCTCCGGCCGGAGCCGCCTTTCCGCCTTCCCACGCCGCCCAGAGGCCCCCGGCCGCTCAGCGCCTGCATATAAAAGTTAACCCGCCATCTTGGTTGGGTTCATTTGCATACTCACTCCTGATTGGCTGGTGGGCGTCATGAAGGTACGGTCAATTTGCATCTTACTCCTTTATTAGTGTGGATGTGATCCAGGACTGCGGGCTGTGGGTCTATATTCAGAGCACACAGGAGACGGGAGCAAACCTCTCAGAGGGGAGGGGAGGGAGCTGCAGGCTTTCTGGTGTGGCCAGGGGCGTGTCCTGGTGCAGCAATCATGAATAAATCTTAAAGCAGCACGTGCCACGATGCTGTGATTTTCATAACATACATCTGAGCTAAAATACCTCCTCCTTTGGAGAAACAAATAAGCAGGCAATTAATATGAGCACAGGAGACTAGTGACTCATAAGGCAAAAGTGAAAAGGGAAGGATTTTTGCCCTTCGTTGTGACATCATTTTACCCTACATTTTTTCATTTTTATTTTTATGCTATTTACTTATTTATTTAAATATATTTTATTGATTTTCCACAAAGAGGAAGGGAGAGGGATAGAGAGCCAGAAACATCGATGAGAAAGAAACATCAATCAGCTGCCTCCTGCACACTCCCCACTGAGCATGTGCCCGCAACCAAGGCACATGCCCCTGACCGGAATCGAACCTGGGACCTTTGAGTCCACAGGCCGATGCTACATCCACAGAGCCAAACCGGTCAGGGCTACCCTACATTTTTTTAAAAGTTGCAATTTAATATTTGGGTTCCACACTCTCGTCCTAATTAAGCCAGAGTACCTCTGTAGGAAGCCTCCAAAAGTATGTTATATCTATCTTACCTAATAATAGACAAACATGTAAATTGACCGTACCTCCGGGACGCCCACAGCCAATCAGGAGTGAGTATGCAAATTAACCCGACAAAGATGGAAGGTTAATTTGCATATGCAGGCGTGGAATGACCAGCTGGGGCGGATCGCCTGCTATGAGGGGGAGGGAGGGGGGCCGAGGGAGCTACAGGAGCGGTGCTCTGGCCAGGGAGCGGGGACTTGGCGGCTCCCGGGCGGTCCGGAGCGAAGCCAGGGTCAGGAAGGCCTATTCTTGCATGAATATTGTGCAACAGGCCTCTAGTCTATATATATCAAGAGGTATTATGCTAATTGGTCCTAATGGTGTCCCAGTCACGACCGTTGAACAGGCTGTGTGTGCACAGGAGCTGATGGGCGGGGACAGGGACGGGGACTTGCACCACCAGGATAGGAGGCTGCCGCTGGGGGCGGCCCCCTCCCCCCTGGCAGAGGTGCGTGCAGGCCTGCGGCGCCACCTGGCCTGGAGGGGGGAATCAGGATGGGGGCGGCCCCCCAACCCCCCCCATGCACGAATTTCGTGCACCGGGTCTCTAGTATATATACATTTTAAATATATTTTATTGATTTTTTTTGCAGAGAGGAAGGGAGAGAGATAGAAAGTTAGAAACATGGATGAGAAAGAAACTGCGATCAGCTGCCTCCTGCACACCCCCCACTGGGGATGTGCCTGCAACCAAGGTATATGCCCTTGACTGGAATCAAACCGGGGACCCTTCATTCCGCAGGCTGATGCTCTATCCACTGAGCCAAACTGGTCAGGGTGGTATGTTCTATTTTATTGTCAATGTGATTTTATAAACAGAGATCAAGATGTTGTTTTATGTGTACAGTGGTTTCTAAAAAAATCAATGTTTACCGTCCGATGGAACACTCTGGGGAAAATAATCTAGAGGAAAACCTTTTGAGGAGAGAGGCTGGTGGTGAGGGATGGGGGACAGTGACAAGACGTTCTGGCACTTGTGCGTTTAAAGTCTCGGGTCGCTGGCCCCCCCACACCTTTTCCTGACGGGAATTGAACACGGGATGGTGACCCACCAACTGAGCCACTCTGGCCAGGCGACAACATGGTTTTCATTGGGGAAAAAGGACAACGTGTATCCTCCTCCTAATAAATTCATGTGGAAAGACTGCTTATTTCAAAACCCATAGGTACATTCTTAGGGCCCAACTATTGTTTTCTTTTGTTTTGTTTTGTTAGATCCAAATCCCTAACATGTTACCACAGCAGTCTCATTTAGGGCTTTAAAAAATGCATTTCAGTCCGGCCGGTGTGGCCCAGTGGTTGAGCATTGACCTATGAACCAGGAGGTCAGGGTTCCATTCCCGGTCAGGGCACATGCCCGGGTGGTGGGCTCGATCCCCAGTAGGGGGCGTGCAGGAGGCAGCCAGTCCATGAATCTCATCATGGATGTTTCTCTCTCTCTCCCTCTCCCTTCCTCTCTGAAATCAATATATTTTTAAAAAAATAAATAAAATCAGCATTTCGTTTGGAAGTTACTCACTGTGGTGGGCACTGTGCGGCCTGTCCCTACAGGCGGAGATCACACTGGGCGGAACTGGGCCTCTGCTGCGGGCCCTTCCTGGTGGTCCAGAGGAGACTGGGTAAGCGGAAAAGCAGAGAGAGAATCTGAACCGGGATGTTGGAAGGTTCGTTTTTTTTCACCGCCTGGAACGGTCAGGGCCGCCCTAAGGCTGGGCCCCGTCATGGAACACACCTGCCAGGGCTGATGGGTCACCTGGGGGACTTCGTCTTCCCTAAGGCAGCAGAGACGTCGTACTTCCGTGTAATGGTTTTGTGCCGTTTTTGTTTTTTCCATATATTTTTATTGATGTCAGAGAGGAAGGCAGAGGGAGAGAGAGATAGAAACATCCATGATGAGAGAGAATCACGGATCAGCTGCCTCCTGCACGCCCCCCACTGGGGATCGAGCCCGAAACTGAGGTACATACCCTTGACCGGAATCGAACCTGGGGCCCTTCGGTCCGCAGGCCGACGCTCTAGCCACTGAGCCACACCGGCTGGGGCTGCTAGTCTGTGGCTGTACAATGCGTGGCATGTCGTGGTCACTGAAGAAAGAGCTGACCCCAGTGACTAACCCTCCGTGTTAAATGTATGTGCACGGTGTTGCATAGGTTGTTGCTTCTCTCCTTCCGCTTTCAAAATTTACGTTCAACGGACCTCACCCGGAGATTTAGGTGTCTGCCACACGCGGTGGCTTTAGCGAGTGTGTGTCGACTGGTTTACGGAAGTCGAGGTAAATCAGGACAGTAACAAAGAACAGAGACTGCTGAAGAACCTTTCAAAAAACAACTCATTGCCCCGGTGGGCGGCGTGGCTCAGGGGTGGAGTGTCGACTTATGAACCAGGAGGTCAGGGTTCGATTCCCGCTCAGGGCACATGCCGGGGTTGCAGGCTCCATCCCCAGTGTGGGGCGTGCAGGAGGCAGCCGGTCCATTATTCGCTCTCATCATGGATGTTTCTCTCTTCTCTCTTCCCTCCTCTCTGAAATCAATATATATATATATATTTTTTTTCTTTTAAAAAATATTTTTATTGATTTCAGAGAGAAAGGGAGAGGGAGAGAGAGATAGAAACATCAATGAGAGAGAATCACTGATCGGCTGCCTCCTGCACGCCCCCCACTGGGGATCGAGCCCACAACCCGGGCATGTGTCCTGACCAGAATCAAACCCATGACCCCTCAGTCCACAGGCCAACACTCCATCCACTGAGCCAAACCAGCTAAGATAATATATATATTATTTTTTAAAAATATATATATTTTATTGATTTTTTACAGAGAGGAAGGGAGAGGGATAGAGAGTTACAAACATCGATCAGCTGCCTCCTGCACGCCCCCTACTGGGCATGTGCCCACAACCAAGGTACATGCCCTTGACTGGAATCAAACCTGGGACCCTTGAGTCCGCAGGCCGACGCTCTATCCACTGAGCCAAGCCGGTTAGGGATATATATATATTTTAAACAACCCAATAAACGCGACTTACTGGCTTAATAACGAGAACTATCAGAGAGGGAACCCTCAGCAGAAAACACCATGGGGAAGACTAGCCTGAGCTAAAGGCCACAGGATGTCCGTGGAATCACTATTTCCTGCAGGACTCACCCCTCCCCACCCCCTCCAAAGCCTGCTTCTCCCTCCTCCACCTGCAGAGGCAGCAGAGGGCTCCGACCAGGAGAGTTCCTAAAAGAACAGCCACAGCCACAGAGGCTGCAGGCTGGAGCATGGAGGCAAACCTCTTTGCAGCGAGCTCCCGTATAACTTCCGGTGCACCTGAGGAATGAACACGGTGGGTAGGGGATTGCTCTCTGCGCTCCATAACGGATATGGAAAGCAAACGGTTTCCAGCGGGGATCCAGAAAAAAGACAGCGCCAGCCGGTTCGGCTCAGTGGACAGAGCGTCGGCCTGCAGACTGAAGGGTCCCAGGTTCAATTCCCGGTCAGGGCACATACCCTGGTTGTGGGCTCGATCCCCAGTGGCGGGGCGTGCAGGAGGCAGCCGATCCGTAATTCTCTCTCATTGTTGATGTTTCTATCTCTCTCCTCCCTTCCTCTCTGAGATCAATCTATATACACTGAGTGGCCAGATTATTATTATCTCTGAAAACATAATAATCTGACCACTCAGTGTGTATATTTATATATATTAGAGGCCCGGTGCATGAATTCGTGCATGGGTGGGGTCCGGCCAGCCTGGCCAGGGGGAGGGGACATGGGCGGTTGGCCGGCCTGCCTGCTGGTCGAACTCCTGGTCGAGGGGACAATTTGCATATTAGCCTTTCATTCTATAGGATATACAGTGAGTTGTCAGATTATTATGCGTTCAGAGATCATCATCATCTGGCCACTCCGTGTATATAAAAGGCTAATATGCAAAGTGTCTCCTCGGGAGTTCAACTGGGAGATGGGGAGTTTGATTGCTTGCTATGATGGGCGCTGACCACCAGGGGGCAGCATGATCCCTGGCCAGGCCTAGGGACCCTATCCATGCACGAATTTCATGTACCGGGCCTCTAGTAAAAATACATTAAAAGAAAAAGACAAAATTTCAGATTGTGAATACGGGTTAGGCATGTTTTACAATACTCACAGAGCTGCACTAAGACAACTTAGCATATGCGGGCTAATCCTCGCTCTCTTCCTTCTCAACGTTTCTAATTGCTTAGAACAGTGGTCGGCAAACTGCGGCTCACGAGCCACATGCGGCTCTTTGGCCCCTCGAGTGTGGCTCTTCCACAAAATACCACGGCCTGGGCGAGTCTATGTTGAAGAAGTGGTGTTAGAAGGAGTTTAGGTTTAAAACATTTGGCTCTCCAAAGAAATGTCAATTGTTGTCCTGTTGATATTTGGCTCTGTTGACGAATGAGTTTGCCGACCACTGGCTTAGAAGTCCTATAGAAATGACAGACTATTCCTTTCTCTTTTTTTAAAAAAAATATCTTTTATTGATTTTTTACAGAGAGAAAGGGAGATTGATAGAGGGTTAGAAACATCAGTGAGAGAGAAACATCGATCAGCTGCCTCCTGCACACCCCATACTGGTACATGCCCTTGACTGGAATCGAACCCGGGACCCTTCAGTCTGCAGGCCGACGCTCTATCCACTGAGCCACACTGGCCAGGGCTCGACTATTCCTGTCTTGTTCCAGGTTTGCAATGATGTAAATATCCACACGTAAATTCATCTGAAATTTAGTTTGTTAGGTCTGGTATTGATGCAGGCCTAAATGTATGTCTTCTTCCTACTGCTATGTAGTTACTCCCATCCCATTTATTACATAATCCTTCCCTTTCCTACTGGTGAACAGCGCCTCCTTTAACAGGTTGAATTTGAGTAGCAGCATTTCTCTCTCTTCTTGTTCAATAGTCTACGTCGAATTCTGGGTTTGTATCACCTGCTTCAATATTGTTGCTTTATGGCCCTGGCCGGTGTGGCTCAGTGGATAGCGCGCTGGCCTGCAGACGGAAGGGTCCCGGGTTCGATTCCGGTCAAGGGCATGTACCTTGGTTGCGGGCACATCCCCAGTAGGGGGCGTGCAGGAGGCAGCTGATGGATGTTTCTCTCTCATCGATGTTTCTAACTCTCTATTCCTCTCCCTCCCTCTCTGTAAACAATCAATAAAATATATTAAAAAAATATTGTTGCTTTATGGTATAGCTTAGTGGTTGGTAGCTCTACTCCCTACCTTCCTTTTCTAGAATTTTTAACTCATTTTTATGTGCCAACCAAATATTGCTGCCACCATGAGAAAAACTTATTCATTTTCCTTTTTTAAAAAATATTTTTTTTACTGATTTCAGAGAGGAAGGGAGAGGGAGAGAGATAGAGACATCCATGATGAGAGAGAATGATGGATCGGCTGCCTCCTGCACGCCCCCCCAACGGGGGATCAAGCCCGCAACCCGGGAATCGAACCCTGACCTCCTGGTTCATAGTTTGACGCTCAACCACTGAGCCACGCTGGCTGGGATCCTTTCAACATATCAAATGTAAGTGTTGGTAGCATCACAGTGATCATGTATTTATGTCGTCTAAACGCAAAGCAGCATATCTTTTTTTAAAAATATCTTTCATTGTTTTTTTACAGAGAGGAAGGGAGAGGGATAGAGAGTTAGAAACATTGATGAGAGAGAAACATCGATCCGCTGCTTCCTGCACACCTCCCACTGGGGATGTGCCCGCAACCAAGGTCCATGCCCTTGACTGGAATCGAACCCGGGATCCTTGAGTCCGCAGGCCGACGCTCTATCCACTGAGCCAAACCGGTTAGGGCTCAAAGCAGCGTATCTTACGTTAGGCTTTTCTGCGTTAGTGAATTCTCTCGCTGTTTGGCCAGTCGATTGTCCTCCCTAAAACAGAGTCCACAAACACGGATTAAAAACTCTGACTGAACTGCCACTACCAACGTCCACAATAAACACTTGGGGACTGGGATTCACCACTGGTTTGAGCTACAGGGTGTCCCCCCAAAAAACGTACACACACTAACAGCTGACGGCCCAGTGGATGTTTCTTTCTTTTCAGATTTAACCCACTGGAATGAATAATTATTCCAAGTGTGGATACAATTTTTTTTTTGGCGGGGGAGGAGGGGGAACACCCTGTAAGTATGAAGAATGTTTCTCGTACTTTTCCATCTTATGCTTTTTGTTCAGTGTCACTCCTTAAAGAAGTTCATCGATGATAAAAAATAATAAACCTGCCCTCCTCCTCCCTCCTACCGCCCCTCCCCCACCCAGGCCCTTCTCCCTCACCTACAGAAGGGGCCTGGCAGAGCCGGTCTCACATAGCACAGCCCCCCATTCAGGCAAAGGACGTGTGCGGGGGGTCACAGGGGTCTTCGTGATCTGAAACGCACACGGAAGTGAAGTGCCGAGAGGCAAGTGAATGCTCTTCGAACGAGACAAAGGAAAGGCGTGGACGCTTCGACTGAAGCAGCAATTCTAAACATCAGGATTGTTCCTCAAAATGAAGAACTTCATCGTGGTCCTTATTTGGTAAGTAGGGACTTTTAATTAACTAGAGGCCTGGTGCACAAAATTTGTGCACGGGGGGGGGGCGTCCCTCAGCCCGGCCTGCACCCTCTCCAATCCGGGACCCCTCAGGGGATGTCCGACTGCCGGTTTAGGCCCCATCCCTGTGATGGGACCTAAACCGGCAGTCGGACATCCCTCTTGCAATCCGGGACCGCTGGCTCCGAAATGCTTGCCTGCTTGCTGGCCTGATTGCCGCCTAACCGCTCCCCTCCCGGCCTGATCGCCCCCAACTGCCCTCCCCTGCCGGCCTGAACTCCCCCAACTGCCCTCCCCTGCCGGCCTGATGGCCCCCAACTGCCCTCCCCTGCCAGCCTGATCACCCCTAACCGCCTCTGCCTCAGCCCCCACCACCATAGCTTTGTCCGGAAGGAAGTCGGACGTCTGGAAGATGGCTGGTTGGCCCGGTCTAGTTAGCATATTACCCTTTTATTAGTGTAGATCTATCCTGAGAATGTGTCCAGTGATTACAATAGATTTATACGCTATAATACAGGAAAATCTCTATGTTGGGTGAAGACGAGGCGATTAGGATTTTAAAATAAACCGTGGCCTTTCTCATTTAGGGCGGGTTCTGTGGCATGGCTAAGAGTTTCTCCCTCTGTCCTGAGGGTGTGTTCAGATTCTTTTCTTTTAGGTCTCAAATATATTAAAGCCTGAAATTTCATTGGAAAGAAGATGTAGACAATGGAAATGAATTCTGATTTCCAAAATTAGATATTTTTAAAAATATGTTTTTATTCATTTGAGAGAGAGAGAAAGATGGAGAGAGAGAAACATCGATGGGAGAGCATCATGGAGCGGCTGCCTCCTGCACGCGCCCCACTGGGGATTGAGCCCACAACCCGGGCATGTGTCCTGACTGGGAATCAAACCGGTGACCTCAAGCCACTGAGCCACATCAGCCAGTGCAACTTCCTCGTTTTTAACTGGGTTATAATCAGTCCTGTCCCAACAAGTTGGTATGTTTTCAATAGCCTGAATTACTATTTCTGAATCAATGTTTATTCTGATTTCATTTACTTATACCAGTTATAGAGTAACGCTAGAATGTGTTAGTTTGTAAAAAAGCAATAAAAAATGTATATAAAATAATTTCATTTATAAAGGAAGGTCTTTTAATATCAAAATGTTTCTGATATTTGGAAAAATTATAGAGGGGGGAAATATAGCTGTATCAATATAAAATTATATATTTTTTTCTATTACTATGTGACACACACTGACAAAAATATAAGCTTACAAGAAATTACCTGTTGGCATCTTAACTTTTAAATAGTTTCATTCTTGGTCAAAAGTTTAGGGTTGAAAAACAGCACCTAAAATTAATAATTTAGGAAAAATTATTTTCGCCGAAACCGGTTTGGCTCAGCGGATAGAGCGTCGGCCTGCGGACTGAAAGGTCCCGGGTTCGATTCCGGTCAGGGGCATGTACCTTGGTTGCAGGCACGTCCCCAGTGGGAGGTGTGCAGGAGGCAGCTGATCGATGTTTCTCTCTCAACGATGTTTCTAGCTCTCTATCCCTCTCCCTTCCTCTCTGTGAAATATCAATAAAATATATTTAAAAAAAAATAAAAAAAAATAAAAAAAAAGAAAAATTATTTTCTTTTGAGGCCATTATAAAATGTCAAGATTTCTAACAGCAAGATTCTTTTAAATGATGAAACTAAGGCATGTATGCTAGTAACAAAAGTTCTTTGATTAGAGAGAGTATTTAAAAAATACTTTTCAGGTATCAATAAAAAATCAACACATAAAAATGAAAGATCAACATTAAACAACACAAATGCACTCAACACAAATCACTGCCTAAGCAATATAATGTAATCTTAAATCTCTCTCTGGGAAAAAAACAAACCCCTCTAAAGTTTCACTGTTAATAAACACTGTTATTGTAATAGTATACATATGACATTATATATGAAAATACTAGAGGCCCGGTGCATGACATTCGTGCACTGGCGGGGGGGGGGTTCCCCTCAGCCTGGCCTGTGCCCTCTCGCAGTCCGGGATCTGGGACCCCTCGGAGAATGTCCACCTGCCGCGGAGGCGGGAGAGGCTCCCGCCACCGCCCCTGCGCTCGCCAGCTGCGAGCCCGGCTTCTGGCTGAGCGGCACCCCCCCTGTGGAAGCACACTGACCACCAGGGGGCAGTTCCTGCATCGAGCGTCTGCCCCCTGGTGGTCAGTGCGCATCATAGCGACCGGTCGATTTGCATATTAGCCTTTTATTATATAGGATGTCAGAAAATGAATTTGAATGACCTGAGTTGACTTTTAACTTTTTCATAAAGCCTATTTCTAATCTGATTTTTAAACAGAATCAACAGCTTCCCATTAGCTTACTGAAAAATGACCAAAAACATACCAGAGAAAAAAAATCTTTCGCAGCATTTGAACGGTTTGTATTTCTCTTTTAGAAACGCACTTTAAAGTTTACTTTCTGGCAAAGTAGCTAACGAGACATGCGTATGGGCGAAGTTACCAGCTCTAACAGAAACAAAGAAAGTAAACGTATTTGAAGAGATAATGGATCTATAGTTACATTATGATTACAAGGTCCTCTCCCAAAGACAACCCCTCTTTCTTTCTTTTTTTTTAATATATTTTTTTCTAAATATATTTTTATTGATTTCAGAGAGGAAGGGAGAGGGAGAGAGAGAGAAACATCAATGATGAGAGAGAATCATGGATCAGCTGCCTCCTGCACGCCCCCCACTGGGGTCAAGCCCACAACCCAGGCCTGTGCCCTTGACCGGAATCGAACCTAGGACCCTTCAGTCCGCAGGCCAACACTCTATCCACTGAGCCAAACCAGCTAGGGTAATCCCTCTTTCTTATACTGACAAGCAAGGAGAGAGAGGGTGGGAGGGAGGGAGGAGAGAAGAGAGAGGGAGGGAGCGGGGAGAGGAGAAGAGAGAGGGAGGGAGGAAGGGAGGGAGAGGGAGAGAGAGAAAAATTACTGGTTCATTGTATGAGTATCTTTTCCCAACACACAAGGGCTTACCTCAAGGAAAACGTACATTCATACAAGCAAATGCTGTTGGGTAAGCTGCGTCTCCAGTCTTTGAATTCGCCTTGCCTTTTCTGACAGGTGGGAAATCTGACCATGGGCTGCGGAGGGCAGTGTGGGCGAGGCTGGGGCAAAGACTGAGGTGTGCCCAGGAGGCAGGCACCAGCCAGGGGCACCGCCCAGGTGCTCAGGGTCGCAAAGAACTCGGGCACTTTCTCGGACATTCCCGGGAGCCACGCCATCTCCAGTCGGCCCTCCCGTCATCATCGTCCTGTAGCTGTGTGTGTGTGTGTGCACGCATTCTCTGGTTCGGCGATTCTGCTTCCTCTTGAGAGAAGACAGCTGTTGTTTCTCAGACTGAAAGAAAATCCTGACTTACCTCAAAAGGCATTTTGGTGTGGGGTAGCCTGCTAATTGCAGACACATCGGAGCCGGAAGAATAACACACGGGGCTTCGACCCACGGTTAATGCCTTTAAAACGCCTACTGCCGTGGGCTCGCCCATGAAACGCCCCTATTCAGTCACCCACAGTCTACTCGGCGGCACCCTGGTCTCCTTAGGGGTCCAGTATTTCTCCGTGCTGTCGATAAGCCATTCTCCTGTAGATACGACTTTAACGGGTTTGAGGTGAGACTCCAGAATCTGATTGTATTTTATTTCTTTTTTAAACTTTTTTTTATTGCAAGTATGCATACTCATAATTTGCTTTTTTAAAAAAGATCCTTTGAAATGATGAAACTAAGACATATATGCTAGTGACAAAAATTCTTTGATTAGAGAGAGTATTTAAAAAAATGCTTTTCAGGTATCAATAAAAAACATATAAAAATGAAAGATCAACATTAAAGAACACAAATGCACTAAACACAAATCATTGCCTAAGCCAGGGGTCCTCAAACTTTTTAAACAGGGGGCCAGTTCACTGTCCCTCAGACGGTTGGAGGGCCGGACTATAGTTTAAAAAAAAAAACTATGAACAAATTCCTATGCACACTGCGGGCCCGGGACGCGTCGGCTGCTAAGCAGGACAGGCAGCGGCACCTGGCGGGCCAGATCAATGTCCTCGGCCCGCGGGCTGTAGTTTGAGAACCCCTGGTAAGCAATGTAATGTAATCTTAAATCTCTCTCTGGGGAAAAAAAAAACCCTCTATTTTTACTAGAGGCCTGGTGCACGAATTTGTACACGGGTGGGGTCTGGCTGGCCCGCCCCGATGGGGGCCCATTAGACCAGGCCAGTAGGGGGGAGGGGCCATGGGAGGTTGGCCAGCCAGCCCCTCCCCCAGTCAAGGTGTTGGAGGCCGATTGGGGGTGGGGTCAGCTGGGGAGGAGGGGCCGATTGGGGCCCAGATCAGGCTGGTTGGCTGTCACGGTGCATGTCATAGCCACCTTTCATTCTGGTCATTCCGCCATTCTGGTCGCTGGGCTTTTATAAACATAGATTGATTTCAGAGAGAGAGAGAGAGAGAGAGAGAGAGAGGAGTTAGAAACATCCATGATGAGAGAGATGAGCTGCCTCCTGCACGCCCCACCCTGGGAATGGAGCCCACAACCTGGACATGTGCCCTTGACCAGAATCGAACCCAGGACCCTTCAGTCTGCAGGCTGCTGCTCTATCCACTGAGCCAAAGCGGCGAGGGCCAGAATCGGATTTTAAACAAGTGTCCCCAGGGGTGGGAAACGCCGGCCCGCGGGCCGAGTGAGACCCGAGAAATCATTCGGTCTGGCCCTGCCAAGGCATTAGGGGTGCGTTAATGAAATGTTTGACCAAATAGAGCAGGCTAATTTTCAAGCTGATGATTTTGTTATAAATACCCAAATGGCCCTGGGCAGAAATGAGGTTCCCACCCCTGCAACTGATCGGCCTCGAGGGTTAAAACTCTCCCGGGGGGCTAGACTTCAGGGTGTTTGAAAGAAGAGCAGGACAAGTTTGGGGGACGCAGAATGGCATCTTGTCTGATTTAGGTTTTCCATGCCGGGAACCGATCCAAGAGGGGAAGATTTCAGTTTGGATACTTGCGGTGAAGAGGGACGCCACCAGGGGGCAGCACAGAGCTGACAAAGTATACACGTTTGGGATATTTTTGATTTCTCATGACCACATAAAATGGTTGCACCTACATTTTTTTTTTTTTACAAACTCAGATTACCAAAAAAAAAAAAAAAAAAAAAAAAAGCACTTGAAAGGCACATGTTAAGGATGTTAGCATATACTTTCCAGTCTTAGGGTTCTTATAGACAGCGATCATAGAAAAAAGTTCCCTGATGAACAAACACAGATCCAGAGACAGAGAAGCATCCATCAGATGCTCAAACCTGGGAGAGGCAGGGGAGGGTGGGGGTCAGGGGGAGAGATCAACCAAAGGACTTGTATGCATGCCTATGAGCTTAACGGACACAGACACCAGGGGGGTGAGGGCAGGCGTGGGGGGCTGAGGGGGTCATGGGGGGATAAGGACACATACGTAACACTTTAATCAATAAAGAAATTAATAAAAAGTTCCCTTACAGTAGGTAGCATTGCACCTGAATAAAAATATTGTATTAGACGACAAAGATTCCAGGGAAACAGAAGCGGCGTTCCAAATTCTCTGTCCGCAACTTTCAAAATGTGTCTCCCACTCTTTAAAAAAAAAAAAAAAAAAAAAATATATATATATATATATATATATATGTATATATATATTGATTTCAGAGAGGAAGAGAGGGGCAGAAACATCAACGATGGGAGGGAATCATGGATCGGCTGCCTCCTGCACACTGGACGGAGCCTGCAACCCAGGCATGTGCCCTTGACCGGAATCAAACCTGGGACCCTTCCCTCCGCAGGCCGACGCTCTATCCACTGAGCCACACCGGCCAGGGCTTGTCCCACTCTTTTAACCAGCATGGTGGCTGGGTGCTTTTCAACGGTTTTGATCCAATTGCCAGTGTTCTGCTAGGTGGACAATTTGGGCAAGTGATGCCAAAGCTATTTTTTTTTTAAACCATATTTTTTCAAGTGTGGTTGAAATGTTGCCACCACCTGTCAGAAAACTATACCTCCTTCCTCAGTACCATCTGTCTTCCCCCGTTGACTTGGCCCACCGCCACTTTTTCCGGTCCACATTTCTTTCTTTTTTTTTTTTTTTTTTTAAAAATATATTTTTACTGATTTCAGAGAGGAAGGGAGAGGGAGAGAGAGAGAGAGAGAAACATCCATGATGAGAGAGAACCATGGATCGGCTGCCTGCTGCATGCCCCTCACTGGGGATCGAGCCTCCAACTCGGGCATGTGCCCTGACCAGGACTCAAACCCTGACCTCCTGGTTCATAGGTCGACGCTCAACCACTGAGCCACGCCAGCCTGGCTGGTCCACGTTTCTTGTAGAAATCTAGAAGGAAATCCCTCTGGCAACCCAGGTAGCTTCTACAGATATCACCACCAAGGTTTTTTATTTTTTATTTTATTTTTATATATTTTTATAATAATTTTTTAAAATATATTTTATTGATTTTTTACAGAGAGGAAGGGAGAGAGACAGAGAGCTAGAAACATCGATGAGAGAGAAACATCGATCAGCTGCCCCCTGCACACCTCCTACTGGGGATGTGCCCGCAACCAAGGTACGTGCCCTTGACCGGAATCGAACCCGGGACCCTTCAGTCCACAGGCCATCGCACTATCCACTGAGCCAAAGCGGTTTCAGCTCCACCAAGGGGTTTTTAATCCCCCTCTGAAATTGCACCATTAGATTTGGGTACGAAACATTGAAATGTGGGGAGGAAGGGGGGGCTTATTTCTCAGCTCCGCACAGTTAGATGGCCCACAATGGGAGGTGCAGACAGGTATTCCTGTGTCTATGGAAGGTGTGACCCAAGTCTCAGTTTTGAAAGCTTCCTACTCCACAGTTTTTAAAAAATATATATATATTTTATTGATTTTTTCAGAAGGAGGGAGAGGGATAGAGAGTTAGAAACATCGATGAGAGAGAAACATCCATCAGCTGCCTCCTGCACACCCCCCACTGGGGATGTGCCCGCAACCAAGGTACATGCCCTTGACCGGAATCGAACCCGGGACCCTTCAGTCCACAGGCCGACGCTCTATCCACTGAGCCACACCGGCCAGGGCCTCCACCGTTTCTTTTACCTGGAAAAGCTGAAGGAGGCCAGGAAGGCAGATATTCCTGGGAGGCCCAATGAACCATCCAACCAAACAGATAAACAAACAGACCCCCGAATAAAACAACAGCGCCCCCCCCACCCCAACAATCAAAACCCTGCTTTCGAGGAGGCGTGAGAACGGGACAGGGTCGCTGTCCCGGAGCCCAAGGCCCCCTGAACTCGGGGTTCCAGAAAGGAGGGTTCCCAATCTTTTCAACGAAAAACGCCAGGAGCCCAGAGGATGGTGGCCATGATTTTAGGGTGACTTAAAGGAGACTGCACATCACCAAAAGCTGCCACCAGCCCTGGCCGGTGTGGCTCAGTGGATAGAGCCTTCGCCTATGGACTGAAGGGTCCCGGGTTCCATTCCGGCCAAGGGCACACGCCCGGGTGGCGGGCTCCATGCCCAGTGGGGACGGTGCTGGAGGCAGCCGATCCATGATTCTCTCTCACCATGGATGTTTCTCTCTCTCCCCCCCTCCCCCTTCCTCTCTGAAATCAATAAAATAATAATAAAAAAAAGTTGCCACGAATCCGAGGCTGCCTCGGCGGCACCTGCCACCTGCGGACTCGGGGCATCTGTGCACAGGTGCGCAGAGTCCCCGCCCCCACCCCTCGCCGCGGGGACCCCCCTCCTGCGCATCACGCAGCGGCACCCACGCTGCATCGAGGTGGCGGGGCGGGGCTGGGGGGCAATCAGTAGACACAATGTCTACACAGGCTCCTGGCGGGTGGGCGGCCCGGAGGGGAAGCGCGGAGACAGCGTTTCCCCCTCGCCCCCGCCAGGGACTGACAGGTACCCTGCATCCAGGCCACGGGGGGCGCGTGCGCCTCGGGCCTCGGGACGCCGCGTGGGAGCCACAGGGTCCCCGAGGGCCTCGCACCTGTTGCCGCCCGGCTCTCCTGCCCCTCGGACTGCAGCTCACGACCCTCCCGCGTCCGCACGCGGCCCCGCCCCGCCCCGCCCCGCCCCGCCCCGCGCCCCCTCACCCGCGCCTGCAGCCGGCGCTCCGGGAGTCCGCGCGAGGCTCCGGACGGCGCCTCGGCCGTGCGACGGGAGGTGGGGGCGTGCGCGTGCGCGGGGGGGGCGGCGGGGGGCGTGCGCGTGCGCGGGGGGCGCCGAGGCCGGGGGTGGGGTGGGTGCCTGCGTGCGCGTGTGGGGGGGCGTAAGGGGGGGGCGTGCGGAGGCCGCGCGGCCAGCGCGCAGGCGCCACGGCGCAGGCGCGGGCCCCCGAGCGCGGGCGGCGCGAGGCGTGAGGAGAGCCCGGCGCGCGAGCGGTGGCGGCCGCCGCTGCAGAGGCGCGCGACGCGGAGCCCGGCAGGTACGTGTCCCCGCAGCTGGCGGGTCGGCAGGCCTCCTCACGCGGGGCCGGGGGTTGGGGACCGGGGGGCCGGGCCACCTCCTCACGCGGGGCCGGGGGGCCGGGCCGCCTCCTCACGCGGGGCCCGGGGGCCGGGCCGCCTCCTCACGCGGGGCCGGGGTTTGGGGCCGGGGTTTGGGGCCGGGAGACCAGGGAACCGGGGGCCGGGCTGACCGCTGACCTTCACCCCGGGGCCGGTGCGTGCGCCGCCCGGCCTGGAGGCAGCGGGGACCCGCCGGTCGCCCCGCGTCCCCGTCCGTCTCTGCAGCCGCCGGGTCGGTCCGGCCGCGGTGCCTGGCGCGTCCCCGCCTCCCGGGCACCTCGCGTGTCGCCGCAGCCCGAGGCCGGGGGACCGGCTGCGGGGCCTGGAGCGGCGTCCCCGGCGCGGCCGCTCGGCTCGGTGCGGTGTCGCCACCTGTTGGCAGCCAGACCCCGGGAGCCCCCGGGAGCCGCCCCCGTCCGGCCGCTGTCGCCGGGGCAGCGGCGCTCGGCTGTGCTTCCGTCTCCCCGGAGCCCGCGGGTTCCGCGCGGCGCCGTGGCGGGTGGACGGGGTTTGCCCTCGGGTGGAGGTGCCCGTGTCCCCCGCTCCTCCTTCCTCCGAGACGCGGGGTTTGTCATTGTTTCCCCCCAAATACTCTGGCGGCGGCGGCAAAGCTGGAGCGCAGCTGGGACGTGGCCACCGGGGTGCAGGGCTGCGGCCCCGGGACCAGGGCGGCCAGGGCCCCGGAAACACAGTCCCGGCGCCGCCGCGGCGCATCCCGAGGGGACACCTTCCTATTTTATTTTATTTTATTTTATTTCATTTTTCCCCCCCAAGGATACATTTCTTTTTCCTTTTAAAAAAAGTTAATTTCAGAGAAGAGGGAGGGGGAGAGAGAAGCATCCATGGTGAGAGGATCATGGACCGGCTGCCTCCTGCACGCCCCCCGCACTGGGCATCGAACCCGCAACCCGAGCCTGTGCCCTGACCTCCGGGTCATAGGTCACGCTCAACCACTGGGTCAAGGACACATTTAGTTTTCCCTTTTTAAATTTTTTTTTCTTTTTTTATAATTCTTTATTGTTGAAATATTACCTCTTTCCCTTTCCCCCCTCCCATTAATCCTCTGCCCCCCCCAGGCCGCCACCCCCCTATGGCCTGTGCCGTGGGCATGCATATATGCACACAGGGTTCCCCACCATCACCCCCTATGGTCTGTGCCCGTGGGCATGCATATATGCACACAAGGTCTCCCGCCGTCACCCCCTATGGTCTGTGCCCGTGGGCATGCATATATGCACACAAGGTCTCCCGCCGTCACCCCCTATGGTCTGTGCCCGTGGGCATGCATATATGCACACTAGGTCTCCCACCGTCACCCCCTATGCCCATGGGCATGCATATATGCACACAAGGTCTCCCGCCGTCACCCCCCTATTGTGTGTGCCCGTGGGCATGCATATATGCACACTAGGTCTCCCACCGTCACCCCCTATGCCCGTGGGCATGCATATATGCACACAAGGTCTCCCGCCGTCACCCCCCTATTGTGTGTGCCCGTGGGCATGCATATATGCACACAGGGTTCCCCGCCGTCACCCCCTATGGCCTGTGCCGTGGGCATGCATATATGCACACAAGGTCTCCCGCCGTCACCCCCTATGGTCTGTGCCCGTGGGCATGCATATATGCACACAGGGTTTCCCGCCGTCACCCCCTATGGTCTGTGCCCGTGGGCATGCATATATGCACACAAGGTCTCCCGCCGTCACCCCCTATGGTCTGTGCCCGTGGGCATGCATATATGCACACAGGGTTCCCCGCCGTCACCCCCTATGGCCTGTGCCGTGGGCATGCATGTATGCACACAAGGTCTCCCGCCGTCACCCCCCTATTGTGTGTGCCCGTGGGCATGCATATATGCACACAGGGTTCCCCGCCGTCACCCCCTATGGCCTGTGCCGTGGGCATGCATATATGCACACAAGGTCTCCCGCCGTCACCCCCTATGGCCTGTGCCGTGGGCATGCATGTATGCACACAAGGTCTCCCGCCGTCACCCCCTATGGTCTGTGCCCGTGGGCATGCATATATGCACACAGGGTTCCCCGCCGTCACCCCCTATGGCCTGTGCCGTGGGCATGCATATATGCACACAAGGTCTCCCGCCGTCAGCCCCTATGGTCTGTGCCCGTGGGCATGCATATATGCACACAGGGTTCCCCGCCGTCACCCCCTATGGCCTGTGCCGTGGGCATGCATGTATGCACACAAGGTCTCCCGCCGTCACCCCCTATGGTCTGTGCCCGTGGGCATGCATATATGCACACAAGGCCGTGGGCATGCATAGATGCACACAGGGTTCCCCGCCGTCACCCCCTATGGTCTGTGCCGTGGGCATGCATATATGCACACAGGGTTCCCCGCCTTCCCTCTGAGGTTCCATGTCTCTGGATCCGCTCCGTTCACCCGTATGTTTTGTTACTTAGATTCCACGTAGGAGTGTGATCATGGGATGCGTGTCTTTCTCTGACGGGCTTACGTCACTCAGCACAGCGCTCTCAGGTCCCTCTGCGCCACATTTCCTTAGATGCGTGTGCGTGCCGTCTGCACGCTCTCATGTCATCCCCGAGGCCTGCCTGTGATCTCCAGGAGGGAGCTGAGACGTAGAAAGGTTAGGGAACTTGCCCAAGGTCACGGTCAGGGACAGGGGGAGGGTGCAGACTCAGGTGCATCGGGAGGCTGGGGGTGTGGGGTGGGGGCCTCGGGCGACGCCTTTAACCCCTTAGCCCCGGTGCTGCTGCTCCATCCACACCCTCATTGAGGTCGAGCTTATGCATGAGCACACCGCCTCGGATTTTCCATTCCGTAGATTCCACACCGACCTCTGGCTTCCCGCGAAGAGAAACTGTTGTTGTACAGTGGGTCCGTGTGGAATTTTTTGAGGCGGCACTCAGCCTATAAAAAAAAAATGTGCCCTAGCCAGTTTGGCTCAGTGGATAGAGTGTCGACCTGCGGACTGAAGGGTCCCGGGTCAAGGGCATATGCAGTGGTCGCGGGCTCGATCCCCAGTGGGGGCGTGCACGAGGCAGCCGATCCGTGATTCGCTCTCATCGTTGATGTTTCCATCTCTCTCTCCCTCTCCCTTCCTCTCTGACATCAATAAAAAATACATTAAAAAAAATGGGGTCCAGAATGCTTCCGTTTGACTCTCCCAAACAAGCAGTTTAAGTTGAAAAAAGGGCCTTAGCAGGTTTGGCTCAGCTGATAGAGCGTTGGCCTGCGACTGAAGGGTCCCGGGTGCGATTGGGGCATGGGCTTCCGTTGCAGGCGCCATCCTGGGTCCTGGTCGGTGCGGGGTGGGGAGGTGTGTGGAAGGCAACCAACCCATGTGTCTCTCCCACATTGATGTTTCTCTCTGAGTCTCTCCCCTTCCCTCCACTCTCTAAAAATGAATGGAGCCCTGACCGGTGTGGTTCAGTGGATAGAGCGTCGGCCTGTGGACTGAAGGGCCCCGGGTTCCATTCCAGTCAAGGGCATGCACCTTGGTTGCGGGCACATCCCCAGTGGGGGGTGTGCAGGAGGCAGCTGATCGATGTTTCTCTGTCATCGATGTTTCTAGCTCTCTGTCCCTCTCCCTTCTTCTCTGTAAAATATCAATAAAATATATTAAAAAAAAAAATAAAAATGAATGGAAAGCCCGCCCGGCATGGCTCAGTGGTTGAGCATTGACCTATGAACCAGGAGGTCAGGGTTTGAGTCCCGGTCAGGGCACATGCCCGGGTGGTGGGCTCGATCCCCAGTGTGGGGCGTGCAGGAGGCAGCCGATCCAGGAATCTCTCTCATCATGGATGTTTCTCTCTCTCTCTTCCTCTCTGAGGTCAATAAAAAAATATATATTTTTGAAATATGTTTTTAAGAAAATGAATGGAAAAATATCCCTGGGTGAGTATTAAAAACAAAAAGTTGAAAAACAAAAGTGCTACCCCTTCAGGTTTAAATCTGTAAATTGAACACGCACCAGGCAGAGCCATTCACTCGTGTTCTTCATTATCGAATCCTACTCCGGCCTTTTGATCTCGGCCTGCACACCATCCTCTGGTCCCACTGGCCATCACAGGACCAACGTTGCCGTCTCAGGAACTCAAACTTCCTATGGACCCTCATCTGGTCTCCCTATACTTACAGCACAGCACTTATTCATTCGACAGTCTTGGAATGTGTGCATTCAACTATGGATGGATAGTTCATCTTTTTTTTTTTTTTTTTTTTTTTTACAAATGCATTATTATAATGCAGGTATTGGCTTTTTTAAAAATATATTTTATAGATTTCAGAGGGAAGGGAGAGGGAGACAGACACATCAGTGATGAAAAAAATAATCATTTATCATCTGCCTCCTGCATGCCCCCCGCCGCCCAGGGATTAAACCACAACTTGGGCATGTGCCCTGACTGGGAATTGAACTGTGACCTCCTGGTTCATAGGTCAACGCTTAACCCCGGCGCCACGCCAGCCAAGGCCAGGCGTTGGATTTTGCTGCACTTTCCTCGTAGTTCTCGTAGACGCAGAGATGGCTGTAGCTATGGCAATGGCAGCTTTAACCAGTGGGGCCACCTACGCAACTCCCATATTGGAGATGGCGGTGAGAAAGGGGTACGGGTCGTGTATTTGAAAATTACTTTCCATGGAAGTTACAGCTTTCGGTGATGAACTGGTGAATGCTGTGAGGTAGGGGATGTGAGACTCGTAAATTCCGTAGCTCTGTTTCCTAACGTGGGCGGTAGGACTGGCTTTAGGCCATCCTGACGTCCCTTTTCCTCACACTGTTCCGTTGACAGGAAGGCGGTCCGTATGGCTGGCTTTGCCTCCTGGTTTCGGAAGAGCATGGTCCCCAGTGCGTATGGGAATGCTGGAGTCTTTCTGCCCTAGGGATTTCCAGTCTGTGATCAGAATAACCCGAGCGGAGTCCTGATGTCGCTGGGAAGAAGCAGACGCCAAGAGAGGTGCTGCTTGATGTGTGGGGAGGAAGTGGGGCTTTCCCTGGGGGCATCGCTGTCTTCCGGTCGGAAATCTCATCATTAGAAAGCGCCCACGGCCCTACCTGGTGTGGCTCAGTGGGTAGAGCGTCGGCCTGCAGACGGAAGGTTCTGGGTTCAGTTCTGGTCAAGGGCACGTGCCCTGGTTGCAGGCTCCATCCCCAATGTGGGGTGTGCAGGAGGCAGCCAATCCATGATTCTCTCTCGTCATTGATGCTTCTATCTTTCTCTCTTCCCTTCCTCTCTGAAATCAATACACAAACACACACACACACTAGTGGCACAGTGCACGAAATTCATGCATGGGGGGGCGGGGGGAGTGGGGGTGTGTCCTTCAGCCCGGCCTGTACTCTCTCCAATCTGGGACCCCTAAACGGGCAGTCAGACATCCCTCTGGCAATCCAGGACTGCCGGCTCCTAACCGCTCACCTGCCTGCCTGCCTGATCGTCCCTAACCACTCTGCCTGCCAGCCTGCTTGCCCCCAACTGGCCTCCCCTCCTGGTCTGATCGCCCCTAACCGCCTCTGCCTCAGGTCCGCCACCATGGCTTTGTCCAGAAGGACGTCAGGAAGGTCTCCCGGTCTGATTAGCATCTTACCCTTTTATTAGTGTGTGTGTGTGTGTGTGTATAGCACCCAAGAGTAGACTAGCCTACTCTCTCCCATTCAAGCAGAATTTTATTAAATGCAGAGCTGAGCGCCCTTTCTGGTGCAGTGGTCAATTCGAGGGACGTAAAATGTTTCTGAACTACGTCATTCTTTTTTTCTTGAAACATATTTAAACGGGAAAAGCCATAGGGAAGCTATAGATGCGTAAGCATTACTTTTTCGTTCCCCTCACCAAGTGTTTTTTGTTTTTTTGTGGTGGTAGGGGGAGAAACTAAACATTTTCCCGGCCGTACGACCACCATACTCTGCGGTGCCTTGCTGTAACGCACGTTTTAGCTCCTTGCCGAGAAAGACATCGGGAACGGCCACCGTTGTCTTTCCTTGCCTGACCTCGTCAGCCATTTAGTTGTCAAGTTTTTTCTCCTCCTTAATTTAGGATTCTTTAAGGTGGTATTTTTTTTTCTCTCAGTACCAACAGTCTTGAATCACAGAGGAGGTTCACAGGCAGCTTCAGTGAAAGACTTGGTTTTCACCCGTGTCGTTCTTCCTCCTTGGTGGCAGCCCTGGCAGGGTTTGTGGGGCGGTGGCCTGCGGTGGAGAGGAGACCTGTGGGTCCCCCGCTCTCGGAGAGCAGGACGTCTTGAAGACTTCAAAGATCCCACCCGTTTTCCCCGTGGCCCGAGTCACCGGGAAGGAAAAGGAGCGCGTGGACACGCACCCAGGCCGGTGAACCGCGGCGTGCTTCAGGGAGGAAACGCCGTGGGTGTCTTCCCTGTGTGAGCCCGGGTGTGGGATCGGTGCCCGAGCATCCCAGCCTGAGGCCCTTTTGGCCCAAGCAGCCCTGGGCCCCGGTCCCGGGGCAGCTGCCGTTTGCCGTGGTCCGTGAGCCGCGGCACACGACGGCATCTGTGGGCTCGTGCGGCACTTTGAGATTCCTGACCTGGATGCTGGGGGGAGGAACGGTTCTGGGGCGAAGTCTCCCCCAAACTGCTGCTCAGCCACAGGGAGGCCTCCTTCTGCCCCTCCTCTCTCCCTGCAGCGTTAATGCTGCTCCCGACAACCCACATCACCCAGCAGGAGAGAGTCCCCATTCAAAAAACACAGCCTCCCTAAACTCTCTTGATTCGTTACAGAAACCACTCAGTAGCTGGGACGGGCTGGGGCGCGCGTGTCCCCAGCTCGTTAGAACAGAGAATTGAAATCTGCATGTCGGCCCTTGGCAGCCCGGGTGTCTGGGAGTCTCGGCTGCGACGGGGCCGCTGTTCTCTGCGTTTCAGTCTCAGGTCATAACACGGACTCTCGGCTGCTCTCGGGGCTCAGAACCACAGATCGACGCAAGTTCCCTCATCCTGTCCCTCAGCCTCCCCCCCTCATTCCAGGACTGCCGTTCCGTCCAGCCAGTGCCCCGCGTCAGGTGAAGGGACAGCCCTCCACAGTGGCTCCCCTTAAGGTGGTTAGGTCTTGTGTCTTACCGAGTTAGGTGCAGCGCTTTAAGAAACTAGCTCCGGGACCCTTGCTAATTTCCCCTTAAACACGAAACGGAAGAGAGAACCATGTAATCTCTCCAACATGGAAATGTTCCATTCGTTAGGGCCTCGCCTCAGAGGAGAGGCTTGGAAATGTCTCTCCTGTCTCTCTCTGTCCTTGCACGGTCTGTTTCCGCCCCGGGCTCCCGCCCCGGGCTCCCTCTGCTGTCACCGCCTCCTCGATGTCCTACAAGGAACCCCGGTCCCACCCGTCTGCTGAAACGGAACTCCTGAAGGTCACCTGGGTTGCCTAACCCCGTCCATGGCTGTTTCTCAGATTTCGCTGCTGATAGCTCAGCAAGCCTGACCCTGTTGACTCCTGCTCCTTGAAATGTCCCTGTGGCAGCCTCCCCCCCCCGCCCCACCCCAGGCGTCTGGTCTCTGTTAGCGTCCTCCCTGAGCTGTGGGGAGGCGTCTGCAGAAGAGGCTGTGCGCGGGCTGTCCCCGTGGTGTTGGTGTAGTGTATGTATAGATATGTGTATGTATATGTATATGTATATGTGTATGTATGTATGTATATTTATATATTTTACTGATTTCAGAAGGAAGGGAGAGATAGAAACATCACTGATGAGAGAGAATCATGGATCAGCTGTCTCCTGCACTCCCCACCCCCCGCCACTGGGGATCGAGTCAGCATCCCGGGCGTGTGCCCTGACCAGGAAGGGAATCAAACCATAACCTCTTAGTTCACGGTTGACGCTCAGCCCTGAGCCATCATGGCCGGGTGCTCTGCAGGGTTCGAATCCTGACTGGAGCCCTTGCTCATGGTGTGACTGAGTGGCTCACCACCCCCTGTGCCTCAGTTTCCTCGTCAGTGCCGTGGAGATAAGAGGGGCTGTGCCCCAGGCCTGTCAGGGAGGACTGCGGGGCCCACTCGAGGGTGAGCCCTCGGGAAGCGTCACCTGTTAGCGTCCTCCTCAGACACCGTCCGAGGCTAGAAGCCCTGACCTCCGCTCTCATGATCTTACTTCCCTGGCGCTTCCCAGTGTGTGCCCACTCCTGAGCCTTTGTCCACGCAGCCCCCCTCGGACCACCTTCCCCCCTTCCTGCCCCGCCCCCCTTCCTGGCCAGGGGAGGGGGAGTGCTGAGGCTGTGCCTGCAGGAGACACCCAGGGAGGACGTGTAATGAGACATCCTCGCACGGGCTCCGAGCCTGTCTCGCTCAGGAAGATTATAAATAAATTATCTCAGGGCGCCAGCTGTGATTTACACTTTTAAGAACATCCTCCTCAGCATTTAACACTGTACTTTACACATAGTAGGAATGTAATTCATACCTTTTCGCTGCCAAATACTGCTTTTCTTGGCCCTTTCAAACCTCATTGCTTCCTAGGTATTGATCAGTCCGAAAGCCCATGTGAGCTTTATATGGGTGGGAGAGCTAACCACCTCAGAATAAACTTTGGAATGAGGAGGGATATGTAGAAATCATTTTAAAAACAGGAGCGCAGGGAGTAATTCAATGCTTTTAGAAAGGAGTTGGGAAGCCTACCAACCTGTGAAGCTGTGAGGGTTTTATAGTGTTCGGAGCTTTTCCCCCTTGTTCTCATGGCGTTCCTCTAAGTAACGTGAGCTCTGAGGACGTACAGGCAAATGTTTAAACTCCTCAGACCTTGTCACAGGCCTGGCCCTGAGCCGCTATCCCACCTTGCATGGAGGACACTGACGTTGAATGAAGATCGAAGAGGGACTGCCTACTTGTTTAAAATTTAGCCCTGACCGGTGTGGCTCAGTGGATAGAGCGTCGGCCTGCGGACTCAAGGGTCCTGGGTTCGATTCCGGTCAAGGGCACGTACCTTGGTTGCAGGCACATCCCCAGTAGGGGGTGTGCAGGAGGCAGCTGATCGATGTTTCTCTCTCATCGATGTTTCTAACTCTCTATCCCTCTCCCCTCCTCTCCGTAAAATATCAATAAGATATATTAAAAAAAATAAAATAAAATTTAGTGTCTAATCAGTTAAAGATGACATCAGTTAAAAGAGTTACAGAATCTAGACCATCTTACCCCCGAAGTTCTCAAGTCTGAATGCCACAGCACGTGCCAGGCTGGTGCGGTCATCCTCGGGGTGTTTTTGCTGGAGCTGTACTTAAGTGCCCAGATACTTGCACAGTGGCCTTGACAACACGTGTGTTATTGCCAAATGGTGTTTCTGGAGAAGGCTTCGTTGGCTACGGTTGGAGGTGGGCCGGCTGTGCCCCGGAGGCTGCTCTACGACATGACCGGCAGGCGCTTCCGGTGTGAAGTGGGAACGGCAGGCGCTCCGTTGCTCAGGAGTTTGTGGCTGTTCGGAAGTTCATCTGTGGGCTTGTGGTTTAAAACCCACCTCCAGCCCCAGCCAGTGCGGCTCAGTGGATGGAGCATCAGCCTGCGAACTGAAGGGTCACGGGTTTGATTCTGGTCAAGGGCACGTACCTTGGTTGCAGGCCCCTCCCCGGCCCACACCCTGGTCAGTGTGCGTGCAGGAGGCAACGGATCCGTGTGTTTCTCTCACATCGATGTTTCTCTCTGTCTCTCTCTCTCTCTCTTCCACTCTCTCTAAAAATCAGTGGGAAAATACCCTTGGGTGAGGATTAAACAAACAAACAAACAATCCCCCACCTCCGACGGACAGTCTGTGTTCTTTCTAAAGGCAGGAGCATTCCTAGGGACTGAGAGCAGCCGTGCCATTCCACACGTCCTGAAAAACATCAAGGCTGCCTCCTGTTACCCTCCTTGTTCAAAGCGCACGTCCCGAGCTCTGGCAGGAAGCCTCGCCCGAAGGCGTCAGGACTCCTGGGGTCCAGCCCCAGCGGCTCCACCGGCTAGGTGTCCTGCCCCGGACAAGGCACGTGGCTCCCCTGGATCCTGACGTCCTTTCGTGTCCAGTGGCGGGACGGGGCTTTGCGGTTCAGGGGTCTCAGAATGACTCCTGCTGCAGACCACGCCGTGCCTCAGACCACAGGGCAGAATAACTCCCGGCGCACTGGCTGTGCACATTGTACCTCGGCCGTGTTTGCTGGAAAAGTCAAGCGTAGATGAATGGCGTTTGGCGGGGGAAAGCCTGGTGCAGCCGAAACCCTTAATTATGACGAGCGAGAATCACGGATCAGCTGGCAGCTCTAGCTGGGTCTGCGTCGGAAGCCGCAGCGTGCTCGGGTGTCACGTCGTGGACACAGGCAGTGTCTGGAATAGCGGCTCACCTGTGGCACGACGCCTGGGTCGGGCAGGTAGCATCCTCGTGTTCAACCGGGTCCGCGTTGGAGGCCCCAGGGCTCCTGTGCAGATGTCGGAGAACGGCCGGTGGACACGAGGTCTCCGAAATGGATGGCACTCGGCGGGAAGCCCGGGGCCGTGGCCGGGGACACATACGGTTGTCCCCCTCACTGCCCCCAATTTTGTGTGTAAACACTGTCACCATCCTGGGTGTAAGTGTCGTTTTGTTTTGTCATTCCTCGTTTTAATATCTCAGTCAGGCTAACATTTCTCCGTTGGCATGTTATGGTCACTATTTTTTTTCAAATATATTTTTATTGACTTCAGAGAGGAAGGAAGTGGGAAAGAGAGAGAGAAATATCAGTGATGAGAGAGAACCGTGGGTCGGCTGCCTCCTGCACCTCCCCTGCTGGGGATCGAGTGTGCAACCCGGACCAGGAATCGAACTGTGACCTCCTGGTTCGTGGGTCGACGTTCAACCACTGAGCCACACTGGTGGGCATGTTATGGTTACTATTGCTGCATAACAAATTATCCCAAAACATAACGGGATAATGTAATGACCCAGATAACGAATTACCCCAAAACCTAACGGGGTAATGTAACGACTTAAAACAAACATTCCGTTTGGCTCAGATGGCCTGGCCTGAACTTGAGGAGCTGGAGACAGCTGTGGTGGTGCAGGGACAGCCCCTCCTCTTTGCTGGCTCCCTGCTGGCATCCCTTAGAACTGACCGTTGCTAGTTCTGGGCCCGCCCTGGCGTTTGGGATGGTGGAGGAGGAGCTTTCCCTCCTTCTCACACGTTTGTGGCCTGATTTTTATTTCCTGTGAGCTTGGTTAGCGTGATGTAGCTGATCGTGCTAAGGCTGACTCAACGTCGAGAGTGAGCGGACTCGAGGCCACTTCCTGACACTTGATGAGTTTGCCAAGCTCCAGCCATGCCTGAGCCCTCGTGGCAAACAGCCTCAGGGGCCATCACGCTTCTCCCTCCGTTTAAAATCTGGGGGATGCTCTTGTTCAACAGGTATTTTTTCCTTGGCACTTACATGTGGGGGTGGACTCTGGCAGGAGGGCTCCTGACGTGCCCGATGAGGGGGGAGGACCTCATTGCCTGTGTAGGTCCCCTGGGGCTTCTGTAGCAAAGAACCCCCAGCCGGGCAGTTTAAAAAGTCCATGTTTATTGTCTTGCAGTTCTGGAGGCCAGAGGGGCAAGATCAGGGTGACAGCAGGCCACACGCCCTCTAGAGACGAGGGGGCCCTCCCTCACCTCCCCTGGTGGCTCTCGGCAGTCCGCGGCTTGTGGCGGCTTCTGCCTCCACGTGGCCTTTCCCTTCTGCCTCAGGATTACGGAGACGTGTTTCTCAGTAAAGCCACGTTCTGAGGTTCTGTGACTTTGGGTAAACACGCCTCGGCCACTGTGCCTCCTGAAATTGGAGAAAGCGCTGGGGGGCAGAGCCCTAATAAATGAGTCAGCGGCAGCATAGACCGCGGAGGCCCGGGTGTGTGAGTGCGGGAGCCGTAAGAAGCCTGGAGACCTTGGTTATCGTCCAGGGACACCTAGGGGCGGCAGGGATCGCAGTGGGGTCTCCTGGTCCGGTCCCCGAAGGCACCGTCCCAAACCGGCACAGCCCCGCCCGCCCGCCGTGGATGGCCTGCCTCCTCTGGCTGAGATCCCCCCACGGCACTGCTCTGCGGACGGGCCTGGCCCACAGCCCCGCTGTCCCTGCGGTGTGGCCACCTGGCCCCTGGCCCCGGGCCCGCACAGCTTACGGCTTCCCGTGGACCGGGGGGATGGCTCCCGAGGCTCCTTTCTCCGGTTCTCTTCCTTGGGCTGCTCCCCCATCCCTCCCGTTGGCCCCTGGTCATCGCCAGCGTGGCGTTCGTGCGCCGAGCCCGGAAGGTCCCAGGAGAGCAGGCCTCCGTGCGGACAGCACTCCTGGCGCGCCCTGACTGTGGACAGGCCTCTGCGCTGTCTCCGTGGGGTTAACCCGTGATGCACGCCTGTGTCGGTTTCCTTCCGTCCTCCCTCCTGTCGGAGGACAGCATGTCCCGGGTTCCCAAGCTCCCACCTAGTCTCGGTTCACTCACACCGGACCTGGCGGCACATCTGCAGAGGAAGCCCAGCCCCGGGCAGAAACGGCCTGTCTCCCTCCCTCAGGCCGGCTCCTGGGTGCCCTGGGTGCCGGAGCAGAGCATCGGGGCGGGACGGGGAGCCCCGTTGCTGGGCGCCTGGTGGTGGCGTCAGATGGACGGGGTCCAGGCCCAGGTCCGCCGCTCACTGACCATGTTCTTCACCTCCCGGGCCCTTGTTCTGTGAATCGTAAAATCTCCGTAAATTGGACCTAAAACGATACACTTTGAAGTTATTGTAAAAACTTGGAATTCCTGTGCGAGGCCGGTTCGCTGTGCTTGTGGGCAGAATCCACGGCACGTGGCTAACGCGGCGGTCGATGGCGCCGTGTAGATCCGGGAAAATGGCCATAATGACGCCTCTCCCACCAGGTGGTGTGCCTTTCTCTAGAGTGTTCCTCACGTTCCTGCTCTTCCTCCCCCTCAGGGAGAATTGTTCTTCCTTTTCTAAGCTGATCGTCTGTACTCGGCCCTTCCCACCTGTGTCAGAACTGCTTACACGTCCCACCTCTTCGTCTCTGCTGGCTGTTTTCCCTCCACAAACCCGAGGTGTGCCTTTGCTGAAGAGCTGTGCCTCCTCAGCCCTCCCCTCAGCCGCACACCCGCAGACACGTCTGAGACCCATCAGTTCACACGGCTTCTGCGCACGCCACACGTCAGGTACCATGACAGGTGACGGGCAGAGAGGACACCAGCTCTGCTCCTCCTCCTCAAGCGAGATAGTGACCGAACCCTTGGCAGGAGCTGGTCTGGCCTGGCCGAGCCCTCTCCCTCACCGGGGCCCTCTCCCTCACCTGGGGCCCTCTCCCTCACCTGGGGCCTCTCCCTCACCTGGGGCCTCTCCCTCTCCCTGACCTGGGCCCTCTCCCTCACCTGGGGCCTCTCCCTCTACCTCACCTGGGCCCTCTCCCTCACCTGGGCCCTCTCCCTCACCTGGGCCCTCTCCATCACCTTGGCCCTCTCCCTCACCTGGGGCCCTCTCCCTCATCCTCACCTGGGCCCTCTCCCTCACCTGGGCCCTCTCCCTCACCTGGGCCCTCTCCATCACCTTGGCCCTCTCCCTCACCTGGGCCCTCTCCCTCACCTGGGCCCTCTCCCTCTACCTCACCTGGGCCCTCTCCCTCACCTGGGCCCTCTCCCTCACCTGGGCCCTCTCCATCACCTTGGCCCTCTCCCTCACCTGGGCCCTCTCCCTCACCTGGGCCCTCTCCCTCACCTGGGCCCTCTCCATCACCTTGGCCCTCTCCCTCACCTGGGCCCTCTCCCTCACCTGGGCCCTCTCCCTCACCCTCACCTGGGCCCTCTCCCTCACCCTCACCTGGGCCCTCTCCCTCACCTGGGGCCCTCTCCCTCACCCTCACCTGGGCCCTCTCCCTCTCCCTCACCTGGGCCCTCTCCCTCTCCCTCACCTGGGCCCTCTCCCTCACCTGGGGCCTCTCCCTCACCTGGGCCCTCTCCCTCACCTGGGCCCTCTCCCTCACCTGGGGCCCTCTCCCTCACCTGGGGCCCTCTCCCTCACCTGGGCCCTCTCCCTCACCTGGGGCCCTCTCCCTCACCTGGGTTCCTCTCCCTCACCTGGGGCCCTCTCCCTCTCCCTCTCCCTCTCCCTCTCCCTCTCCCTCTCCCTCTCCCTCTCCCTCTCCCTCACCTGGGCCCTCTCCCTCACCTGGGCCCTCTCCCTCTCCCTCTCCCTCTCCCTCTCCCTCACCTGGGGCCCTCTCCCTCACCTGTTGCCCTCTCCCTCTCCCTCTCCCTCAGCTGGGCCCTCTCCCTCACCTGGGCCCTCTCCCTCTCCCTCTCCCTCACCCTCACCTGGGGTTTCACCTCTGATCCCAGTGCACAGCCTCCTCTCACTGTTGTCCAGGCCACGTCCTCTCCCCCCCCCGGAGGGCGCACACCTCCTCTAGGCGCACACCTCCTCTAGTCGCCGCCTCTGGCAGTCTCCTCAGGGCGACCATCACGCCCCTCTCCCCACCTGGGGCAGTTCCTCCCACATCTGGTAGACTAGATGCATCAGCGTCTTTGTTCAGAACCCTGACTGGGTCTCTAATCCACGTCTGGGGGTGCAATGACTGGACGTCTTTCCGCTCTGCCCTGAGCTCTG